>NC_069502.1:877281942-877611942 GCF_027579735.1 Bombina bombina
ATTCCGCTGAAAAAATAATCCACAACCCAAATCAAAAGTTTTAATTTTAATAATGAAAAAAACTGAAATTATAAGCAGAAGAATCAAACTGAAACAGCTGCCTGAAGTACTTTTCTACCAAAAACTGCTTCAGAAGAAGAGAAAACATAAAAATGGTAGAATTTTGTAAAAGTATGCAAAGAAGACCAAGTTGCTGCTTTGCAAATCTGATCAACAGAAGCTTCATTCCTAAAAGCCCAGGAAGTAGAAACTGACCTAGTAGAATGAGCCGTAATCCTTTGAGGCGGGGACTTACCCGACTCCACATAAGCATGATGAATCAAAGACTTTAACCAAGATGCCAAAGAAATGGCAGAAGCTTTCTGACCTTTTCTGGAACCAGAAAAGATAACAAATAGACTAGAAGTCTTTCTAAAATCTTTAGTAGCTTCAACATAATATTTAAAAGCTCTTACTACATCCAAAGAATGTAAAGATCTCTCCTTCGAATTCTTAGGATCAGGGCACAATGAAGGGACAACAATTTCCCTACTAATGTTGTTAGAATTCACAACCTTAGGTAAAAATTGAAATGAAGTTCGCAACACCGCTTTATCCTGATGAAAAATCAGAAAAGGAGATTCACAAGAAAGAGCAGAAAACTCAGAAACTCTTCTAGCAGAAGAGAGGGCCAAAAGGAACAAAACTTTCCAAGAAAGTAATTTGATATCCAGAGAATGCATAGGTTCAAACGGAGGAGCCTGTAAAGCCCTCAGAACCAAATTAAGACTCCAAGGAGGAGAGATTGACTTAATGACAGGCTTGATACGAACCAAAACCTGTACAAAACAATGAATATCAGGAAGATTAGCAATCTTTCTGTGAAAAAGAACAGAAAGAGCAGAGATCTGTCCTTTCAAAGAACTTGCAGATAAACCTTTATCCAAACCATCCTGAAGAAACTGTAAAATTCTAGGAATTCTAAAAGAATGCCAGGAGAACTTATGAGAAGAACACCAAGAAATGTAAGTCTTCCAGACTCGATAATAAATCTTCCTAGACACAGATTTACGAGCCTGTAACATAGTATTAATTACTGAGTCAGAGAAACCTCTATGACTAAGAATCAAGCGTTCAATTTCCATACCTTCAAATTTAATGATTTGAGATCCTGATGGAAAAATGGGCCTTGAGATAGAAGGTCTGGTCTTAACGGAAGTGTCCAAGGTTGGCAACTGGCCATCCGAATGAGATCCGCATACCAAAACCTGTGAGGCCATGCTGGAGCCACCAGCAGTACAAACGAACGTTCCATTAGAATTTTGGAAATCACTCTTGGAAGAAGAACTAAAGGCGGAAAGATATAGGCAGGATGATAATTCCAAGGAAGCAACAATGCGTCCACTGCTTCCGCCTGAGGATCCCTGGATCTGGACAGATACCTGGGAAGTTTCTTGTTTAGATGAGAGGCCATCAGATCTATTTCTGGAAGTCCCCAGATGTGAACAATCTGAAGAAATACCTCTGGGTGAAGAGACCATTCGCCCGGATGTAATGTCTGGCGACTGAGATAATCCGCTTCCCAATTGTCTACACCTGGGATGTGAACTGCAGAAATTAGACAAGAGCTGGATTCCGCCCATACAAGTATCCCAGATACTTCTTTCATAGCTTGAGGACTGTGAGTCCCACCTTGATGATTGACATACGCCACGGTTGTGACATTGTCCGTCTGAAAACAAATAAATTATTCCTTCTTCAGAAGAGTTCCAAAATGTTGATTGGTAATCTCGCCTCCTGAGATTCCCAAACCCCCTGCGCTGTCAGAGATCCCCATACAGCTCCCCAACCTGAAAGACTCGCATCTGTTGAGATCACAGTCCAGGTTGGACGAACAAAAGAGGCCCCTTGAATTAAACGATGGTGATCCAAGCACCAAGTCAGAGAAGATCGAACATTGGGATTTAAGGATATTATTTGAGATATCCTTGTATAATCCCTGCACCACTGGTTCAGCATACAAAGCTGAAGAGGTCTCATGTGAAAACGAGCAAAGAGGATCGCGTCCGATGCAGCAGTCATGAGACCTAGAATTTCCATGCAAAAAGCTACCGAAGGGAATGACTGAGACTGAAGGTTTTGACAAGCTGAAACCAACTTCAGACGTCTCTTTTCTGTTAGAGACAAAGTCATGGACACTGAATCTATTTGAAAGCCCAAAAAGGTTACCTTTGTCTGAGGAATCAAAGAACTCTTTGGTAAATTGATCCTCCAACCATGTTTTTGAAGAAACAACACAAGTTGATTCGTATGAGATTCTGCAGAATGTAAAGACTGAGCAAGTACCAAGATATAGTCCAAATAAGGAAATACCGCAATACCCTGTTCTCTGATGACAGAGAGAAGGGCACCGAGAACCTTTGAAAAGATCCTTGGAGCTGTTGCTAGGCCAAACGGAAGGGCAACAAACTGGTAATGCTTGTCTAGAAAAGAGAATCTCAGAAACTGATAGTGATATGGATGAATTGGAATATGAAGATATGCATCCTGTAAATCTATTGTGGACATATAATGCCCTTGCTGAACAAAAGGCAGAATAGTCCTTATAGTCACCATTTTGAATGTAGGTATTCTTACATAACGATTCAATATTTTTAGATCCAGAACTGGTCTGAAGGAATTCTTCTTCTTTGGTACAATGAATAGATTTGAGTAAAACCCCAGACCCCGTTCCAGAACTGGAACTGGTACAATTACCCCAGCCAACTCTAGATCTGAAACACATTTCAGAAATGCCTGAGCCTTCACTGGGTTTACTGGAATGCAAGATAGAAAAAAATCTTCTCACAGGAGGTCTTATCTTGAAACCTATTCTGTATCCTTGAGAAACAATGTTCTGAATCCAAAGACTGTGAATCGAATTGATCCAAATATCTTTGAAAAATCGTAACCTGCCTCCTACCAGCTGTGCTGGAATGAGGGCCGCACCTTCATGCGGATTTAGGAGCTGGTTTTGACTTTCTAAAAGGCTTGGATTTATTCCAGACTGGAGAAGGTTTCCAAACGGAAACCGTTCCTTTAGGGGAAGGGTCAGGCTTCTGTTCTTTATTCTGACGAAAGGAACGAAAACGATTAGCAGCCCTGTATTTACCTTTAGATTTTTTGTCCTGAGGCAAAAAGGTTCCTTTCCCCCCAGTAACAGTTGAAATAATAGAATCCAACTGTGAACCAAATAATTTATTACCTTGGAAAGAAAGAGAAAGCAAAGTTGACTTAGAAGTCTTATCTGCATTCCAAGATTTAAGCCATAAAGCTCTTCTAGACATATATCTGACATCAATTCTAATGATATCAAAAATGGCATCACAGATAAAGTTATTAGCATGTTGAAGAAGTTTAACAATGCTATAAGCATTATGGTCTGACACTTGTTGCGCTAAAGCCTCCAACCAGAAAGTGGAAGCTGCAGCAACATCAGCCAAAGAAATAGCAGGTCTAAGAAGATTACCTGAACATAAATAAGCTCTCCTTAGAAAGGATTCAATCTTCCTGTCTAAAGGATCCTTAAAGGAAGTACTATCCGCCGTAGGAATAGTAGTACGTTTAGCAAGAGTAGAAATAGCCCCATCAACTTTAGGGATTTTATCCCAAAATTCTAATGTATCAGATGGCACAGGGTACAATTTCTTAAACCTTTGAGAAGGAGTAAATGAAGTACCCAGACTATTCCATTCCCTAGAAATTACTTCTGAAATAGCATCAGGAACTGGAAAAACTTCAGGAATAACTACATGAGGTTTGAAAACCGAATTTAAACGCTTAGTAGATTTAGTATCAAGAGGACTAGACTCCTCCATATCTAATGCAACTAACACTTCTTTAAGTAAAGAACGAATAAACTCCATCTTAAATAAATATGAAGATTTATCAGTGTCAATATCTGAGGCAGAATCTTCTGAACCAGATAGATCCTCATCAGAAACAGATAAGTCAGAATGATGACGGTCACTTAAAAATTCATCTGAAATATGAGAAGTTTTAAAAGACCTTTTACGCTTACTGGAAGGAGGAATAACAGACAGGGCCTTCCTAATAGATTTAGAAACAAATTCTTTTACATTAACAGGGACATCCTGAACATTAGATGTTGAAGGAGCAACAACAGGTAATGGATTATTACTAATGGAAATACAATCTGCATTAGAAAGTTTATCATGACAGTTATCACAAACAACAGCCGGAGGAACAGTTACCAAAAGTTTACAACAGATGCACTTAACTTTGGTAGAACCAGCATCAGGCAGCGTCTTTCCAGAAGTAGATTCTGATCCAGGGTCATGTTGAGACATCTTGCAATATGTAATAGAAAAAACAACATATAAAGCAAAAATATCAAATTCCTTAAATGACAGTTTCAGGAATGGGGAAAAATGCCAAATGAACAAGCCTCTAGCAACCAGAAGCAATGAAAAATGAGACTGAAATAATGTGAAAAAAAGGTGGAGACAAGAATGACATCCACATTTTTTGGCGCCAAAAATGACGCCCACATTATTTTTTTGCGCCAAGTATGACGCCACATCCTGTGACGCCGAAAAAACGACGCCCACAATTTTGGCGCAAAAAAACGCCTGAACGTCAAATATGACGCAACCATACGCAAACTTCCGGCGTCAATTAGGGCGCCGGAAATGACAAAAATTTTTGCGCCAAAAAAGTCTGCGCCAAAAATGACGCAATAAATTGAAACATTTTCAGCCCCCGCGAGCCTAACAGCCCACAGGGAAAAAAAGTCAATTGAAAAAATTATTTTTAAGGTAAGAAAAAATATTTCATATGCATTATCCCAAATAATGAAACTGACTGTCTGAAATAAGGAATACTGATTATCCTGAATCAAGGCAAATATAAGTTTAAACACATATATTTAGAACTTTACATATAAAGTGCCCAACCATAGCTTAGAGTGTCATAAAAAATAAGACTTACTTACCCTAAGACACTCATCTACATATAGTAGACAGCCAAACCAGTACTGAAACGAGAATCAGTAGAGGTAATGGTATATAAGAGTATATCGTCGATCTGAAAAGGGAGGTAAGAGATAAATCTCTACTACCAATAACAGAGAACCTATGAAATAGATCCCGTAGAAGGAGACCATGGTATTCAAATAGGCAATACTCTCTTCACATCCCTCTGACATTCACTGCACTCTGAGAGGAAAATCGGGCTCCAGCCTGCTGCGAAGCGCATATCAACGAAGAATCTAGCACAAACTTACTTCACCACCTCCATGGGAGGCAAAGTTTTTAAAACTGAATTGTGGGTGTGGTGAGGGGTGTATTTATAGGCATTTTTGAGGTTTGGGAAACTTTGCCCCTCCTGGTAGGAATGTATATCCCATACGTCACTAGCTCATGGACTCTTGCTAATTACATGAAAGAATTATAATTTCAAACAAACACATAAGAATACATATAAATCAAGTTTCACAAAAAAAAAACAAAAAAATCATAAACCAAAAAACACACAACGTAAATTTTTTTTACTAACATTGAGACCATTTGACACACATACATACAGAATTTCAATTAGAATGTTTTTTTTTTTTCTATTCTTTTAAGAAGTACATCGGGTTTGACTTTATATAATATCGTACATTATAGATCCAGTGGCTTCGAGAGATGCAGGTATTTTATTTCATATTTTAATACTGATTAGATTAAAATATTTTTTTTATTTTTTAGATTCCATTTAATAGTTATTAATATTTTTAATTATATAAAAAAAATTTGCAGAAAAAGAAATGTCGCTTTGCATATATAAGTTGTGTCCAAACTCCAGCCAAAGGACAAAATTGAATCTATCGACATCCCTTCATCAGTTTCCATTGTCACCTGAACTTGTATTTCAATGGTACTGAACAGTTTAATGATGCCATTGATGAGATGGTTTCTAGAGTCATAGAAACAAACAAGAGTAGTCGATATAGAATGTGCTCAATTCATTTCACCCCTAGTGATTATTATTCCAGTGGTCTAAAAATGTCTCTGTATAAACATGCTATACCTTCAATCTTTGGTATTAATTTTTTTTTAAAAATGATCTTTTGAAACAAATGTCAAAAAACCAGCAAGCTAAGCCAATTACTGTAAAAAAGCATAGTAGTTTCAATAAACGAAGGTACAGTCAAAGAAAAGGGTTATTGATCAAGTTGTTCCGGCAGATTCAATTTCAGTAATGTGTCTCCCAAGTGTTGTTACCTGTCACTGTTGTGGACATTCAATCAATACATCCAAAAGAGAAGTCTACATCAACACAGAACAACTTGGGCAAGATAAAGCAATTCAATTTGATAGAAAGCATGGTACAAAATCAACAAGTACACAAACTGATTTCAAAATGCTTTGACTTTAAACGTTGGCTTAAAAACTACTAAGGATGCTTATAGTTGGACAATGGGTGATATTAATGAAAATAAAACATTTACATCTGTTGGCACTTGGACAGGACCTGAGAACACTTTTGAAATTACTACTATGGAAGAAAACTTAACACCATTGTTAGGTAATATGTCACGATTTACCCCTCTTCGGCAATGGATATAAATGTGGAAACAACAGAAGATATGATGTCCGATGGTTTGTTCATGGGGTAGACAAGGAAAGCCAGTGGATCCTCATAGCAAGCAGACAGTCGAGTCAGAAGGAGTCTAAGAAGGAAACAAAAGTAAATTTATGCTTACCTGATAAATTAATTTCTTTTACGATATGACGAGTCCACGGATTTCATCCTTACTTGTGGGATTTATCCTCCTGCTGACAGGAAGTGGCAAAGAGCCCCACAGCAGAGCTGTATATATAGCTCCTCCCTTCCCCTCCCCCTCCAGTCATTCGACCGAAGTTTAGGAAGAGAAAGGAAAAGCCAAAGGTGCAGAGGTGACTGAAGTTTAAATAAAATATATACCTGTCTTAAAAAATGACAGGGTGGGCCGTGGACTCGTCATATCGTAAAAGAAATTAATTTATCGGGTAAGCATAAATTTACTTTTCTTTTACAAAGATATGACGAGTCCATGGATTTCATCCTTACTTGTGGGATACCAATACCAAAGCTATAGAACACGGATGAAAGGGAGGGACAAGACAGGCACCTAAACGGAAGGCACCACTGCTTGAAGAACTTGTCTCCCAAAAACAGCCTCAGAAGAAGCAAAAGTATCAAATTTGTAAAATTTGGAAAAAGTATGAAGAGACGACCAAGTTGCAGCCTTGCAAATCTGTTCAACAGAAGCATAATTTTTAAATGCCCATGAGGAAGCCACAGCCCTAGTAGAATGAGCCGTAATTCGTTCTGGAGGCTGCTGTCCAGCAGTCTCATATGCCAGACGAATGATACTCTTCAGCCAAAAAGAAAGAGGTAGCCGTAGCTTTCTGACCCCTACGCTTTCCAGAATAGACGATGAATAATGAAGATTGATGGAAATCCTGCAAGTAAAACTTCAAGGCACGGACCATGTCCAGGTTATGCAATTTATGCTCCTTCTTAGAAGAAGGATTAGGACACAACGAAGGAACAACAATTTCCTGATTAATATTCTTATTAGAAACAACCTTAGGAAGAAAACCAGGTTTAGTACGTAAAACCACCTTATCAGAATCTTTAACTTTCTGACTTCTGTCAGAAAAATCTTTATGGATATTGAATCTATCAGAGTTCCCAAGAAGGAAACACTTGTCTGTGGAATTAGTTAACTCTTTCCTAGATTCACCTTCCACCCGTGAGTCCTCAGAAAGGACAGGACCATGTCTGTGTGAGACTTTGTCAGATAATAAGACGACGCCTGAATCAGAATGTCATCCAGATAAAGCGCCACTGCAATACCCCGCGGCCTGAGAACTGCCAGAAGGGACCCTAGAACCTTCGTGAAGATCCTGGGTGCTGTGGCCAACCCGAAGGGAAGAGCCACAAACTGAAAATGTTTGTCTAGGAAGGCAAACCTTAGAAACTGGTGATGATCCTTGTGGATAGGAATATGAAGATATGCATCCTTCAAATCCACGGTAGTCATATATTGACCTTCCTGGATCAATGGCAGAATTGTTTGAATAGTCTCCATCTTGAAGGATGGAACTCTGAGAAACTTGTTTAGGCTCTTTAGATCTAAAATGGGACGAAACATGCACTCTTTTTGGGGATCACGAAAAGATTTGAGTAAAATCCCTGTCCTTGTTCCAGTCTTGGAACAGGACGAATTACTCCCATAGTGTAGAGGTCTTTTACACAACGTAAGAACGCCTCTCTCTTTATCTGGTCTACAGATAATCGTGAAAGAAGAAACCTCCCCCTTGGGGGAGAACTTATGAATTCCAGCCGATATCCTTGAGACATGATTTCCAGTGTCCAAGGATCCTGCACATCTCTCACCCAAGCCTGGGTAAAAAGAGAAAGTCTGCCCCCTACTAGATCCGGTCCCGGATCGGGGGCCGCCTCTTCATGCTGATTTGGTAGTAGCAGCGGGCTTCTTAGGTTGCCCCAATTTCGCAATCTGAAAGGCGGTATCCTTAATAAAGGAATTAGCTAGTCGGAGAGCTTTAATTCTATCTAGGATATCTTCTAAGGGAGTCTCAGCCTTCAAAGACTCCTCTAATGCATCAAACCAAAAAGCCGCTGCAGTAGTAACTGGAACAATGCAGGCCGTAGGTTGTAAAAGGAACCCCTGTTGAATAAACATTTTCTTTAACAGACCCTCCGATTTTTTAACCATAGAATCTTTAAAAGCACAACTGTCTTCGATAGGAATTGCTGCACGCTTAGCTAGGGTAGATATAGCTCCCTCTACCTTAGGGACTGTCTGCCAAGAGTCCCAAACAGTATCAAGTATGGAATACATCTTTTTAAAATTAAGAGAAGGCGAAAATGGGATACTCGGCCTTTCCCACTCTCGTGTAACAAATTCTCTTAGGAACCGGAAAAACATCAGAGTAAGTAGGAACCTCAAGATATTTATCCATCTTACACAACTTCTCTGGCAGAACCACAATAGAATCACAATCATCCAGAGTTGCTAAAACCTCCCAAAGTAACAGTCAGAGGTGTTCAAGTTTAAATCTAAAAGACACTGTGTCTGTATCATTCTGAGGTAAAACACTTGCCGAATCGGAAAGTTCCCCCTCAGACAAAAGCTCCCTGACCCCTACTTCAGAACCCTGAGAGGGTACATCAGAAATAGCTACTAAGGCATCAGAGGTCATTGCATTCTCATGGCTCTCTGACCTTCTACGTTTGCCCTGTAACACAGGTAGTTTATATAAAACCTCTGTAAGTGTATTTGACATCACTGTGGCCATATCCTGCAGAGTAAATGAGTTAGACGCGGTAGAGGAACAGAGCGTCTATTGAGTGGGCGTTAAAGGCTGTGACGCTTGGGAAGCATTTGGCGGTATACTCTGATTCTCTTCAGCTTGAGAATCATCCTTAGACACATCTTCTTTACATAAGATTTGTGCTTTACATAGTACAGCCCTCTCAGTGCACGAGGGACACAAAACTAGAGGAGGTTCAACAATGGCATTTAAACACATAGAACAAGGAGTTTCATCCTCCGAGTCAGACATGTTAAAAAACAGACTAGCAAGGTAAACAACAGTTGAATACAAAAAATAATTAGCACAACTGAAAAAAATAGGGCAAAAATAAATTATAACAAAAAATGTACTGCGCCTTTAAATTTTAAAGCGCAACTATTTTTTCTAAAATCTGCAAAAAACATGTTAAGGACAGATTATGAAACTTAAAAGCGTCCCCACTATCTAATAGGTATTGCACCCACATGCAAAGCTGAAATGACAAAAACTTTAATTTAGCAAACCCAAATCAAGCCTCTGACCACGCCACAGCTCTGCTGTGGTGCCTACCTGCCCCCAGTAAACACTGATATCCTCTGGTGGAAGTAAAATAGATGAAGGCCCGAACCGGAGCTCTGATGTGTGTAACTGTTAGGTCTGAGAACTACTGCGCATCTAAACATGTGAAAAACAAGCCCCGCCCACCGTGAGCGTCGAGTAACGTCAACTAAGGCCTGCATGGGTCGCAACAAGAAAAAATATAACAAACATGTCGTATGTTCTAAAAATGCCCTGTTGCACCTCAAAACACTGAAAATAAGTCAACCGCAATTCCCAGCGTCCGGTACCACTAACCCCAATAGGTCCTTAATAAAATAAAGACTACAATAAAAACCAATGGATATCAGATACACCCTTTTAAATACTAGTGTATACTGCTTACCCTTCAACATATAGGGGAAATGTCAGTCTGTTCTGTTACCATAAGTCACTTCCAGAAAATAAAGACTGAACATACCTTAAAGTTGCTTGCAGAAAAGCATCAGTCACCACACTGAAAAGTTTCTTAAGTTACCTCCAGCTGAATTGTGGAAACCAACATGGATCTTAGGAATAACAGCTAAGATCATCAACATCAGGGTGGGAATTAATGCATCTTTCTTATACGAATTCCCCCTGAGGAAAATAGCGCTCTCTGGCACTATTTAAAAATAAAAAAATCTTGATTGAAGAAAATAAAACTAACACCTCACTTTACCTCTTCCTAGTACAAACATAGGCAAAGAGAATGACTGGAGGGGGAGGGGAAGGGAGGAGCTATATATACAGCTCTGCTGTGGTGCTCTTTGCCACTTCCTGTCAGCAGGAGGATAAATCCCACAAGTAAGGATGAAATCCGTGGACTCGTCATATCTTTGTAAAAGAAAACAGCACAAGATGAGCACACACCCTTATACAATCACAATTATGTCCAAATAAAACTTATTTTACTTTTTTGTAAGCATCACAATTCCTTTAATAGCTTAACTTATCCTATGTCATTTAAAACCAGGAAAACATTATGAATATATAATACAAACTAAATACATTGAAACTTTTACAGAGAATAACTCACAGCTTCTCTATACAATTGAAATGATACTTCATGAATACTAAGCAAGTAAAAACTGCTAGACTTCATCAAGAGGCTGAATGGCTATGCTAAGTAACTTATGCTAAGGCCTGCCCTGCAACCAAAATGAAAAGTAAAACAGTCAATAAAAATAATTTTCTTTAAAATTACGGCTAGATTTAGAGTTCTGCGGCCAAAGGGGTGCGTTAGCTACGCGTGTATTTTTCCCCCCGCACCTTTTAAATACCGCTGGTATTTAGGGTTCACAGAAGGGCTGCGTTAGGCTCCAAAAAGGGAGCATAGAGCATAATTTACCGCCACTGCAACTCTCAATACCAGCGGTGCTTACGGACGCGGCCAGCGTCAAAAACGTGCTTGTGCACGATTCCCCCATAGGAAACAATGGTGCAGTTTGGGCTGAAAAAAAACCAAACACCTGCAAAAAAGCAGCGTTCAGCTCTTAACGCAGCCCCATTGTTTCCTATGGGGAAACACTTCCTATGTCTGCACCTAACACCCTAACATGTACCCCGAGTCTAAACACCCCTAGCCTTACACTTATTAACCCCTAATCTGCCGCCCCCGCTATCGCTGACCCCTGCATATTTTTTTTAACCCCTAATCTGCCTCTCCGTACACCGCCGCAACCTACATTATACCTATCTACCCCTAATCTGCTGCCCTAACACCGCTGACCCCTATATTATATTTATTAACCCCTAATCTGCCGCCCCCAACGTCGCCGCCACCTACCTACAATTATTAACCCCTAATCTGCCGACCGGACCTCACCGCTACTCTAATAAATGTATTAACCCCTAAAGCTAAGTCTAACCTTAACCCTAACACCCCCCTAAATTAAATATAATTTTTATCTAACGAAATAAAATAAATCTTATTAAATAAATTAATCCTATTTAAAGCTAAATACTTACCTGTAAAATAAACCCTAATATAGCTACAATATAAATAATAATTATATTGTAGCTATTTTAGGATTAATATTTATTTTACAGGCAACTTTGTATTTATTTTAACCAGGTACAATAGCTATTAAATAGTTAATAACTATTTAATAGCTACCTAGTTAAAATAATTACAAAATTACCTGTAAAATAAATCCTAACCTAAGTTACAATTAAACCTAACACTTTACTATCAATAAATAAATTAAATAAACTACCTACAATTACCTACAATTATATCAACTAAACTAAATTACAAAAACAAACAAACACTAAATTACAAAAACTAAAAAAAGATTACAAGGGGGGCGGAGCTGCTATTAGAGGGGAACAGACGTGTTTCTCAGAGCTCCCGCTTGTGTAACTAATAATTTTCAACTTCCAGCGCATATTTCTAAAATCTGGCATATTGAACTTATCCAGCTTCATCTTTGAAGGATCCTGATTTAAGAGACACCAAGTTTACATGGCTGAGCTGAGCGGGAGCTACGATGCAATACCTCTACATGATGCGGACCTGATCTCGGCAGCCATTACACTGCCTTTACTACTCGGCTATTCTATCTGATTCAGTGGAACCGCACTGTCGTAGTGCCTACACATACAGAGACTGAACACTTAAAGAGGAGCACGATAGGCATAAACCTTACTAATCCCAGAGATCAGGGCGGCGGATCCCCTTCCCCACTTCAACTTATTACAGGACTAAAGCGCTACCGTGAGAGGAAGAGAGTGTAGCAAATAGGGGAAAATTGTCAAAAATCAACATTAAGATTTATTTGGGCACCCAGGTGGCGTTCCTGTGTTTGGATTTCTACACTCCCTATAGATCACTCAACTATCAAAAGTAATTGCCCTAAACATGGACCATCTAGACAGATGGGAGACTAAGGTGACGCAGTCATTAGATGACCACTTTACCTGCCTAAAGCGGGAGCTTTACATCTTAATGGATTTGGTAGTGAGGGAGCTGCTCCATAAAGAGAGACCTCCGCCGCCTCACAAAGTAAGCCTGACGCAATCACAAAGGGGCAATATTTTGGAGGAGACCATGGATAGCAGCCCACTGTTCGCTACACCGGGGCAAGATCTACACCATGCGGCACAGCTACGACTCCTGGGTACAGATAGAGAAGGTAACATGACAGGGATTGACTCTCCCCATACGGCACAACTAAGCAACCCTGACATTAAGCCCACTAACAGAGGTACCCCAGAGAATCTACAGAGTATAGGCAGAAATACCGGGCTCAATTTGCGGGCAGCAGGGCCCTCCTACGATAAGGAACTAGTCGACAGAAAGCGGTCATCCAGAAGACAACTACAGCCTGGGGACTCTTTGGTCCACCTCGGGACAGGCCTCAAATGCGTGTGCTCTGAACCGGAGCTAGTCGGAAGAAGAGACATGGAGGGTCGGCATCTCCTAATTTCCTCACAGAGTGAGAGCTGTAACACCGTTAGATACATGATTCTTGCGGTTTCATTTCCCCATACCATAGCCATAGTGGTCAGCTGCTGGGACACCCTAGAGCCTCAGAGAGCTGGAGTCGGTTGACTGTGAGTAATCCGGAGTGACTGGGGATAGAGACATAGCTGTATCTTACTTTTCATGTGGCTTAGCTCTGTCACCTTAGAGAACTTAAAAATCAAAATAGCAAAGAAATTGACTAATCGAGGCCTCTCTTAGGCCTTCCCCCCTACCAAAGACTACTCAGAAGCCCTGGAATTTGGCAATTATTACCCCCCTGAGAAACAGACTTGGTCCGGTAACATAATACTCAGTCTATTGCCATACCACCCAGGACTGAACTTGGTTATACCACATGCCCATTTATCTGCTCACAGTTTTTTTCTTCTAGCATAATTTAAGTATGTTAGTTATTGTGTTTGTATGTTTTGCATATATCATAGACATATCTATCGCTTGTATTCATAGCCCACATCAGATTTATGAAGGAGCCCAATGTTGCTTATGTAAAAGCTTGCACACTATTACTAGTTAGAATAGGAGACAAGGCATGTTCTGATGTTGTCGTGCCTTCTCTTGATTAATGCTCTCTCTTACTTTAGATTGCAAGTGTCTTATACTGATCACTATCCATTATGGGGTCCAGAGCTATTTTAGAGATCTAAAAGGTCTAGATAACAGCACCTACTTATACTCCCATTTAAGGCTAGAACGGTCTGCTATAATACAGATACTATAGGACCCTATGTTTGATTTTGATATCAGAAAGCAATACCCTTACAATGATCAGTCTATGATTGCTAGCCTCCCCAACTACTTTTTCTATCATCTTTAGGATTTATATTTATCTTGCCCATATTCCTTAGATGCCATGTATCCCATTATTCTTACTCCTAACATTATGTACTGGGCATGTTAGTTTTCTATTTGGTAGCGACCAGTTCTTCAGGTTACCGTTACAACTTTTGTGTTTGTTTTTAATACTCCACTTTTCGTTGGGTTGCTTTAGAGTGATACTCTTAATGCTTACGTTTATAATATGTGATACTAAGCAATGATATTCCACATGTGGTTTAAAATGTTTAAAATATTACAAGTTAATAACTTAATTACAGGTCCATTGGACTAGTCAATAAATAGTTAGGCCTCACAAAACTAATCATCCTTTAGTATAGTGTAGAGGAAAATTTGTACGCCACTAAATTATATAATCTAGTGCTATTTTGTATTCTTGTTACAGTTGCTTGATAAACTACTGTGTTTCCCAAAGTCCATGTGATACCTAGTTCTCTTATGACACAACTTTCTTTGTGATCACATGGACTGTACACGTAGTGTTACTAGGGTATAACTTAGTCCGCCAGATCCGCTCCTACACAGAATATACCTGATCAGTCCCTAACATTTAAGTACTATATAGACGAGGCTTCCTAGTAAACCTAGCTTTATATTATATTATACATATTTATACATGCCCCTCATTAGATAGAACAGACTATCCAATTTTCATTTAAGCTCTATGTCACATTGTGCCTTATTCTACCTGATGGCGGAGTGGGGATAATTTGACACATTAATAATTTGATTATAGGCATATTAGATTAGTCCAGAGGTGTTTATTCCTGACAAACCTACTCATCTTAAGGTTTAGTTTAGAGAAATACTTATGCAATGTTTTTGCATATAACCTAGGGTTTACCCATTGGTGTTACAGTCATTTTACTACCCACTATACCTTTTAATGCTCATGATATAACACACACATATGCTATTTAGGTATATGACCTATTACATGATATAGAGTTTATCCCCTACTCTGTAGTTTAGCAGCTATATCTCTATTCAGAGACTTTTATATATATGTTACTATAATGGCCCAGTTACTCCTCCTCCCATTTATCTGCCCTTGCTCTAGTACTAATAAGTATTACAAAGCCACTTTCCCTGTCCCAATACAGTAGCTGGAATAGGACATACTTTTCCCTACCCAATTTATTATGGAATATCCAACTACACCCTAAATTTTCTCTAATATTAAAATATATAACTCCTCTTAATAGCACCAACTGATATGTCCAATATAATTCCCCTGTTAGAAAACACCCATTAATACACCCTCAAATCCTGTGTTACTCCATATCATTTGGCCCACATTTAAGCTACCCTTTAACTACCTCCCTGACAACAAGTCAGTTGAAGTTTAACCATAATTCACATGACACTCCTATTCTGCTCCGCCCCCCCCCAATCTCTCCCCTACTTAATGAGAGCAGCTTTTGCCTGCTGACTATCCCCCTCCCCCCCCCCATCTTCTAATCTGGTCCAAGAGTGACCATTTCAAAAGCTAATTTCCTCTTTATAGCTTAATTTAGTTTCACAGGTCCAAAAGTGACCTCTAATACTAATGAGGAATCAATTGTAGACATAACATAAAATAGAGGTTCAAAATGCTAACTCATTATAATATACTGTGTTTCTTTATGTTTGTTAAATGCTCATTGTAAGAGTAATTTTTTTTTTCTTCTTGATTATCTGTGTTATATAATGTTGCAATGGATGCTGTATAATGCGCAAAACCTCAATAAAAAAATAAAAATAAAAAATAAATAAAAAAAAGATTACAAGAATTTTAAACTAATTACACCTACTCTAAGCCCCCTAAAAAAATAACAAAGCCCCCCAAAATAAAAAAATGCCCTACCCTATTCTAAAATAAATATTGTAAAGCTCTTTTACCTTACCAGCCCTTAAAAGGGCCTTTTGCGGGGGAAGGCCCCAAAGAATTCTGCTCTTTTGCCTGTAAAAAAAAAACATACAATACCCCAACCCACCACCCACATACCCCTAATCTAACCCAAACCCCCCTTAAATAAACCTAACACTAAGCCCCTGAAGATCTTCCTACCTTGAGTCGTCTTCACTCAGCCGAGCCGAATTCTTCATCCAATCCGGGCGATGTCTTCATCCAAGCGGGGGCAGAAGAGGTCCATCATCCGGCTGAAGTCTTCATCCAAGCGAGGGCTGAAGAGGTCCATCATCCGGCTGAAGTCTTCTATCAAGCGGCATCTTCAATCTTCTTTCTTCCGGCTCCATCTTCATCCCGCCGACGCGGAACATCCTTCCTCCACGACGAACTGAAGGTTCGTCATCCAAGATGGCGTCCCTCGAATTCCGATTGGCTGATAGGATTCTATCAGCCAATCGGAATTAAGGTAGGAAAATTCTGATTGGCTGATTGAATCAGACAATCAGATTCAAGTTCAATCCGATTGGCTGATTGGATCAGCCAATCAGATTGAGCTCGCATTCTATTGGCTGATCGGAACAGCCAATTGAATGAAAGCTCAATCTGATTGGCTGATTGGATCAGCCAATCGGATTGAACTTGAATCTGATTGGCTGATTCCATCAGCCAATCAGATTATTCCTACCTTAATTCCGATTTGCTGATAGAATCCTATCAGCCAATCGGAATTCGAGGGACGCCATCTTGGATGACGTCCCTTAAAGGAACCTTCATTCGTTGGGAGTTCGTCGTGGAGGAAGGATGTTCCGCTTCGGCGGGATGAAGATGGAGCCGGAAGAAAGAAGATTGAAGATGCCGCTTGATAGAAGACTTCAGCCGGATGGAAGACCTCTTCAGCCCCCACTTGGATGAAGACTTCAGCCGGATGATGGACCTCTTCAGCCCCCGCTTGAATGAAGACTTCAGCCGGATGATGGACCTCTTCAGCCCCCGCTTGGATGAAGACATCGCCCGGATGAAGAATTCGTCTCGGCTGAGTGGACGACTCAAGGTAGGAAGATCTTCAGGGGGGTAGTGTTAGGATTGTTTAAGGGGGGTTTGGGTTAGAGTAGGGGTGTGTGGGTGGTGGGTTTTAATGTTGGGGGGTTGTATTTTTATTTTACAGGCAAAAGAGCTGTTTTCTTTGGGGCATGCCCCGCAAAAGGCCCTTTTAATGGCTGGTAAGGTAATAGAGCTGGTATCTTTTAAATGTAGAATAGGGTAGGGAATTTTTCTATTTTGGGGGGCTTTGTTATTTTATTAGGGGGCTTAGAGTAGGTGTAATTAGCTTAAAATTGTTGTAATATTTTAATAATGTTTGTAAATTATTTTTTTATTTTTTGTAACTTAGTTCTTTTTTTATTTTTTGTACTTTAGTTAGTGTATTTATTTGTAGGTATTTGTATTTCATTTATTTAATTTATTTAATGATAGTATAGTGTTAGGTTTAATTGTAACTTAGGTTAGGATTTATTTTACTGGTAATTTTGTATATCTTTTAGCTAGGTAGTTATTAAATAGTTATTAACTATTTAATAGCTATTGTACCGAGTTAAAATAAATACAACGTTGCCTGTAAAATAAATATTAATCCTAAAATAGCTACAATATAATTATTATTTATATTGTAGCTATATTAGGGTTTATTTTACAGGTAAGTATTTAGCTTTAAATAGGATTAATTTATTTAATGATTTATTTTATTTCGTTAGATAAAAATTATATTTAACTTAGGGGGGTGTTAGGGTTAGGGTTAGACTTAGCTTTAGGGGTTAATACATTTATTAGAGTAGCAGCGAGGTCCGGTCGGCAGATTAGGGGTTAATAATTGTAGGTAGGTAGCGGCAACGTTGGGGGGGGCAGATTAGGGGTTAATAAATATTATGTAGGTGTCGGCGGTGTTAGGGGCAGCAGATTAGGGGTACATAGGGATAATGTAGGTGGCAGCGGTGTGTGGTCGGCAGATTAGGGGTTAAAAAAATTTAATAGAGTGGCGGCGATGTGGGGGGGCCTCGGTTTAGGGGTACATAGGTAGTTTATGGGTGTTAGTGTACTTTAGAGCACAGTAGTTAAGCGCTTTATGAACCGGCGTTAGCCCAGAAAGCTCTTAACTCCTGGCTTTTCTCTGCGGCTGGAGTCTTGTCGTTAGAGTTCTAACGCTCAATTCAGCCAAGACTCTAAATACCGGCGTTAGAAAGATCCCATTGAAAACATAGGATACGCAATTGGCGTAGGGGGATCTGCAGTATGGAAAAGTCGCGGCTGGAAAGTGAGCGTTAGACCCTTTCATGACTGGCTCTAAATACCAGCGGGCGGTAAAAACCAGCGTTAGGACCCCCTAACGCTGGTTTTGACGGCTAACGCAGAACTCTAAATCTAGGCATTCATTTCTTCACACTTTCTCTTTGAACTACTAAAAATAAAATAAACTAGTGTTTCTTTATTCTGCAAAGCTACTATATGTAATGTTTATAATTCTCCAACTATGATCGTAATAGTCAGCAGTCTCATCTGATATAAACACTATTAGTTTACTAATTATTTTATGCAACCTAAATTCTCTCGCACTCCTGTATGAGGAAAGAATACAATCATAACATTTAAAAAAAAATCTACAAAATCTTTTAAAGGTAAACACATCCTTATGGCAAGATAATTCCTTTCATTGAGAAACATTTACAAAACTCAAATTGCAGATACCATACCAGTTCATAAAAGGGAAACATACTTTTGCTTTCATAACACAGCTCCAATAAGAGCCATTGTAGGTAGAAAATATACCATCAATATAACTATAATTATGCTACTCCCTAAACAAATATTTCTCTGTATAATTAATATAAATGTCTAGCTGAGACGTGTCCTCACTGTGTTCCACAAGGGTGAAGGGTCTAAAATATTCTGAGATATTGCAGCATTTTCTTTAAACTATAAAGGTGCAAACATATTCTCTATACTCAGTGGGCCATTCAATAGGTTACAATACTCCAAGGTTTAGAGTTACACTTATCTAGAGGGTTACTTTGTATAAGTACATAAACTTCAATGTGCACTAATACCAGTAAGGCATACTTTTCTGCAGACAAAGCTATATGACTTCTTATAACTAATATGATCAACAAAAATAACACAATTACAAGAGAATACAAAACAAACAATATAAGTAAACAAGTTAAAAAAATACTCCCCTAATTTAGCTGTGGATGACTCTGTAACAGCGTAACAGGTCCTCAATTCGAACAGGCAACAAGGCACAGTCCAGAGAAGGATAGTCTTTATGTTCTGAAGACACACATCATAGGAAACAGTCATAGATTACCCAGAGTCCAGTTCTGGGGCTGGTACCAGCATGCAAAGCAAAGAATGGATCCAAAGATTGTTGAGCAACTTTTACTGCAGTATGGTGGTTTAAACACACTTGACAAAAGGTCTCTTATCTTCTTTTTTTCTTTTCTTCACCTAGACACCAGGGATTTCTTTATTTAAAAGGTTTACTTGCAGTCAATCTTCAATCTTTTGGAGAGTGCACTATGGAATTTTATCTGTACAGATTTTACCTAAATATAAAAATAATTTAGTTAGTGTTTTTACTCTCTGGATACAGCCTCATGATCTCATCCTGCAAATGCAAATATTGTGTTAAGAACAAAATAGAAAAATAAAAACATGTTAGGTTAATTTTCTTACTTAAAACAATCACCCAAATCACATACTCATCAATACTCATCAATACTTCCCCCTTTGTTCGCGTGTAACACCCTATGTGTCACGCAAACACAATATAACAGCAAACTAAAAGACAATTCATGCACTCTTGTAGTATACTATTAACATCAGGCAAAATCAAATACACCTCAATATTCAATGTTCCATTCATACAGCACCCTACCACACACATTCACTAAAAATAAAAAACATAACATTCTCTTAGAAAACACTTAAAACCAACTGTCCATTCCACAATACAAAACATTAAAAGCCGGCACAAACTTTTAACAACCAGAATCAACCTGAAATTCAACACATATACTTACACATTACCGAAACACAGCACTAGCAAAACACTACAAATAATTAAAATCCTATAACAACCGTCTATGCCCTGGTTCTGCAAATTCTACCATGCACAATACAATGAGATCATACTAATAATGCAATCACTTCAGAAGATCAATAAACTCCAGTTGCATATTTACAAATAAAATCCCTAACCATAACTTTACACTGGAACACACAAACACCTAAGTACTATATTCTGGGAAAGGTCAGATAATAATGGTACAGCCACTGTTCTATATAGCTTCTGCTTGCATGCACAGTGCAAACCCACTGTTAAATAAATCATGTTTGGCACAAATAATTTGTGAAAAGCTCTAGAATCCAGTCTATACTTTTACATAACCAAGATTTTAATAAATACACAATTATTTGATTTATTTTTTTTAGATAATTTGATATTCACCATTTTGCAGCTCCCTGACTAAATATTGTATACAACAAAATGAGCTTTCTAAAAAGAATAATAATAATTTATACTAATACTGATGGAGTGCATTTAATTGTTTACAAATAGCTCTGTTTCCCAGACAAATATCAGATAAGGACAATGAGATATGCTATAACCTGAAACTTAACCCATTGTAATAGACTGTGATTTAAAAGCACAACAGCAACTACTTCATATATACAAATAAACCTGAAAATACAATTTCTCCTACTTTTTTATACTACACAGCTGAAATAACAAATCATTGAACTGTCCCTTTAAGGACTGACCATTTATAACATGTATATTACATATATATAACCTAGCTATGATTAAGACACTTGTCTTATTTACCATTAAAATCTACTTCTTTACTGTATTATAACTTGCATATTTAAATGAGAGCCATCAGAGCATAAATAATATTACACAGTAATATGTTACCAATTTTTTTATTAAAACTCTACTGAATTACTCTACTTGCAACAGAAACAGCCCCATACTTTAGATACATTTAATAGCATACAGTGTATAGTCTTTTCTATTCTCCTGTGTTTAACTCCTTGCATGAATCTTACATTACGCACATAACATACCTTAATCAACCTCTCAATCACTTGTCAGAAAAAAAACAACTCACTTTTATATTTACCAGACTTAAAATAATTTCCACCATTGTATACTTTCCTTAGTTACTTTACTTGCAAAAACAATATATTTTATGTGCCTTTAACAGGTGGGAAAACAAACCAAATCTCTCTCCAGTCTTTATTTGCATAAAACAAATATCACTTAAAACTAAAAAAATGATATTAACACATATAATTAAAGTGTCAGTAAACTTTAAAAATAATGTTATATAATTCTGCACATAGTGCAGAATTATATAACATTATATTAGCCAAACATTTATAAAACATAATTTCCCCTATTAATTTAAAAAACAAAACGCTGTTTCACAGACCCGCTCTCTGCTGAGCGGGTCTGTTATATTTACTCAGCGCATCGGGCCAGCTGTATAGTCACAGCCCAGCTCGACCATGCCATAAGACTAAGTGCAGCTCGCTCCTGTGACAGGAGTGAGCTGCACTTAGTCTTATGGCGCTGTCGGGTCGGGCTGTGACTATACAGCTGGCCCAATGCGCTGAGTAAATATAACAGACCCGCTCAGCAGAGAGCAGAGAGCGGGTCTGTGAAACAGCGTTTTTTTTTTTAAATTAATAGGGGAAATTATGTTTAATAAATGTTTGGCTAATATAATGTTATATAATTCTGCACTATGAGGCCTAGTTATCAAGCCGTCTACTTTACCTGCCTTCGCCGGCCCAATACGCCCGCCTAAGCTCGCCTACCATCGCCGCAGACCTGAAAAATTTCGCCTAAGTTATCAATAAAGCTGTCAAAAAGCCGTGCACCAAGTACGGGGTGATGAGCAGCGGATTGTGAGAGTTATCACTCATCCGATCTCGCTGCTCTTCGGCTTTTTAACAGCTTTATTGCTAGCCTGTCACTAAGCACCCACACTAACTACACTGTTCTACCCCCTATACCGGCGCCCCCCGCAACTAAATAAAGTTATTAACCCCTAAACCACCGCTCCTAGACCCCGCGGCAACTCTTATAAATGTATTAACCCCTAAACCGCCGCTCCCGGACACCGCCGCCACCTACATTATACCTAGTAACCCCTATCCTGCCCCCCCATATACCGCCGCCACCTATAATAAAGTTATTAACCCCTATCCTGCGGATCCCGGACCCCGCCGCAACTAAATAAATTATTTAACCCCTAAACCGCCGCTCCTGGACCCCGCCGCAACCTATATTAAACTTATTAACCCCTAATCTGCCCCCCCTACACAGTCGCCACCTATAATACATTTATTAATCCCTATCCTGCCCCCCTACACCGCCGCCACTGTAATAAAATTATTAACCCCTAAACCTAAGTCTAACACTAACCCTAACACCCCCCTAACTTAAATATTAATTAAATAAATCTAAATAATATTTCTCTTATTAACTAAATTAATCCTATTTAAAACTAAATACTTACCTTTAAAATAAACCCTAATATAGCTACAATATAAATAATAATTATATTGTAGCTATCTTAGGATTTATTTTTATTTTACAGGCAACTTTCAATTTATTTTAACTAGGTACAATAGCTATTAAATAGTTATTAACTATTTAATAACTACCTAGCTAAAAGAAATACAAAATTACCAGTAAAATAAATCCTAACCTAAGTTACAATTAAACCTAACACTACACTATCATTAAATAAATGAATCCTATTTAAAAATAAATACTTACCTGTAAATAAACCCTAAGATAGCTACCTAGTTAAAATAAAGAGAAATTTACCTGTAAAATAAAAACTAACCTAAGTTACAATTATACCTAACACTACACTATCATTAAATAAATGAATCCTATTTAAAACTGAATACTTACCTGTAAAATAAACCCTAAGATAGCTACAATGTAATTAATAATAAATTGTAGCTATTTTAGGCTTTATATTTATTTTACAGGTAACTTTGTATTTATTTTAACTAGGTACAATAGCTATTAAATAGTTATTAACTATTTAATAACTACCTAGCTAAAAGAAATACAAAATTACCAGTAAAATAAATCCTAACCTAAGTTACAATTAAACCTAACACTACACTATCATTAAATAAATTACCTACAAATAAATACAAATAAATACACTAACTAAAGTACAAAAAATAAAAAAAGAACTAAGTTACAAAAAATAAAAATATAATTTACAAACATTATAAAAATATTACAACAATTTTAAGCTAATTACACCTACTATAAGCCCCCTAATAAAATAACAAAGCCCCCCAAAATAAAAAAATTCCCTACCCTTTTGCGGGGCATGCCCCAAAGAAAACAGCTCTTTTGTCTGTAAAATAAAAATACAACCCCCCAACATTAAAACCCACCATCCACACACCCCTAATCTAACCCAAACCCCCCTTAAATAAACCTAACACTACCCCCCTGAAGATCTTCCTACCTTGAGTCGTCTTCACTTAGCCGAGCCGAATTCTTTATCCAATCCGGGCGATGTCTTCATCCAAGCGGGGGTTGAAGAGGTCCATCATCCGGCTGAAGTCTTCATCCAAGCGGGGGCTGAAGAGGTCCATCATCCGGCTGAAGTCTTCATCCAAGCGGGGGCTGAGGAGTGTCCATCATCCGGCTGAAGTCTTCATCCAAGCGGGGGCTGAAGAGGTCTTCCATCTGGCTGAAGACTTCTATCAAGCGGCATCTTCAATCTTTTTTCTTCCGGCTCCATCTTCATCCCGCCGATGCGGAACATCCTCCCTCCACGACGAACTCCCGACGAATGAAGGTTCCTTTAAATGACGTCATCCAAGATGGCGTCCCTCGAATTTCGATTGGCTGATAGGATTCTATCAGCCAATCGGAATTAAGAAAGGAATAATCTGATTGGCTGATGGAATCAGCCAATCAGATTGAAGTTCAATCCGATTGGCTGATCCAATCAGCCAATCAGATTGAGCTTGCATTCTATTGGCTGTTCCGATCAGCCAATAGAATGCAAGCTCAATCTGATTGGCTGATTGGATCAGCCAATCGGATTGAACTTCAATCTGATTGGCTGATTCCATCAGCCAATCAGATTATTCCTACCTTAATTCCGATTGGCTGATAGAATCCTATCAGCCAATCGGAATTCGAGGGACGCCATCTTGGATGACGTCATTTAAAGGAACCTTCATTCGTCGGGAGTTCGTCGTGGAGGAAGGATGTTCCGCGTCAGCGGGATGAAGATGGAGCCGGAAGAAAGAAGATTGAAGATGCCGCTTGATAGAAGACTTCAGCCGGATGGAAGACCTCTTCAGCCCCCGCTTGGATGAAGACTTCAGCCGGATGATAGACCTCTTCAGCCCCCGCTTGGATGAAGATTTCAGCCGGATGATGGACCTCTTCAGCCCCCGCTTGGATGAAGACTTCAGCCGGATGATGGACCTCTTCAGCCCCCGCCTGGATGAAGACATCGCCCGGATTGGATGAAGAATTCGGCTCGGCTGAGTGAAGACGACTCAAGGTAGGAAGATCTTCAGGAGGGTAGTGTTAGGTTTATTTAAGGGGGGTTTGGGTTAGATTAGGGGTGTGTGGGTGGTGGGTTTTAATGTTGGGGGGGTTGTATTTTTATTTTACAGGCAAAAGAGCTGTTTTCTTTGGGGCATGCTCCGCAAAAGGCCCTTTTAAGGGCTGCTAAGGTAATAGAACTGGTATCTTTTAAATGTAGAATAGGGTAGGGAATTTTTTTATTTTGGAGGGCTTTGTTATTTTATTAGGGGGCTTAGAGTAGGTGTAATTAGCTTAAAATTGTTGTAATATTATGTTTGTAAATTATTTTTTTATTTTTTGTAACTTAGTTCTTTTTTTATTTTTTGCACTTTAGTTAGTGTATTTATTTGTAGGTATTTGTTTTTAATTTATTTAATTTATTTAATGATAGTGTAGTGTTAGGTTTAATTGTATCTTAGGTCAGGATTTATTTTAATGGTAATTTTGTATTTCTTTTAGCTAGGTAGTTATTAAATAGTTATTAACTATTTAATAGCTATTGTACCTAGTTAAAATAAATACAAAGTTACCTGTAAAATAAATATAAACCCTAAAATAGCTACAATGTAATTATTAATTACATTGTAGCTATCTTAGGGTTTATTTTACAGGTAAGTATTTAGTTTTAAATAGGATTCATTTATTTAATGATAGTGTAGTGTTAGGTGTAATTTTAACTTAGGTTAGTTTTTATTTTACAGGTAAATTTCTCTTTATTTTAGCTAGGTAGCTATTAAATAGTTAATAACTATTTAATAGCTATTCTACCTAGTTAAAATAAATTGAAAGTTGCCTGTAAAATAAAAATAAATCCTAAAATAGCTACAATGTAACTATTAGTTATATTGTAGATAGTTTAGGGTTTATTTTACAGGTAAGTATTTAGCTTTAAATAGGAATAATTTAGTTATTAAGAGTTAATTTATTTCGTTAGATTTAAATTAGATTTAATTTAGGGGGGTGTTAGGGTTAGGGTTAGACTTAGCTTTAGGGGTTAATAATTTTATTATAGGTTGCGGCGGTATAGGGGGGGCAGGATAGGGGTTAATAAAAATATTATAGGTGGCGATGGTGTAGGGGGGGCAGATTAGGGGTTAATAAGTTTAATATAGGTTGCGGCGGGGTCCGGGAGCGGCGGTTTAGGGGTTAAACTATTTATTACATTGCAGCGGGGTCCGGAAGTGGCAGGATAGGGGTTAATATATTTATTAGGGGTGGCGGCGGTATAGGGGGGCAGGATAGGGGTTAATAGGTATAATGTAGGTGGCGGCGGGGGCCGGGAGCGGCGGTTAAGGGGTTAACAGATTTCTTAGAGTTGCGGCGGGGTCCGGGAGTGGCGGTTTAGGGGTTAAAATGTTTAATATAGGTGGCGACGGTGTAGGGGGGGCAGATTAGGGGTGCTTAGACTCGGGGTACATGTTAGGGTGTTACGTGTACACACTTCCCATAGGAATGAATGGGATGTCAGGCAGCAGCGAACTTGAACTTTAGCTATGGTCTGACTCCCATTGATTCCTATGGGATCCGCCACCTCCAGGGCGGTGGTTTGAAAACCAGGTACGCTGGGCCGTAAAAGTGCCGAGCGTACCTGCTGGGATTTTGATAACTCCCAAAAGTAGTCAGATTGTGCCAAACTTGCGTTCGGAACATCTGGAGTGACGTAAGAATCGATCTGTTTCGGACTGAGTCCGGCGGATCGATGCTTACGTCACCAGATTCTACTTTTGCCGGTGTGTAGGCCTTGATAACTAAGGCGAATCAGCCTCGCCTCAAATAAGCTGCGGAATTCCAGCGTATTTGAGGTTGACGGCTTGATAACTAGGGGCCTATGTGCAGAATTATATAACATTATTTTTAAGGTTTACTGTCCCTTTAAGAACATACATATGACTTTAAAATCAAGTTACAACAATAAGACTTGAAAATACCTCATTATAACGTCCGACTTCTTAGCTAAGAAACTAGCCTGAATAATTACCATTCAGAAAGAAAAAATGCACCAAGGTCAGTTTTACAGCGATACACACACAAGCTCATATCAACTTGCATACCATAAATTCACTCCCAACATTTATTCTAAAGCAATTTCAACATACATCAGACTTTTAGTGACACAGAAAACACATTAACGTTGTTTTTCTTTCAGGAAAACATATATTTCATAACATACCAAAGACATTTAGGAATACAATAAGATTAACTTTCCACCAAATTTAAAATGTATCTGAAAGTGTCCGAATCTGCAAGGAATGGCCATTTTCCCAGCAGATTGAGACATAAACAAATTTTGAACAGGGTAATACATACTCAGATCTTTTGGTTTAGAGTAAATCTTTTACACGTCATACAAGACACATTAAGAACCGACAGACCAACACTCATTACACATAGAATACACAGAATCTACGTTTTGTTGCTGCAAACACACATACAACAAAAGAAAGAGTTTTACGAACGGAGCTTCTGTAACAGTTTTTTTCTGTTCTCTGAATATGTGATCTGGTGTGTGCGCTCGGTGACCCCCCTTCTATGCCCACAACATTCTTTACACAGAAGCACATATTTTCGCTGCGCTTACAGAGCTGTTATCATTGACAGTTTTATAATCCCCCTCCCTTTCTGGAGTGGATGTCTCTCTGTCTGAAATGCTTTTGTCCTGAATAGAAACTGTTAACCCTTTTTTTAGCTACTAAAGATGCAACAACAGTGTCTTCCACCTGCTCTGTCTCCCTTCTTCGTGCCCTATTTAACGGGAGTTTCACCTTTAACTGGATTAGGGTTTGTAATACGTAAGGTATTCTTACCAGCACTAGATGGTACATGCTGAACAGATCTATACTTAATATTACATTTCTGAATCTCAGCATTACTATCACAATTTGTACTATGAGCAGCCCCATTTCCACAATACAATAATAGCAGCAGCAGTGATAAAATGCACAATTACTTAATATTTTCTAAGCACAGCACAGTTATATGGCAGTATAAGAATAAGCAATCAAGCAGAAGCAGCACTAAATACCAATTCAACTCCAGTGACAGGTAACTCAAACTCTATTATAGGAATATATAGGGAAAACTTCAACACAGATGAGACTCTAACTCACTGTAACACAGTGCTGCCACTCTGCCCGGGGGACTTAAACCGCCCGTCAAGTGCACGCTAACTTTTGCGCCGTCGTGCTCTAGCAAACTTGCCACTTATAAATGCCGGCAGGACTGTAACCTCCGCAAAAACCTACGCCTTCACCGCAGGAACCCCTTAACCCTTTATAAAAGGATTTTAACCCTTTATATATACATATATCACTAACACCTTTTTTTTTTTTTTTTAAATAATAAAAATTTAGGTTCAGATTCACAGAGGGAAAATTAGAGTAAAAAACACTTATCTACTTACCCAGTGCGAATCCCACGAGCTGACACCGGAATTGTTAGGTGTTATTTTCAGGGGGGGGGGGGGGTGTCAGTCAGCACTTGGCTTAGGTCATACACTGTCACCTGGAAATGAATGGGTTACTTGATGGGATATCCCAGAGAACAGGAATCAGACCATGCAGCAATCAGTCTAACATCTGTTCTGTTTATTAGAAGATGAACAACACTTTTTATAAGCAGTGGTTACAGCATAGAGGGTTAACACGGTGACGTGTTCATAACTACATCATCTTAAATATTATTTCTGCAAGAACAAAGAAGCTCATTTAAAATATAATTGGTAGAAAAGGAGTGTTAGGGAGTCAGTTCTACAGAAATACCTAACTTCAGATAACAGTAAATCTGAGCCTCATAGCCCAGCCCAAATCAAGGCCGTTTGACATCTTGTAGAGATAACAGTGCATCCAAGCACATTGTCAGGGTCACTCTAGCTATGCAAGTCTCACTAACATCAGCATATTTCTTACTACATAATAAACTCTTCTTAGACAAGATGGATGCCTAAGACAAAATGGAAACTAAGAACAAGATGGCGTCGGTAAGGCTAACATATCCTAACATCAGTTAATTGATAATTCATTACTCAAAGACCCGAATTACAGTCCAGACACCAGCATGACTACAGCTGATGAAATCAGTATATTAAAAGAAAGAAATTTCTATTTTTTTTTGGGTGAGAGAAAAAAAAAACTTAGTTTTTGAAAGTTGTTTAGATGAGTTATTACAGTTTCTTCCTTGCTCGCAAAAGGATTGCAGTGCACCAATAATTTCATTAAACGAGCACTTGGAAGTTTATTAATAGTTACAGGTGAATGTCTCTCAGGACATGAAGGTACACTATGGTATAGTCAACCGACAATTGAACAAATGGCAATTGGTAATCTATTATATTCAGCTTCCATCTTATTCAGTGGCAATCATTTGGAAAAAATTGCTGAATTTTCTGAATACCTGGGTCTACAATCAATTTCGAGCCAAACATATTACAAAATTCAAAGGAAATATTTATTTCCAACTGTAGAACTATATTGGGTTCAAGACCATGAAAAGAACAAAAATAGCATTAGAGACAGGGCTATCACATTGTGTGGTGATGGACAATGTGATAGCCCTGGCTATTGTCCAAAGTATTGTACTTATACGATGAGAAGATGAGTCTAAAAAGATAATTGATGTAAACATAGTACAAGTCACAGAGGCATCTTCATTTGTAGGAATGGAGTCCAAGGCCTTTCCTAGAGGTATGAACAACGTTGTAAGTGAACAGTTAATGGTACTACAAATAGCAACCAAGAGGCATGTAAGCATAACATTTTTTTTTTGAGAGAGCAATACCCGTTAATAAAACATCAATTTGACATTTGGCACTACGGTAAAAGTATTCGCAAGAAACTGATTTCCTTAATCCGTAATAAAAATTGTAAGTCTATTGCAACATGGATTCCTTCTTTAATTAATCACCTTTGGACATCCAGCTTAAAGTGTAATGGCAACGCTGATGTAATGCGAATCATTGTATCACATATGTAACATACACTTGTGGAATGATGGAATTTCAATTCATGTTTGTGGACATGAAGAATTGAACCAAGACGCTGAGCGTGAAAGAGCCTGGTTAGATCCAAAAAGCAAGGCTTTTGAAAATTTGCAAAACATCATATGTGATCCAAGGATGGATAAGGATTTTCAGAGTCTTTCTCAATTCTGTCATACAGGATCAATCTAAGTGTTTCACGGTCTTGTATTAAAATATCGGCCAAAAAGAGTGCATTTTTCAATGGATGCAATGGAAGCTAGGACTAAACTTGCTGCACTGGCACATAACAACAACACTACAAAAATGTAAGAACACATACGGAGAGAAACACAAACAAGTGGTCGTTTAGGTGATTTGAAATTCAAATCAGTTTTTACTAAAAGTAAAAAGGAATGGAAGATAAGGCCAATTTATGAATCCATGAAAATGGATCACATATTTCCGATGTTAGTAGATGTACTTTATTTATATAACGGTGACTTGGACAACACATGGGAATCAAAAAATGATTCATTGCCTGATAACGTTGCTAGCAAGCCACGACCAAGCAAAGAATTGTTATTGGAAAACAAAAGATCACAATTCTTACTTAAAAGTAACACTTAAATCCTTCTCTATCCTTTTGTTTTAAAAAAAAAAAATTGGTTTGGAAAGGTAGAAATATCTTTCAATAGAAATCAATAAAAAGTGATTTTCTGATTTCCGGTGGGCGGCTCTCCAAGATGGCTGCAAGTTTTCATGGCTCCGTGAAAAATTTCCTTGTATAACTATTTTGCAGCTACCATCCTAAGCCATCTGCACCTCCCTTGACACTTGTGTTGTCCAGGAATCATAGCAGATAGAAGACTGGTTACCACTTCTACCCTTGAAGGCATCTTACAGATTAAACAGGGATCGCTCCTGTAATGGAAAGAGATTCCTTGAATTTTAATCGTAGAGTAGATCGCACCGCAAAATCTTCTAAATTCTAAACTTGGATCCACATATCAGAAAGTAAATTCCCTCTCTCACAAAATGGAGAAATTTACCACTAGAGATCGTCAGGCTGACTTCTACATCCTGGCCGAATTAAAGGCCACGCTCCTACCTAGACTGGATCAACTCTTATATTCCTGCTTTGACCTATGCGCAACACTGAGGGCGCGGGAACAGCTTTGTCAGCAGGGGAAACCTATCCTCAATCTTACCTCGTTATGTACAATACCCAGCTCCACACCACTAACGGAAGAAGACCTCATGGCCTCAAAGTGCTCACAAAGAAAGGAAGCAGTGATAACGGCCCCCAGAGCGGTTTCCTCCAGCATGAACCTGCCGAGCTCCGTTATGGAGCTGACTACAGAACCGGGAAATAGCTTGCAGCTCTCTCTGCTGGCCCACTCGGTAACTGTCGCAGCAACAGACCTAAATCTTAGATCGAGCACCAAAGAAGAAGTCGTTCACAACACTGGCAATCTTGCATCTGGAACAGACAGGCTTGCTCATATACGGATCCCCCTGAACAATATCCTAAACTCTCTCCATGAACATCTGTATCGTGAGATTTGGCAGATGGCCATCAGGGAGAAACTGCCAAATCGCCACTGTACTATAGGAATCGGCTAATATATGGGCTTGTGGAGACGATGTTAGTTCCACTGTGTTGGAACACACAAGGTTATTTGCATGAATGCGGTTGTACATACTTCTGTTGTAAATTCAGCGTTTCCTAAGTGTGTTTGCCCCTGCTTCAATACACCATCTCTCGCAACACAGCTAGTAGTGACTTTTGCTGGCAGGGTGGACTCCTAAGTGTTCATATTTTATCGTGTGTTTACAATTGTTTTGTTGCTATTGTTTTGTTTTACTGTTTTAGTTTGTTTTCCTATTAGTTTAAGGATATAGACTGGAGAGTCCTGGTCCTTTTTCTTAGCCAAGTACCCACTTAGAATTGACTATATTAACCATCTACATAGTTATTTAGACTTGGCAGGTATTGTATTGCCTTTTCACAATTGCACTTTATTTTGTTTTGTTTGGGGTTAACTACGTTTTATCACCGTTTACTCTGACACACATAGAGGGGGGAAAAAAACCCAAAAGAAAACGTTTATTTGAACTGCTGCATAATCATAATGCTGTTTGCTAGGACTTACAATATGTCATATCTCTCATAATATGTAAAAACTTGGTCATGCTGCTTTCTTATGAGTGACATGTTTCCATAGCTAATCTACAGTTTTGCTGATCATTATTTACATGCCACATTGCCTGATACTTATTACTTTAATTAGCAATAATGGGTCCCTCTACATAGTGGGCATTGGGATAAGACAGACTTACACTATTTATGGTGCTCAAAACGGCTGGCTACATTCTGTATACATGATAAGAGCTCCAGGATACTCTGGTTAAAATGTGTTATAAGTCAATTTCTTAATAATAAGGAGATACAGCAAATTTTATCCCATCTTACTATACTCTTGGGATCAGATGTCAATATGAGAACTAAATCGTTTCTGCAAACTGAGGTCTCAACACAGTCAGTTTCTAGACCGATGTTTATTAGATGATATTTGCCTGGCAGTATAATTTATTAGTCAATTAAGGTAGAGTAATAAGTGGGCTAAAAGAATACCCTATTGGAAAAGGTTTTTTTTTTCTTCTGTGATCCTAGAAGCTGGTAATATTTTCTAAAACGTATCCTGACTGTAAGCCTTGGCCCCTATGTTGTCTCTGTGTTCAGGACATTCATGAGGTATCTGACAGTTCATCTCATATTACCTCTTTGTTTTGGGCTGCATTAATGAATCTCTCTATAAAAGAGGAACTGCTAAAAGAAGTAACTATATTTCTTTAAGAAGGAATATCTGGGGCATTGCAGTAACAGTCATTTCCATCCTGAATACTTCCTGTATAAGGAGAAGCTACTTCATTCAGCAAATTATTGGGAAATATATGCAATAATCATTCTATTCATTTGAAGATCTATGGACAGGTTTAATATTCATTAGTAGTTTAATGGACCCAAGTATCCTTGTTAGAGATACCTGGAACTGTTTTAGTACCTGTCTGACAATAAGCATATCTATTGCATATTACTGTTAAATGTTACGTCTAAAAAATTCTCTCATTATGTATATACCTAGAGGATTCTGGTTTTAAAAGCTATATTCATAGAAGATTTAATTATCTTATTAGAGCTCTATGCATTGAATGTCCACATTGCAGGTGCCTGTTAGTGTTGCAAATATAGTATCATACCTAGACAAAGTTGTTGTTGAGCTAGGTTCTAATATATTTGCTCGTCCGTGGATGAACTATAGGAACTTTTTTCTTTACTAGAAGGTGTAATATTTGTTTTCTTTTAGTTTTGCTCTAGAAGAATCTTAGAATACCAACTGTACATAATATCTTTAAGGTAGGGTGGGGGGGGGGGGTTATCTCTCCTTGTTTTTTTTTTTTCTTTGACTATTCCTGATGCCATAAACAGGCTCTTTTTCACTGAAAATTTCCCTAGATAGGGGTCACTCTATATGCAGATACAGTGGGGAAAAAAAGTATTTAGTCAGCCACCAATTGTGCAAGTTCTCCCACTTAAGAAGATGAGAGAGGCCTGTAATTTTCATCATAGGTATACTTCAACTATGAGAGACAAAATGTGGAAACAAATCCAGACAATCACATTGTCTGATTTGGAAAGAATTTATTTGCAAATTATGGTGGAAAATAAGTATTTGGTCAATATCAAAAGTTCATCTCAATACTTTGTTATATATCCTTTGTTGGCAATGACAGAGGTCAAACGTTTTCTGTAAGTCTTCACAAGGTTGTCACACACTGTTGCTGGTATGTTGGCCCATTCCTGCATGCAGATCTCCTCTAGAGCAGTGATGTTTTGGGGCTGTCGCTGGGCAACACAGACTTTCAACTCCCTCCAAAGGTTTTCTATGAGGTTGAGATCTGGAGACTGGCTAGGCCACTCCAGGACCTTGAAATGCTTCTTACGAAGCCACTCTTTCGTTGCCCGGGTGGTGTGTTTGGGATCATTGTCATGCTGAAAGACCCAGCCACGTTTCATCTTCAATGCTCTTGCTGATGGAAGGAGGTTTGCACTCAAAATCTCACGATACATGGACCCATTCATTCTTTCATGTACACGGATCAGTCGTCCTGTTCCCTTTGCAGAGAAACAGCCCCAAAGCATGATGTTGCCACCCCCATGCTTCACAGTAGGTATGGTGTTCTCTCTCCTCCAAATACGACAAGTTGTGTTTCTACCAAACAGTTCTACTTTGGTTTCATCTGACCAAATGACATTCTCCCAATTAGCTTCTGGATCATCCAAATGCGATGCTAGAGATAGCATACTTCAGACGGGCCCGGACATGTACTGGCTTGAGCAGGGGGACACGTCTGGCACTGCAGGATCTGAGTCCCTGGCGGCATAGTGTGTTACTAATGGTAGCCTTTGTTACGTTGGTCCCAGCTCTCTGCAGGTCATTCACTAGGTCCCCCATGTGGTTCTGGAATGTTTGCTCACCGTTCTTGTGATCATTTTGACCCCACGGGGTGAGATCTTGCATGGAGCCCCAGATCGAGGGAGATTATCAGTGGTCTTGTATGTCTTCCATTTTCTAATTATTGCTCCCACAGTTGATTTCTTCACACCAAGCTGCTTGCCTATTGCAGATTCAGTCTTCCCAGCCTGGTGCGGGTCTACAATTTTGTTTCTGGTGTCCTTCGACAGCTCTTTGGTCTTCACCATAGTGGAGTTTGGAGTGTGACTGAGGTTGTGGACAGGTGTCTTTTATACTGATAACAAGTTCAAACAGGTGCCATTAATACAGGTAATGAGTGGAGGACAGAGGAACCTCTTAAAGAAGAAGATACAGGTCTGTGAGAGCCAGAAATCTTGCTTGTTTGTAGGTGACCAAATACTTATTTTCCACCATAATTTGCAAATAAATTCTTTCCAAATCAGACAATGTGATTGTCTGGATTTGTTTCCACATTTTGTCTCTCATAGTTGAGGTATACCTATGATGAAAATTACAGGCCTCTCTCATCTTCTTAAGTGGGAGAACTTGCACAATTGGTGGCTGACTAAATACTTTTTTTCCCCACTGTATATGCACATAGACACTTACTGTCACATATGTACATACATACATATATATAATAAAAAAAAAAAGAAAAAAAAAAAAAAGGGGTTGATGATACCCACATACTGGGTTTCTTTTTTTTCCACTTATTTCTGTATTTTGCTGTGGCACGGCTCTGAAGTTTTTGTTGTTTTATTTTTTGTTATCACTCTCATAAGTCTCCACTTAATCACGGGTTGTTCTTTACCTAATTAATGGAAAAATTCGTCACTCAGACGAAAAAACCCTCACCTATAATGCCTGCTAAAGCTAAGGACAAAAAATCTAAATTAAATGATACAAGTCTTGATGCTACATCTAGTGAGTTACCACCCCCCTCTGCAGATGCACAAATATTGATAACACATTTATCAGCAATATTCTCACCACAGTTTGAGATAATTAAGAAGGAAATTTCCGGTATGGCGTCCGAACTATCATCTCTCTCCACCGAGATCAGGCAGTTCTCTGCCAGACTAGGTGAAGCAGAAGACAGAATTTCGGATGTCGAAGATCGTACAAACTCCCAAGAAGTAATTATACAAAAGCAAGATACCGCAATACAAAGTATGCAATTGCGCCTGGAGGATCTGGAAGATCGCTCCAGGCGCAATAACATACGGATTGTTGTCCTACCGGAAACCTCAGAATATGGAGATCTATTAAATTTCACTTCTCTAGTATTACCACAGGCCCTAGGAATGTCAGCGGAATACTTCCCTCTGATAATAGAAAGAGCACATAGAGTTGGACCAAAGAGAGTTCAATCTGATAATACAACTAAAGCTAGAATGTGTATATTCAAGACATTAAAATTCCAAGATAAAATTGAATTGATGAAACTATTTAAAAAGAATGGCCCTATTACATTTAGCAATAGCAAGATTCTACTTTTTCAGGACTTCTCCAGCGAGACGTCCGCAAAAAGAAAACTAATGGCCTCATACTGTTCGCAGTTAATCAACAAGGGATTTAAGGCCCGTATGATTTATCCGGCCAAGGTAATATTAGAGGATAAGGGCTCTATAATGGTATTCAACGAAATTGGTCAAATTAAAGAATTTATTGCCTTAAGAATTTCAAGTTAAGATTGGTAAAATGATAAATTCCTTAGGGCAATTTTTCTAGCTCAATTATGATTAAGATCGCCAGTTTGTATATAGAATGGGTGGTTTTTCCCCTTCTCTCCCCCCCCCCTTTTACTATTTTTTTTTTTCTCTCGCGTTGTTTGGGTTTGCTTCTTTTTTGTTTTGGTTTATTGTAAATTGGATCTTGTTTGGTCCTGTTTGGTTCCCTCTGCTCTGGCCCGTCCCTCCCTCCTCTCCCCCGTATTCCCTTCTTGTTTTAAGAATTGTCATAGACATAAACAGGAGCAGCTATGTAAAATATTTTTCTCCTTTTTCTTTTAATGACTGAAGTTAATATATTGTCATGGAATGTGGGTGGAATAACCTCCCCAATGAAGCGAAAACTCATAATTAAAACCCTTGCAAAAAAAAAGCCAGATATTGTGTATATTCAGGAAACCCACCTCAATGATATAGAATGTGCAAAGCTTAAAGTTAAATGGGTTGGCGAGGTTATAGCTGCCTCAAGTACGAATAGGAAATGTGGTGTAGCTTTTCTTTTACATAAAAATTTAGATTATAAAATTCTCCATATTGATAAAGATCCTGAGGCCCGATATATTATACTCCAAATCCAGATCAATCAAATTTTATTTATACTGTGTAACGTATATGGTCCTAATAAGAGTGCTAAAAACTTCTGGGAAAAAATAAAGAGGAAGATTTTTCCTTTTATAGGTGAGAACGTGGTAATAGCAGGTGATTTTAACATGACCTTAGTACCGGAATTAGATAGGCTTTGTAACAAAGAAGCTAAAGAATATAAAAAATTAGCTAAATATTTCAGGACATTTTGTGCAAAACTTAAGATGATAGATATTTGGAGAACTAAAAATCCTGACTCTTTAATATATACTTGCGAATCTAAGGCTCATAGAAACTTTTCCAGGATTGATCTTTTTCTGGTATCTGAATCTCTATCTATTGTTCAATTTGCCACAGGAATTGAGGACATAATGGTTTCCGACCACGCAATAATCTATCTCACTCTGCCCCCCGTAAGGAATCTCATAGAGAAAACACAATTTTTATTTTTTCTACGATATTTTTTGAATAATCCCAGATTTTCTAACTGGATTAAACAAAAATGGAGGGATTATTGTACACATAACATTTCATATTTTAATAAGATTGAACCCTTTTGGGAAGCTGCTAAAGCAGTTTTAAGGGGTGAAATTAAGAGTTATCTAATATATATTAGAAAAAAAGCCAGGGCCCAAGAAAGTCAGTTATCTAATCAAGTTAGGAACACTTATAGGAATTATGTCGAACACCGTTCCACAGAAAGCTGGGACACTTATCAACAGGCTAGAAGAGAAAGAGATACATTTCTACAACAGAGATCTCAAATGGAAGAGGTCAAAATTAACATGCAATGTAGAGGCCAGTATGGTGACTCAACTAAACACTTAGCAAAATTAATAAAGAATAGGAAGAAGAATAACTATATTCCAGTCATCAAAGAGAATGATACTTCCTATACGGATACCAGAGTGCTTTTCTCCTATTTTCAGAAATTATACTCTATGCAGACCACCAATAAATATAATTAAGAAAGATTCTGGTCTAAAATCCAGTTACCTCAAATCCAAGAGGACGAGTTGAGATTACTTAACGCTCCAATTACAGCAGAGGAAATTGACAAAATGATTATTAAGATGCGGTTGAATAAAGCACCTGGGCCGGATTGCCTTCCGGTAGAATTTTATAGGATTTTGGCACCAGAAATTATCCCAACTTTAGAAAAATTGTTTAATAACTATTTCCATTCAGACAACGCTATCTCTTCCTATTTCTCTGCTGCTAATATCACATTAATTCTTAAGAATGGGAAAAACCCTCAAGATCCGGCCTCCTATAGGCCTATATCTGTTCTCAACACAGATTATAAAATTTTAATGGCTATTTTAGCAGATAGGTTATCGTCATTCTTGGGTAATCTCATCCACTCTGATCAGACCGGCTTTATTAAAGCAAGGTCCTCGACAAAAAATATTCGTAAAATAGTGACCTTCCTGGACTATTTTTATTATTTAAAACAAAAGGAAGGGGAAAAAACTCTTACAGATGACTATGCCATTCTTTCGCTCAATGCCGAAAAGGCATTTGATGCCATCCTGTGGGAGCATTTATTTAAAGTATTAGAGAATTTTGGTTTTAAGAATCAATTTGTTCACTTTATCCAAAAAATTTACTCAAAACCAATTTCCTTCCTTATTGTTAACGGTTGTCTCTCCCAAAAAATTATTCTAGAACTGGGAACGAGACAGGGGTGCCCATTGTCACCCCAGCTGTTCAACCTTGCACTGGAACCCTTGGCGATTCGTTTGAGATCACTTCTTAGAGGAATTAATGTGGGCCCATATACATTAAAAACCCTGCTGTATGCAGACGATTTATTGCTATTTCTAAAAGGCTCTTCCTATTCAATACCGGTAATATTACAATGCTTGGAAGAGTTCAGCTCATTTGCTGGTTATAAAGTTAACTATAATAAAAGCGAGCTTATGTGGAAAAAAAAAGTTAGAACTAGCTTTCAAGATCACCCATTCAAACTGGTTGAAGAAATTACCTATTTAGGTATTGTTTTACATAATAATCCAAAAAATTGGTACAGGCTTAATTTCTCACCTCTTCTGCAGAAAATCGAAACTGATCTTGAATTGTGGACATCATTTCGTTTATCTATTACTGCTCGCGTCAATTTGGTCAAGACAATTATCTTTCCTTGGTTACTTTATCCCCTTCAGAATCTTCCCCTTTTCATTCTTAGTAAGGACCTCCGGAAACTATACTCTTGCTGCTCGAAGTTCATTTGGGATAAAAAGAAAGCGAGTATTTCTCTGGATAGATTAATGCAAAAATTTGAGGCTGTAGGTCTTGCGTTTCCTAATTTTAAGTTTTATAATTGGGCCTGTTTAATAAAGACAGCTATAGATTGGATTGCGGAAACCGAGTTAGTTTCCTCATTTGAGATGGAGACTTATTTGGTCTCTCCTTATACGCTCAAGGCAATACTACATTGTCCAGTTCAATTACTACCAGGTAAATTATCTGTGCTAATCTCAATAAGGAATATAGTTGTAGCATGGCAGAAATGTTGCACAATGCTCGGTATAGATTTCACATTTTCTCATTTTCTGCCAATGATTGGAAATCCACAATTCTCTCCTGGATGCGATCAAATAGAATTTATAAATTGGGCAGAAAAAGATCTCAAATGTTTTTCTCAGATCTTTACACAAGAAGGGCAGATATCATTTGAAACTTTATCCCGGAACTATCAGTTACCCAAATCTAATTTTTTTGCGTATTTACAAGTACGCCACTTTATTAATTCTAGAAAATGGGGAATGGGTGAGATGGCTGCATGGTCGGATTTCAATTTATGTATACAAAGATTTGTGTCAGGTAATCCGTCTATCTCCCTTTTATATGATATTATGCTCTCGAAACAAGCCCAAATTTATATAGATAAGCTAATTTTAACGTTGCTGCCAAGCTTTCCTCTACTAGAATCGGGAAAAATTAAACAAACTATGTTAAATTTAAAAAAATGTGAAATTCCCAGGAGTTGGAGAGAATAACATTTAAAATGAATTAATAATTACTATTTATCCCCAGCACGTTTAGCCAAATTATATCCTGCGAATGACGGAACTTGTCCTCGTTGTAGGAAAACTAAATCAGATACTTTACATATGTTCTGGTTTTGTCCAAAAATTTTACAACTATGGTGTAAGGTAGAATATTGGTTTAATGTGCACTATAAGACAGCGTTCACTCTATCAGTGAACGAGATAGTGTGGTTAATTGATTCTACTAATAGAAGTTTCCACGCAAATACCTTGAACAGTATTATCCTAGAGACTAGATATCAAATTGTGAAAGACTGGAAATCCACTACAGTTCCTAGTTTTTCACAAATTTTGAAACAGATTCAAAATCAAATTATATATGAATCATTCCACTTGCAAAATACTACGGAAAATAATTTTTTTTTTATTTAGATGGCTTCCTATTATCAAATCTTACACTTTAGCTATACAAAAAAGTATTCTTACTCCATTTTTGTCGTCCTATTCTTTCATGGACTTAGTGGCACTGGATCTTTTTCCACACTCCTGGATAACAAACTATAGGGAGGGGTAGGGGAGGGAAGGGGAGGAGGAGAGGCTTGGTTTGAGAGGCTTGTTTTTTTTTTTCTTCCCCCCTCCTTCTTTCCCTGCACTTGATTAATTGTACCTGTGCTTCTTCAATAAAAAGAATTAAAAAAAAAAAAGTGATTTTCTGCATCAAAGTTACAATTGTTTTAAAAAATAGTATTTTAAATTTTTTTGGAAGTTAAGTTGAATTGTTTACTAAATATGCTTAAAAAAAAAAAGTCAGTAACCAACAACAATATGTTTATTTTTAACATGTATGAATATAGAAAAACATTCTTTGCTAAACAAAATAAATAACTTGTTTTCAAATCTATATAAATATATATCTCTATATTTAATTAATGATATATATATATATAAATATATATATTAAAAATATAATAACAAATTTGAAACAGTAACATGTGTACACTGTTTATTCACTCCCAAATTAGTTCTGAGGCTGGACCCTCCTCATCTGCATAGCGAAAACCTATATACAGATTGTCCGGTGCTGGAAAATATTCTCTTATTGTTTTAACCACACATGAAGGGATAGCTGTTCTAACTCTTGGTCCAAGATATCCATGTACCATATTGACAAATCGCGTATAAGCAACTCTACGATAGTCACTATTAAAAAAATCAGAAAGATTGTTTAAAAAAAAATGTAATCGACATAAAAAAAATTCAATGTCCATGTAAGATTAAAATAAAAACAAATACCTTTCTCTCATTTCTATTTGTCTTCTGCCGCCACCATTAAAAAATCGAACACTGTTAGCATATAATTCTTTGAGTATATCACGGTTTAAAAGATTGACAGTCACATACTGTTCTAAAGCTATGCACAGAGATTCCTCAGAAAGATTAACCAAAATTCTTGGAACTTCGTGGCAACACAAACTTTCAACATGAGTTGGCATAGGCTGACAATTTCCGCACTTCCACAATCTGTGTTACCCACCCTATCATTTTGTGACTGTATTTCCTCTCTCTGAACAGTAGCATTTGAAACCTCTACATTATTTTCTGGGACAATTGGTCTCCTTGGATCTGTTATGTGTGACATATCAGCCACATCATTTTCAAATCGTGCTCTCCTCATATTCATTTATTCTCTCTTTTGTTCATGGGTTAAAAATAACATATATATCAATTAATAAATCAAATAAATAATATTTTTAAAATTAGAATAAAAACATAAATGTAATATTAAGTAGTACAATTGTACATCTGCATTTGTAAAATATAAATAATATGTAATCAATACGCAGAAACAAACCCTACCATTGAACATAATAATAAATTAATTTCAAATACCTAACAACATGTCACTCATCTAACTCTGCAGTAACATCTTTCTCAATCTTGCAGTCCTAACATCCTGTTTCTCCAACTACTACCTTTCAAGATTCTATTTTCACATGGGAATATGGCACAGAAATTATCATGTATTTGTGTTTGTAATTTTAATTATACACAAAATCACATACATACAAACATAAATATAAACAAAAAAGAAATTATACATACACACATGAACATACACACCCATACAAGCATTTATAATTATTTTTATAAATTAAAACACAAAGGGTCATCATTTTTTTTTAAATTAAAAAAAATATATATTGTAAAGTCAATCAAAAATAATATAAAATTAACTTGATATAATGTCTCACCATCTTTTCTATTTCTTGGGAATCTAAATCATTAATTTTCCAACAAGTATTATTTTCTCCTGAAGCCATTCTGTGTATAATATAATTGTATACGATTAGTCTATTATATGTATATTATTCAATGAACATAAACCCCTGAAATAATTCTTTATTATATTAACATTCCAATAAGATTTATAGAAACTGTGAATTCAATAAAAATACAGTTAAATAATTGAAAGTTAATATTATACGCGTCATATGCCAATTTATTACATATTACAGACTGCATCTAATCTCAATGTATTTTGACCAATAGAGGTCATTAGTTCATGTGTTTCAGAAAAATAACATTGAGCTCATGCACGTTAAAAGGGACAGTCTAGTATAAATTAAACTTTATCAATGGCGGTGCGTATGGCTCTTCTGTAGTTCGCCATACATTTTTTGATATCATCATTAGTTTTGCCAGTATAAAAAAGGCCACAGTTGCAGTTGAGCATGTAAATAACATACTTGATTGTGCAGGTTAGGTAGTGTTTGATGGCAAATCTTTCGTTGGTATGTGGATGCCTAAACTGGGACCCCTGGAGCATGGCATTGCAGGTGACACAACTTGGGCACTTAAAGGACTCCTTCTTTGTGCTGGTCATTACCTTACTGTAACAGGCCACTGGATCAGTTTTCTTTAGTATGTCTTTCAGGTTTCTACCCCTCTTGTAAGCAATCTGTGGTGGTCCATAATCAGTGTAGGGCAATGTTTTGTCAGATTTCACTATATCCCATTTACCTCTCAGGGATGTCCCCAGTGTTCTTGTAGATGGGGTGCAAGAAGTGACAAAGTTCATTCTCTTAGGACCATTCCCCTTGTATTGGTACTTGGTTCTCAAGTCTGCTCTTGCATCCCTGATTAGTGCCTTGTTGAAGCCTCTTGTGATGAACCGTTGCTCTATTTCTGTCAGCTGGGCTTCCCTGCGGGGTGCAGATGTATTATTCCTTGCGACCCTCATCATTTGTGCCCGTGGGATGGCTTTGATTAGGGACCTAGGATGATAACTGGATGCATGTAGTAACATGTTGCGATCTGTCACCTTTTTAAACAGTGTGGTACCTAGTCCAGTATCTGTTTTAAATATCCTGAGGTCCAAGAAGTCCACCTCCTCCTAGCTGGCCACTGCCTTTAGTTATACCGGTCCTCCTATGTTGTTCAGTTCCTGGACCCATTCATGGAATGTCTCTAGTGTGCCGCGCCAGATGACCATAATATCATCTATATACCTCTTGTAAAACAGCACTCGACTGTTGTCATAGACCTTGAATATCTCAGTTTCTACATGTTCCATGTATAAGTTGGCGAAGTCTGGTGCCATATTCAAACCCGTGGCTGTACCCATGAGTTGCAAGAAAAACTTATTTTCAAACTTAAAAGTATTTTAAAGTGAGGCAGAGGGTCAGAAGTTCAATGATGAACGCTGTTGGTGGTCCAACGTAAGGATATTTATCCAAGCTTTTAGCTACCACTTCTGTACCCATACTGTGTGGGATAATTGTGTATAAGCTGGCGACATCCAGGCTGGCTAGGACGTCACCTGGTTGTATATCCGTAACTGTCAATGATGTAATGAGAGCAGAGGAGTCCCTTAGGTATGATCTCATGTTTAGCATCAACGGTTGAAGTAGTGCATCCACATAGGTAGCCAGCGGTTGTAGCAGTGAGCCCCGTGCTGATACAATTGGGCGTCCAAGGGGCAGTTGAATCTGTTTGTATTTTGGGGATGGTATACAAGATAGATCTAATTGGATACTGAGTAGTCAGCCACTCCTGCAGATTAGGGTCTATTAACTTATTGTCAGCTGCTTTTTCGATTACTGCGTCGATCTTACGCTTGTATGGAATAGTGGGGTCCCCCGTGAGTACCATGTACGTACTGATGCCTGACAGTTGTTGCATAATTTCATCATGGTAGTCTTTGTAATCCAGCAGAACAATCGCACCACCCTTGTCCGCTGGGCGAATGACTATTGAAGTGTCTCTGGTCAGATTCTGTACTGCTTTCCAGTCATTCTGTGTCATGTTGTTCCTTGATTGTATCTTAGTATCATCTCCCAGTGTTTGTTGAATAATCCGTGTGTATGTACGGATGCTGGGATTCGTTGTTGGTGGATCAAAGGTGCTGGCCTTTTTGAACTGTCGTCCTGTGTCCTCCAGTGTCTTCCCTTGAAAAGTCTCCTAGTTTCAATAATCTTTGGAACCACATAGAATCGATGTATGTGTGGAATTTGTTAGTGGTGGTAGTGGGGACAAAGGACAGGCCTTTGCTCAGCACATGTTGTTCTTGTGCGCTCAGAATGTGTTTGCTTAGGTTCACCGTTACAGTATCCTCCGTCTGCGCCGGAATGGGGGTCTTCTTCCATACCCCGCTCCTTCTAGTGTGTGGTCATCGCCTCTGCCCCTGGAGCAGGTGGTGATTCCTAAAAAAGGCTGTTCACTAGTGTAGCTCTCATTGCCCTGTCGTTGGTTTGGGTTGCCCTCTGTTTCTGATCCTGAGCTTGTATCCACCGTATTGAGATGGTGGTTAGTGTATACCCTCTGGCGCTGCCGTCTCCTTGGTTGATAATATGTACGTTCCTCAGGTGATAGGATCCATCTATACACCTACTTTTCTTTGTAGTCCTCCATTACATACCTCAATTTCTTGTTCTTGAATGCCACCAAGGCATTGTTATATTCACAAAGTTGTGTGGTTAACTTGTCCGTCCAATTGTCAGTTTGATCTTGTATCAGGGTATGTCCTTTTAAAGTCTCACTTCTTCTACTACCAGGAGTATCAGATCCAGTGAGCATTTGTTTAGTACCGCACACCATTTCTTACAAAACTCAGGGTTCTGCCTTCCAATGGTGGGTACACTGTTTATCCTAAAACCCCTTGGGATGAGTTTCTTCGGGGAAAGCTTCCCCTTCCTCAGACCAATGATCAATACAAAGTGTCAAACATTTATGCACCTAGAGACCTCTCCCCCTGCTAAAAAACCGCCAAAATCAGTTGCTAGGCAACATAATAATGGTAGTAAGTTAATTGCTTAATTTAAATACATATGTGGCAACATAGAAACACAGTGTAACCCTCAAAGTGAAAAAACATCATAACATACATAGAGCATATCAGACATGGTAACTATACATCCTTATATGGTACAAGTATAATCCCTAATAGCTAATCTTGTTGCGAATAAGGTGCAGATTGGCAGAGTTAACTCCCTATATCTGAAATTTGCTGTCTATACACAGAGCACACACGGAAAGAAAAGCATCTTTATTTGGTACACGACCAAGGCTTAGTAGCTATTCTCATTGTGGATAAGCAATGAATTTGACAAGTTCATAAAGTTACATTCCATTGGCTGCGAATTGCTGTAACAACTAGCCCTATGGTACAGAAGTGTGGGGACAATAAACGTGTAATCCATACCCCTTGCCTCAGGTGGTTTAGGAGCTACCCCACAGAGACATGACCCCCACGCACTGCCTGCCATACACTTACGTTATCAACGTTTAAGGTATGTGACTTGCCACCTCGCCCTGTATAATCCTGAGCGGCTGGCCGCATAGCGTATTTCCACACACACGGTTGGCACAGTAGCCCACAGTTTAGCGCTGTACTTCTAAAAATGCGCCTGCTATTAATAACCATAAGACTGGTTGTTGTATTTCCCACAGGGCTAAGTATACCCTGATTACGGCAGTATGGATTTCACGTTTATTGTCCCCACACTTCTGTACCATAGGGCTAGTTGTTACAGCAATTCGCATTCAAGACCAGAGAGTGCTGTCTTTTGTATCCTGTATATATATATATATATATATATATATATATATAGGTGTTGCCAGAAATTACAGACTATAGTATGTATAGAATGATTAAATTTCAAATACATCCTGATACGTGAATTGATTAAAAAGAAAGAAGAAATGAAGAACAGAGATGTGGGTAATAGTAATAATGACATTGCATGTAATAAAAAAATATTTTTACTTTTGGGAAGAACGTTAAAAGATTGATTTTGCAGCATATATAATAATATTGCAATGTATTGTATCATGTTGAGCCCTTGGAGGTATAGGCATTAAATAAATATTATTTCTAGAAATAAATGACAACATCCTACACGCAAAGCAAAATACTTCTTTACTAAGACTGATAGATAATGGAATGATCGATAGTAATATTGCGCAAAATCCAAGCTATAAGAACTTTAATAAAAATAACAGAGAATGGATAAAATTAAAAGTTTCTACGCTGCTGGCAATTACCTTGTATTGCGCAATAGAGTACTGTTGATTTTAGAATCCGTCAGGAACAGAGTTGCGGTTTAAAGTTCTGCTTTTTGGTTCTAATGCTAACGTGCATGCGCTAAAGTCCGTGAACGCGTTTGCAATTGGATTCTGATTGGCTGATCCTTTCAAGAAGAAGGTAGCTACGTAACGGTGGGGGGAGTTAGGCTGTTATATTAACATCAGATTATAGAAGGTATCGTTGATGATTACTAGGTGAAGGAAGTAGGTAAGACAAAGGGGGTATGGTGCAGGCGGATCTTCGTTTTTTATTTTTAAATATAGGATACTGTTATCTCTAGTGTTGACTGTCCCTTTAACATTTTTAAAACAAATTAAAGGGACAGCCTATGCCAGAATTTTTATTGTTTTGAAAAATATATAATCCCTTTATTACCCATTCCCCAGTTTTGCATAACCAACACTGTTATATTAATACACTTTTTACCTCAGTAATTAACTTGTAGCTAAGCCTCTGCAGACTGCCTCCTTATTTCAGTTCTTTTGACATATATGCATTTTAGTCAATCAAGTGCTGACTCCTAGGTAACACCACAAGAGTGAGCACAATGTTATTTATATGGCACACATGAACTAGCGCTGTCTAGCTGTAAAAAACATTAAAAATGCACTAAGATAAGAGGTGGCCTTCAAGGGCTTAGAAATTAGCAGATGAGCCTACCTAGGTTTTACAAAGAATACCAAGAGAACAAAGTAAATGTGTTGATAAAAGTAAATTGAAAAGTTGTTTAAAATTGCATGCCCTATCTGAATCATGAAGTTTCATTTTGACTAGGCTGTCCCTTTAACATCCTTTGTCTGCAATTATCTGCAGGGTGCATTTCAAGTTTTGAGTACTAGACGTTGCTCAATTTTCGGAGCTCAATTATATGAAATGGGGTGAAAATAAATAATGAGAATATGTTGCAAAGTTATTTCATTACTATTTCATCATTTAACATTTTATATAACAATACCAAGGTGTTTATTGTACCTTTAAGAGCTGATTTCCCACATTCAGAAAATTAAGTTTTTCTCTTTAATATGAATTTTCTGATGTCTAATAAGAGAAAAATTCTGAGCAAAACATTTGCCACATTCAGAACATGAAAATGCTTTCTCACCTGTGTGGATTTTCAGATGCCTAATAAGATGTCCCTTCAGAGTAAAACATTTCTCACATTCAGAACATGAAAATGGTTTCTCACCTGTATGGATTTTCTGATGAGTAATAAGATGCGATTTCCGGATAAAACATTTCCCACATTTTGAACATGAAAATGCTTTCTTGTCTGTATGAATTTTTTGATGTCTAATAAAAGTTGACTTTTTAGAAAAACATTTCCCACATTCAGAACATGTAAATGCATTCTCACCTGTATGAATTTTGTGATGTCTAATAAGATTTAGTTTAAAGGTAAAACATTTGCCACAATCAGAACACGAAAATGCTTTCTCTCCTGTATGGATTTTCTGATGCCTAATAAGATTTGATTTCTGAATAAAACATTTACCACACTCCGAACACGAAAAAGCTTTTTCTCCTGTATGTATTTTCTGATGTTTCATAAGAGAAGATTTCTGAGTAAAACATTTCCCACATTCAGAACAAGAAAATTCTCTCTCTCCTGTATGGATTTTCTGATGAGAAATAAGATGTGATTTCCGGATAAAATATTTCCCACATTTAGAACATAAATATGCTTTCTCTCCTGTATGAATTTTCTGATGACTAATAAGATTTGATTTCCGATTAAACCATTTCCCACATATAGAACATGAAAATGCTTTTTCTCCTGAATGAGTTTTCTGCAGAATACAAAGATGTGATTTCCTGGTAAAACATTTTTTTCCACTTTTAGAACATTGGGTTAGGTGGCTTCTTTGATTTTGAAGATTGAAAGAAGTATCAGCACTCTGAACATGACTAGGATTATTGCTGCTTGTGAATTCACCTGTTATGAAAATAAAATAATTATGTCATTATTAAATAACATTACATGGCGTTTCTTATCATTTTAAACTGTAAATTAGTGTTCACTACAGCGGGACTCCTAGCTACAGTTCTGGTTTGCTGGTTAGTAAAATCTACTTTCCAGGGTCACATTAATATTCATTTAGGTAAAAGTTTAGCATACTAAAATTATTTTCTTGGCTATACTGCATTATTGTAATACAAAAAATGGTGTGGGGTTCAGATAAGGTTCATGATTGTGTCTCCAGGAACAAAAAGGGAGCCATAATTTGGGGTGTAAAATCCAAGTTTTGACCATAGACTTTCCCCAGCCAGCACTTACAAATAGCACTGCTCACCTACATGGATACATTGTATGAAACCCTCAGCCTACATATACATTTGTAACTGTTTTCTTTACACAGAGACTTAACCCCTTTACAACCAAGGACGTGTCAAGCATGTCCTACAAAAAGTGTCAGGTAAAGACCAAGGATGTCCCTGACACGTCCTCTGAGGATTCAAGCAGTGGAAGGGATCGTCATCACTTCCAGCCACTTTCAGAGTACTGCAGTGATGCCTCGATATTAAGGCATCCTGCAATACCCTTTTTTTAAGCCCTCTCTGCATCGGCCAGCAATGGTGCCGATCGTTGGTGGGTGGGAGCCAGAGCAGGGAGGCGGGTGGGCGGCCTATCGCTGGATCACTTCCGGATCCTCTTCATCCAGTGCACGCGAGTGGTTGGGAACGCATGCACACGTGCGCGCTATTAAATTACATATGTTGAATTGTATGGGATGGAGGGAGAGTGAAAAGTGTGAATACATGTTAAGATAGCGATCTGGGATGTGGAGGGGGTAGCTACACTACAGAAAATTGGCTTTTTTTGCGGAAAAAAATAAAAACACTTATTTTTTTAAAACTGGGTACTGGCAGACAGCTGTCAGTACACAAGATGGCAGCAAATAGGTAGAGGGGGGAGGGTTAGAGAGTTGTGGGGGGGATCAGGGAGGTTGGGGGCTAAGGGGCGATCCAACACTGCAGAATAAATTTAAGAAAATAAAACAATTATATATATATATATATATATATATATATATATATATAAAGCCTTTTATTTTACTACTGGCAGACTTTTAAAAAATTTTCATCACATTTGATAATTTTTTTTAGAGTAAATGATAAGATATGATAAAAAAGGTGGTATCTTTAGAAAGTCAATTTAACGGTGAGAAAAACGGTATATAATATGTGTGGGTAAAGTAAATGAGTAAGAGGCTAAACACAAACACCACAGAAATGTAAAAATAGCCCTGGTCCTTAAAGGTAAGAAAATTGAAAAATGGTCTGGTCACTAAGGGGTTAAAGGGAAACGCTAGGATTTACCATTTGAACAAATAAAGGGGACTTTCATTCATGAAGTATAAAATAATTCATGCTGAAAGCTCCTTTATTTGTTCCAAGCAATATGCGGCGCCAAGTCAGATATACCGCACAGCTATGAAAATGTGCAATATGCATCAAAACAAAATTAGACAGGTGCATAAATTTGGGCACCCTTGTCATTTTGTTGATTTGAATACCTGTAACTACCTTGCACTGATTAATTGGAACACACAATTGGTTTGGTGAGCCCATTAAGCCTTGAACTTCATACACAGGTGCATCCAATCATGAGAAAATGTATTTAAGATGGCTAATTGCAAGTTGTTGTTCTCTTTGACTCTCCTCTGAAGAGTGGCAAATAAAGGGGACTTTCATTCATGAAGTATAAAATAATTCATGCTGAAAGCTCCTTTATTTGTTCCAAGCAATATGCGGCGCCAAGTTGAATTTCCCGCACAGCTACAGAAAATGTGCAATATGCATCAAAATAAAATTAGACAGGTGCATAAATTTGGGCACCCTTGTCATTTTGTTGATTTGAATACCTGTAACTACCTGGCACTGATTAATTGGAACACACAATTGGTTTGGTGAGCCCATTAAGCCTTGAACTTCATAGACAGGTGCATCCAATCATGAGAAAGGGTATTTAAGATGGCCAATTGCAAGTTGTTGTTCTCTTTGACTCTCCTCTGAAGAGTGGCAACATGGGGGCCTCAAAACAACTCTCAAATGACTTGAAAACAAAGACTGTTCAACATTATAGTTTAGGGGAAGGCTACAAAAAGCTATCACAGAGATTTAAGCTGTCAGTGTCCACTGTGAGGAACATGGAAGACCACAGGCACAGTTCTTGTTAAGGCCAGAAGTAAAATATCGGAGAGGCAAAGGATGGTGATAATGGTCAAAAACAGCCCACTGACCACCTCCAAAGACCTACAACATCATCTTGCTGCAGATGGTGTCACTGTGCATCGTTCAACAATTCAGCGTATGGGATAGTGATGCGGAAGAAGCCTTTTCTGCACACAAGCCACAGAGTCGCTTGAGGTATGCACACACACATTTAGACAAGTCAGCTTCATTTTGGAAGAAGGTGCTGTGGACTGATGAAACAAACATTGCGTTATTTGGTCATAACAAGGGGCGTTATGCATGGCGGCAAAAGAACACAGTGTTCCAAGACAAACACTTGCTAGCCACAGTTAGATTTGGTGGATGTTCCATCATGCTGTGGGGCCAGTGTTGGTACTGGGAATCTTGTTAAATTTGAGGGTCGCATGGATTCCAATCAATATCAGCAGATACTTGAAAATAATGTTGAGGAATCAGTCACAAAGTTGAAGTTACGCTGGAGCTGGATATTTCAACAAAACAACAACCCAAAACACTGCTCAAAATCTACTCTGGCATTTATGCAGAGGAACAAGTACAATACTCTGGAATGGTCATCCCAGTCCCCAGACCTGAATATCATTGAAAATCTGTGGGGTGATTTGAAGCGGGCTGTCCATGCTCGGCAACCATCAAACCTAACTGAACTGGAGATGTTTTGCAAGGAGGAATGGTCCAAAATACCTTCATACAGAATCCAGACACTCATTACAGGCTATAGGAAGCGTCTAGAGGCTGTTATTGCTGCTAAAGGAGGCTCTACTAAATATTGATGCTATATTTCTGTTGGGTTGCCCAAATTTATGCACCTGTCTAATTTCGTTTTGATGCATATTGCACATTTTCTGTTAATCCAATAAACCTCATTTCACTACTGAAATATTACTGTGTCCTTCAGATATTTGATAGATCAAAATTAAATTGCTGATCCAAACACCCAATTATTTATAAAAGAAAATCATGGAAATTGTCAGGGGTGCCTAAACTTTTGCATACGACTGTGTATATATATATATATATATATATATATATACACACACATATATATATATACAAACACACACATACATAAAGATATGCATACATACGCATACACACACACACACACACACAAATATGTTTTTTTATTATTTGATTTGCCCTTTTTTCCTCCAAATTTTTCTGTGTTTTTTCACTGCCCCCGAAATGCTTGAATGTATTGGCAGATATACACCTGCAGTGATCCAGCAGTCACTGTGTAGAATGTTGCATTCTATCATTTCTAGGGCAGTAAAAAATTGGAGGAATATAGTGCAAATCAAATAATGAAAATAAATTGCAGAGTTTTTTTTTTTTTTTTAAACACAACGGTGACTGTTTTTGTTTGTTTTGTTTTTTCACACAAATTTGCATTGTATTTTCAGGATTTGATTTGCATTATGTTCCTTCAATTTTTATGTATTTTTTCACTGCCCTAGAAATGATGGAATGCAAAATTCTACACAGTGATTGCTGCATCACTGCAGGAGCTCATGCATATCTGCCAATGCATTCCATCATTTCTGGGGCAGTGGGAAAAAAAGAAAAGAAAAAATTGGAGGAAAAAATAGGGCAAATCAAATAATGAAAGCACATTGCAAAGTTTGTTTTTAAAAAAAACACAATGGGGATTTTTTTTTTAAACAAACTTTGCAATGTATTTTCATTATTTGATTTGTTCTATTTTCCTCCAATTGTTTACTTCCCTAGAAATGATAGACAGCAGTTAACAAGGCTAGCCATGGCCATATTGGTTGTATACAATGCATCTATTTGCAGTTGCTATCAGTTAAAGCCAATTAGGGACAGATATCTAGAAGAGTTAGCCTTGAGAAGACAGCAGGTGCATTACAAATTCTGAGGATTAGATCAGAGCTAAACTACATGAAAAGGGTGAAAAATAAATAATTACAGTATAAACATTATATATTACAAATCTCAAGGTGTTCCCTGTCCATTCAAACACTCTGATATGAAAGCAGTGTAGCAAAACCCTGATAGAGTTAGACAGACTAAGCACATGAAATACACAGCTTAGCAGAGGGGACACACCTGAAAATCGCATGCTGGAAGGGGTTAATATATCAGTAAATCTGCTTCTAAAAGATAAGCTGGCTCCATAGACACATAAGTAATGATAGCACCTAAAAACATAATTTATATCTTACCTGATAAATTCATTTATTTCATGGTGGCGAGAGTACACGACCTGTTACACAAGGGATATACATTCCTATCAGGAGGAGGCAAAGTTCCCCAAACTGCAAAAGCCTATAAAACCCCTCCCACCTCACTCATACCTTAGTTTGATGTATAGCCAAGTGGTGAGGTGTTTAGAAGGAGTAAAAGCCAAAATTAGGAGCATAGAAGAAAGAACAAAAATTAACCCCAAACGGTGGAGGCCCATGGACTCTCGCAGCCATGAAAGAAATTAATTTATCAGGTAATATATAAATTATGTTTTCTTTTATATAGGTGGCAAGAGTCTAAGACCTGTTATGTATGGGATATAATACGCAAGATGTGCAAGTCCACGAGTAACAATAAAGGGAGGGAATAAAATAAAAACAGCTTTTTTTCGCTGAGAAATTAAATCCATAGCCCAAACATTATGTGTGTTTTTTTACAACCTTAATATATAGGCACAATTATCAAACTGAGACAACTACCTGAAGGACCTTACTACCAAAGGCTGCTTCTGACCAATAACAAAACTCAAAATGGTAAAATTTAGTAAAGGTATACAGAGAAGACCAAGTGGTCGCTTTGCAAATTTGATCAACTGAAGCCTCATTCTTGAAAGCCCATGATGTGGCAACCGATCTAGTAGAATGAGCTGTAATCCTCTGAGGCTTTGTGAATCAAAGGTTTCAACCAAGAGGCTAAAGAAATAGCAAAGGTCTTCTGGCTTTTCTTAGGACAAGACAGACTAGAAGTCTGTCTGAACACCTTAGTAGCGTAAACATAATATTTCAATACTCTAACAACATCCAAAGAATGTTGTAAAGATCTTTCAGTAGCATTTTTTGGATCAGGGAACAACAATTTCCCTATTAAAATTGTGTGATCGATGATGCAATGGTCGACAGCACTCCTAGTGCTGTGGACCATTGCATCATTGATTACTGTTTGGAAGTTAAGGCAGCAACCCCAGGTATTCACGTGCACCAAAGTGAAATCCACTGTATGCTGTATCGTTATATTAAAATTTTGTAAGGAAACAACTTTAGGTAAAAATTTCAACGTAGTCCACAAAACATCTTTTTTTTATGGAATATCAGATAAGGAGATTTAAAAGAGAGAGCAGACAATTCAGAAACTCTTCTAGCAGAAGAGATGGCCAAAAGAAACAACACTTTCCATGAAAGTCGTTTAATCTCTAAGTTATGCATAGGCTCAAAAGGAGGGACCTGTAAAACGTTTAACACTAGGATAGGACTCCAAGGAAGAGAGAAATAGGCCTAAAAACAGGTTTAATCCGGATTAAAGCCTGAACAAAACAATGAACATCAGGAAGGTTATTATGAAATAATACAAAAGAGCAGAGATTTGCCCTTTCAAAGAAATGGCAGAAAAACCTTTATCTAAACCATTCTGCAAAAACTGAAGAATCCTAGGAATTCTAAATGAATGCCAGGAATAATCATGGTTGATACACCATGAAATACAAGTTTTCCAAACTTTTTGATAGATTTTCTTAGAAACAGGCTTTTGGGCCGGAATCAGTGTGTTAATCACAGAGTCAGAGAATCCTCTATGACTGAGCACTAAGCCTTCAATTTCCATGCCATCAAGTGTAGAGACTTTAGATCTAGATGGGAGAATGGACCTTGAGACAGAAGGTCTGGCCTTAGAGGAAGATGCCATGGGGGGCAACTGGACATTTGGACATGGTTCACATACCAAATGGGGCTATTAGGATTACAAATTACTTCCATTTTTATTTTGGAAACCACTCTGGAGAGTAGGATCAGGGGACACACCTAAAAATCACAACCTGCAAGTTCCCCCTTGATGATTGACATAATCTACTGCTATAACATTGTCTGTCTGAAAACGGAGATAAAGCTCCCTTTTCAATAGAGGACAAGCCTAAAGGGCCCTGAAGAGTGCACAAAGTTTCAAAACATTGATTGGTAACCTCGCCTCCCAAGGATTCCAAACTCCTTGTGCTGTCAGAGACCCCCAGACAGCTCCCAAACCTGAAAGACTTGCATCTGTGGTGATCACAGACCAGGTAGGATGAGCAAAATAACCCCCCTGAAAAATAGACTGGTGAGTCAGCCACCAAGTCAGAGATAGGTGAGTGCTGGGATCTAAGAATATCTTTTGGGATATACAAGTATAATACTTGCACCATTGGCGCAGCATACAAAGCTGAAGATGTCTCATATAATCGAGTAAATGGAATTGCGTTTGAAGCTGCAATTATGAGACCTAGTACTTCCATACACAGAGCCACTGAAGGGAATGAGAGAGACTGAAGGTTCAGGCAAGCTGATATCAACGTTATTTGTCTCTTTACTTTCAGGGTAAGAGTCATGGACACTGAATCTATCTGGAAACCTAAAAAGGTGACCTTTGTCTGAGAAATCAAGGAACTCTTTGGTAAATTGATCCTCCAACCATGTCTTTGAAGAGACAACAATAGTTGTTTTGAGTGAAATTCTGCTAAATGAGAAGATTGAGCCAATACCAAGATATCGTCCAGGTAAGGAAATACTGCAATACCCTGAGTTCTGATTACAAATAAAAGGGTATTTAAGAACCTTGGTAAATATTCTTGGAGATGTAGCTAGACCAAACGGAAGAGCAACAAACTGATAATGCTTTTCCAGAAAATAAAACCTCAGAAACTGTTCTGGATGAATTGGGATGTGAAGGTAAGCATCATATAAATCTATTGTGGACATAAAGTGACCTTGTTGAATAAAGGGCAGAATAGTCCTGATAGTTTCCATTTTGAGAGTTGTCAGATCCAGAATTGGTCTGAAAAAGTGTTCCTTCTTTGGTAAAATGAAGACATTTGAATAAAATCCCAACCCCTGCAAAGGGACTGGAACAATTACTCGGATATCTTCCAGATCTGAGAAAGATTGAAGAAAAGCTTGAGCTTTTATTGGATGTTCTGGAATATAAGTTAGAAAAAAACCTTCCTGTGGGAATTCTCATATTAAATCCAGTTTGATATCCCTGAGAAATAATGTTTTGAATCCAGCGATTTTGGACAGATTGTAACCAAGCTCTGTGGCCCTCACTGCACCAGCATTGATGGCCGAAAATCGTTGGTGGGTGGGAGCCAAAGTGGGAGGCGTGTGGGCGGCCATCAATGGCTTTTTGGATTAAGAGGGGTGCGGGATTGGGGGCATGGTCGCCCGGGGTGCGCGGGCACGTGCCCGGGGAGGGAGCGGGTGGGAACCGCTGCACTACAGAAAAAAATACTTTTAAGTGGGAGAAAGGGGGGGGGAATGGGTTAATAAATAGCTATGGGATCTGGGAGGGGGTGATGGTCTTTGGGGGGGTAAGCTACACTACAGAAAAAATAAAAATAAATAAATATATTTTTGTATAAACTGGGTAGTACCAGTACCCAATATCGCTCCAAATAAGGTAGAGGGGGAGGTTTAGAAAGCTGTTTGGGGGGGGGGGATAATGGGGGACCCTACACAGTAGCATATATAAATATGTTAAAAAAAACAAAAAAAACAGATACCTTTTCATTTTAATACTGGCAGACTTTCTTACTTAAGATGGTGGGGACAATTGTGGGGTGGGAGGAGGGAAGAGAACTGTTTGGGAGGGATCAGGGGGGTGTGATGTGTCAGGTGGGAGTCTGATCTCTACACTAAAGCTAACATTAACACTGCAAGCTCCCTACAAGCTACCTAATTAACCCCGGCACTGCTGGGCATAATACATGTGTGATCCGCAGCAGCATTTAGCAGCCTTCTAATTACCAAAAAGCAACGCCAAAGCCATATATGCCTGCTATCTCTGAACAAAGGGGATCCCAGAGAAGCATTTACAACCATTTATGCCATAATTGCGCAAGCTGTTTGTAAATAATTTCAGTGAGAAACCTAAAATTGTGAAAAATTGTAATTTTTTTTTTTATTTGATCGCATTTAGTGGTGAAATGGTGGAATGAAATATACCAAGATGGGCCTAGATCAATACTTGGGGTTGTCTACTACACTACACTAAAGCTAAAATTAACCCTAGACGCTCCCTACATGCTCCCTAATTAACCCCTTCACTGCTGGGCATAATACACGTGTGATGCGTAGTGGCATTTAGCGGCCTTCTAATTACCAAAAAGCAATGCCAAAGCCATATATGTCTGCTATTTCTGAACAAAGGGGATCCCAGAGAAGCATTTACAACCATTTATGCCATAATCGCACAAGTTGTTTGTAAATAATTTCAGTGAGAAACCTAAAGTTTGTAAAAAAAATTGTAAAAAAGTGAACGCATTTGATCGCATTTGGCGGTGAAATGGTGGCATGAAATATACCATAATGGGCCTTGATCAATACTTTGGGATGTCTTCTAAAAGAAAATATATACATATCAAGGGATATTCAGGGATTCCTGAAAGATATCAGTGTCCCAATGTAACTAGCGCTAATTTTGAAAAAAAGTGGTTTGGAAATAGCAAAGTGCTACTTGTATTTATTGCCCTATAACTTGCAAAAAAAGCAAAGAACATGTAAACATTGGGTATTTCTAAACTCAGGATAAAATTTAGAAACTATTTAGCATGGGTGTTTTTTTGTGGTTGTAGATGTGTAACAGATTTTGGGGGTCAAAGTTAGAAAAAGTGTGTTTTTTTCCATTTTTTCCTCATATTTTATATTTTTTTATAGTAAATTATAAGATATGATGAAAATAATGGTATCTTTAGAAAGTCCATTTAATGGTGAGAAAAACTGTATATAAATATGTGTGGGTACAGTAAATGAGTAAGAGGAAAATTACAGCTAAACACAAACACAGCAGAAATGTAAAAATAGCCCTGGTCCTTAAGGGAAATAAATTGAAAAATGGCCTTGTCCTTAAGGGATTAATCTGCCCCCTACCAGTAATACTGTGTTGAAGGCTGTACCATCATGCGTCTTAGAGACTGGATTAGATTTCTTATTCTGTTTAGATTTGTTCCAATTTGAAGTGGGTCTCCAGACTGAGCCAGAGGGTTTAAAGGATTAGTCTTTTTTCTGTTCTCTATTCTAACAAAAGGAACGAAAACTATTAGGAGCTCAGAAGGTTCCTTTGAACTTTTTGTCTTGAAGAAGAAAAGGTCCTTTACCTCCAGTATTAGTAGAAATAAAAGAATACAGTTGAGACCCAAACAATATCTTTCTTTGGAAAGAAAGAGGCAATAATGTAGTTTTAGACAGCATGTCAGCATTACAGGATTTAAGTCATAGGGCTCTTCTGGTAATAATAGCTAGAGACATGCTTTTGATGTTAATTTTCATAATATCAAAGACTGCACTGCAAATAAAATTGTTTGAATTTTGAAGTAAATTCAATAAATCAGAATATTCAGCGTCAGTGGATAACTGCTGTGCAAGACTGGTTACCCAGTAAGTAGAAGCAGCAGCCAAGTCAGCAATAGCTATAGCTGGTCTAAGTATATAGCCAGTAATTAAAAATGTCCTTCTTAAATAAGATTCAAGTTTTCTATCTAAAGAGTCTTTAAAAGAAGTACTGTCTTCTAGAGGAATAGCAGTGCGTTTAGCCGGAGTGGAAATGGCCCCATCAACTTTGGGAACCGTTTTCCATAACTCTAAGTTAGCAGCAGAAAGAGGATATAGTTTTTAAACCTTGTAGAAGGATTAAGAGAGACACTTGGTTTTGACCAATCCTTAGTAATCATGTCAGAGACAGCATCAGGTATAGGGAAAATCTCAGGGAGATTGACAACAGTTTTATATACGGAATTTAAACGATTACAGGGTTTATCATCAGAAGGTTTAGATTGTTCAATCCTTAAAGTGATTAAGACTTCCTTTAAAAGAGAACGAATATGTTAAATTTTAAATAAAAAGGAGCAATTATCAGGTTCTACACCAGATGAGGGAACCTCACTGTTAGAGGAATCCCCATACCTATAATGTAAAGCTGACATGTTCACTACATACCATATGCTGTTAGAGTGAGCCAAGATAAATGGTTCACAGCAGATGAATATACTAAACAAAACACTGTACAATCAACAGTAATAAAATATATTTACTATTTCATTACTCACCTTTGGTAACTGGAAAACTGCTCACATATGGCTCCTCTCTACACTCAATCTTGTCAACAAGCAAAGGTTTTACATGAACATATCCTGTATTGACAGAAATCACAAGTTATGTGAGAAAAAAAACACTTTACAGCACCAAATATTAAAGGGACAGTGTACACCAATTTTTATATAACTGAATGTAATAGACTCTACTACAAAGAAAATATGAACAGAAACGGATATAAAAATCCAGTATAAAATCTTTTAAAAACTTACTTAGAAGCTCCCAGTTTAGCACTGTTGATGAGGTTAGATTGGGACACCCAGTGAAAGGGGCTAGGAAACAGAAATAGGCAGATACTTCCCCCTCCTACTTCCCCTGCATATGAAAAGACCTATTACACAACCAGGAATCTGTATACATCAGTATACATCTAAAACTTTGGAGCACAGTTAGGATGCAGCTTAGGTAAGCAGTAACTGAGTGTGCGCAATTTATTTGAAAACATTTTGGCGCACTAGTTATCAGCGTGTGCACATTCGTTGATGCATGCTTGTTGGTCCGACGTGCTCATTCTACGACACCCTGACAGTTTTCAAGAGTGGTATCAAATGTGACGTGCATTTCTGATTTATTTTAAGTGCATGTGTTATGGCGCGTTAACCTGACAAGCATGTAAAGTATTGGTTTAGAAGGCTTTGCGTCAATATTGACACATGCTTCCTGCGTGTATTATGGTGCGCAAACCCGACAAGCATATCATGTGCCGGATTTGACACGCGCATGTGAAAATTTCTTTGCACAAAAAACAAGCAAGGGGAATAGTACGTATCTGTCCCAGGGCCAAATATACTTATATAGATAAACTTTTAAACATTCAAAAGTGCCCATAAACATAGCTGTGAGTGTCTATTTAAAAAACATAAATTATGCTTACCAGATAATTTCCTTTCCTTCTGTATGAGGAAAGTCAACGGCTTCATTCCTTACTTGTGGGAATTCAGAACCTGGCCACCAGGAGGAGGCAAAGACACCCCAGCCAAAGGCTTAAATACCTCCCCCACTTCCCTCATGTCACCAGTCAAAGGAGAAATATCAGGGTAAAAATGGTGCCACAAGGATAAAAAACAAAAATTTAGGTTCGCCCATCGGAGAAATACAGGCGGGGGCCGTGGACTCTCCTCATACAGAAGGAAAGGAAATTATCTGGTAAGCATAATTTATGTTTTCCTTCTTAATATGAGGAGAGCCAACAGCTTCCTTACTTGTGGGAAACATATACCCACGCTCTAGAGGACACTGAATGAAACGGGAGGATAAAAAGAGAGGCAGACCCTATTCTGAGGGCACCACAACCTGCAAAACCTTTCTCCCAAAAGCTGCTTCAGTCGAAGCAAAAACGTCAAATTTGTAAAATTTTGAAAAGGTATGTAAGGAGGCCCAGGTAGCCGCCCTACAAATCTGATCCATAGAGGCCTCGTTCTTAAAGGTCCATCCAATGTAGGGAAAAATAAGCGCTCCAAGCCCACGATATATAAAAGTTCAATTTTATTCCAAACTTGTTAAAATCATACAAGATAGATTAAAAAGTGGTAAGCACAGTAGTGCAAAAACAGGTTGTAGAACAGGTGCAAAAAACAGCAAACGTTTCGTGCTCCATGCACTTGGTCACTGCTAATTGATGCACCTGTTCAGAGCTCTATTTATACCAAATTTCTTAAAGTGATATCACAAATTTTCATTAACCTGTACTTTGCCATTTTTGCAAGGGAGCCTATGACAAGAAACATTTATTTACTTTTTCCTTTTCATGTACATAAAGTGTTACAATATAAATATGCAGGTTGATATTTGTTGGTTAAGGCGTGACTATGTTTTGTGAAAACAATCTATTTTGCAATATATTTAAATCATTACATTTATGAAAAGAAGCATACACATTTGTATCTTGGATCTTTCTGCAACACCTGCCTAGGAGCAGCCGGGGGTAACCGGAAGCCGGAAGTCGTCATCAACACATGCCGCAGCAGTATTGCTAGACTGCAGAGAAGGTCGGAGCATAATTTTTACACAGTGATGCAGACGAAGAAAAACATCACAGTGTTATAACGAAGTTACGGCTGAGGACATAGAGGAAGCGCTCATTGTGTTCACAAAGGTCGCTGGACATGGATAAGGTAATCATTCCCTTATAAATCAGCTCTACTGTTTCTTACTTGCCTGGATTGTTTGGTGCACATATAAAGCACACACAATTAACAATGTAATATATGCTTGCATAGGAGGCATTATAAAGACATAATACAGAGAGGAATTAAGGAGATATTAAGGGATTGATATAGGCTGAAGACGAGGAGGGTAGGATTATTCATAATAAGTGATCAACATAAAGTGGTATAGCACAATATTTTTTATACAGTTTTTGAAAGGGTATCCAGCATGGATCAAGAAACAGAAGATTCATATGTTTTGGGTGATTTTAAAGAAGAAACTTCAGAGTTATATAAAGATATAGCATATACACTGGACAGCTTGTTTTTTGATATAGATGAACTGCGCAAAAAGGATATTAAATTGGAATTAGACATAAAGTCTTTTTTATTATACATACATGAAAAGCGTATACCTAGGGGACTAAGGATACGCAAGTTTCCCTCTTTCACAGTTAATAACACTGAGTTCATTAGTAAGTGGAACACAATACTGGACACTTGTTCTTTTGCACTTATGGATTTGTTAATTCAATATAAAAAAGAACAAAGGAGAGATATTATGATTGAATTAAAAGAATTACAGAATAAATTAAGATGTCACCAACATGATCAAAATTTTAAAAAATATGATCAACAGTTTGAAAGAAATATGATTGCTTTTAAACAAGAACTTTGGCAATTCAAATCAAGAAAAATGCTCAGAGATAAGAGGGATTATGATCAAAAACAGGTGTATCGCTGGAGTCAAGATGATCAGACTAAACCCAGGTATAATAGAAGATATAATAAGAACAAAAACAACAATTCCAATAAAAAGAGTAAAGCAGTCACATTTGCAGACACAGACACTGAGTATGAATATGACTCCTCTGAAGGAGAAACGGGGGAAGAATCGTATGCGCTCATGTTAGAAGGAGAAGGACAGTCTGTGGTAGAAGAAATAGATATTACAGTCTCAAAAAAACGAGACGCTCCAAACTGCACCATCTGTAAGAAAAAAACAACCCACCGAGGCAGAAGGGGGAAAGGGAGAAAGAGCAATCAAGCCAACCAGAAAAGGAGAAGGAAAGAACAAGACATACAAGACTTATCCCACACGGTCTCAGAATGTTCAGAAAAAATATGCTTAAACAATGATGTTATAAACTTGTCTAGTAAAAATCTCACTAATACTGATATACAGGTTTTGTCTAAGGGCTTGAATTTTGTTCCTGATAATCATTTTAACATTTTTGAAACTATTCTTGACATTAATAGGTTTGTACGCAATTTAACTTTGCGCAAACATTATTTTGGTTTCAATGAAGATCAGGAACAGAATGTAAACAAGGCTAGCCAAGATGTTAAATGTGAACCTAAGGGGTTAAATGATTTTTCTGATATCTGTAGTCTTTTGGACCTGGAACAGTTACAACATGAGGGTGATAGTCATATGGATGGCTTATTGTGTGAGACAGATATATCACTTAGTCATGTCAAAAATAAAAGTCATTTTTATCCTATACATACTAGACCGAAAATTTTGGATATATTTAAAAAAACAGTGGAGGAGAAATTAAGGGGATTACAAACTGCCCAAAAGAGAAATAAATTTCCATCTAACTTTACACAAAAGGAGAGAGACACAATAAAAAGTTTGGCATCTGATGACTCACTCGTCATCAGGCAATCTGACAAGGGAGGCAATGTGGTCGTCCTAAATAAGGATGACTACATTGCAGAATCCATGAGACAACTAAACGACAGGGAAGTGTATATTAAACTGAGTGACAACCCTACAGTGAAATACAGGAATGAACTGACTAATCTTGTTTTATATGCAAGATATAATAACATCATAAATAAATCTGTTCAGGAAAGAATTATTCCTAAACTACCAGTCATTCCTGTTTTTCATTACCTTCCCAAAACACACAAGAATCTACAGAGCCCACAGGGTAGACCTATTATAGCGGGTATTGATTCTTTGAATGAACCTATGTCAGAGTTAATTGATTCATTCTTACAACCCCTAGTTAGGGATTTGCCCAGTTTTATACAGGACACCACGGCCCTTTTAAACAAAGTACAAAATCTAAAATGGAAATCTACATATAGATTTATCACAGCAGATGTTTCCTCATTGTATACAACTATACAACACGAGAAGGGGATAGAAGCAATAGAACACTTTTTGGAACAGAATACAAACTTTACATATCCTACCAAAATATTTATATTAAGTGCAATTGAATATCTTTTGAGTCACAATTTTTTCTGTTTCAGAACAGCTTTTATCTCCAGAAACGTGGGACAGCCATGGGGGCTAAATTTGCCCCCTCATACGCCAACCTCTTTATGGGTTGGTGGGAGCTGTCCCACGTTTTTGGAGATAAAAACCCCTTCAAGGACAGGATTATCCAGTTTTACAGATACATAGATGATCTGTTGTTTGTGTTTGAGGGAGATCAGCAAGAGGCAGAGGATTTTTGTAAATATTTGAACAATAACAACCTCAACTTAAACTTTACCAGTGAACAGAGTGATAAAGAAATTAATTTTCTTGATATCACATTAATAAGCACGGACAAAAATACAGTTGAAACTACTATATATAGAAAGTCTACAGCTGGGAACACTATCCTCAAGTACAATTCATGCCACCCAAGACATGTTGTGAAGGGTATCCCTAAGGGGGAATATACCAGAATTAAAAGAAATTGCACAAATGAGGATGAATATCAGGTGAAGTCAAAAGAGGCAACACAAAGGTTCAGGGATAGAGGCTACAGTGAGAAGTTACTTAAAGAGGCAAAATCTAGTGTAGATTTAATTCCCAGACAAGACTTGCTAAAATATAGGAATAAACAGAAAAGAACATCAGAAAATAGCAAGATCAAATTTATTACAACTTACAGTATGGAATACACTAAGGTGTGCAATATTATTAAAGATTCCATACCAATTTTGTACTCAGACCCTATCCTTAAGGAGATTCTCAAAGAAGGTTGTGATTTTGTATCTAGAAGAGGTAAGACGATAGCAAATTTTATTCCTCCATCAGATGTAAAAACCAAAAAAACATCCTGCTGGTTAAAACAGAGAAAGGGTTTTTATAAGTGCAGACGCCCAATATGTACAAAGTGTGACTTTGTTAAGGAAGGAGAGGAATTTAATTCTACTATTACCAATAAGACCTATAAGATACATCATTATATCAACTGTTCTACCACACATGTGGTTTATCTTCTCACATGTAAAATTTGCCACAAACAATATACAGGAAAAACAAAGAGACCGTTAAAAGAGAGGTTCTTGGAGCACTTGCGCTCCATAGAGGATGAGAACACAGACACACCTGTATCAAGGCACTTTAAGGTTCTACACAATGCAGATACATCTGCTCTTATCCTACAGGGGATAGATTTTGTCCCTCAATGGAGAAGAGGAGGTGATAGAGAGACAACACTTGACAAAAGAGAAGTTATGTGGATGTTCAATCTACAGACTACACACCCTGAGGGCCTCAACATGAGAAGGGATTTAGACTTATTCACCAAATAATAAATATCTAAAAAAAAATTTTTTGTAATTTATTTTAAAAAGGAATTTTTGAATTTTTTTTTGGGAATTTATAGATATGTCTCTTGTCATAGGCTCATTCCCCTAAAAAGAATTAAGAAATAGGAAAATTTAATAAATCATTTAATGTTTTTGGGAAATTTTTGAATTTATAGGTATGTCTCTTGTCATGGGCTCATTCCCCTAAAAAGAATTAAGAAATAAGAAAATATGTTGATATGAGACATTTTCTCACTATTATTGCCAACCCAATTTTTCCTTTATGAGAGAGAAAATAGATTACTATACATACATTTATTTTGATGTCTTAGGAAATCAGGCTCTTGTCATAGGCTCATCTATTGCATATCTAATTTCATACTTTTCAAATTAAGGATTTTTATATTAAGAGTAGTTTAAACAATATCCCAATATAAACATGGTTTTGATTATATTTTACACTGAAGGTAATGACTCATAGAGCAATGTGTATGCTTCTTTTCATAAATGTAATGATTTAAATATATTGCAAAATAGATTGTTTTCACAAAACATAGTCACGCCTTAACCAACAAATATCAACCTGCATATTTATATTGTAACACTTTATGTACATGAAAAGGAAAAAGTAAATAAATGTTTCTTGTCATAGGCTCCCTTGCAAAAATGGCAAAGTACAGGTTAATGAAAATTTGTGATATCACTTTAAGAAATTTGGTATAAATAGAGCTCTGAACAGGTGCATCAATTAGCAGTGACCAAGTGCATGGAGCACGAAACGTTTGCTGTTTTTTGCACCTGTTCTACAACCTGTTTTTGCACTACTGTGCTTACCACTTTTTAATCTATCTTGTATGATTTTAACAAGTTTGGAATAAAATGGAACTTTTATATATCTGTGGGCTTGGAGCGCTTATTTTTCCCTACATTGGATGGACTGTTGCTATTTTGTGCGTGTGCAGACGCACTGGGAATATTTGCTTGCCGCCTAGGATATCATTTATATTTTTTCACATATACCCTCACTCTATTAGTGCCTATCATATTCTCAGGATTTGTTTTTACATACCCCAGGGGCGCTCCGTTGAGCAGGTTTCATTTGTATCTCGTTCTTAAAGGCCCAAGAGGAAGCCACAGCTCTAGTTGAATGAGCCTTATGTGACGGATCGCCTGGTACCCCAAATGAGTACCTCCGTCAGAACACTTCCGTTGTCCTGGACATCCCTTTATCCAGAGCAATAGCTCCTGGTATCTCCCTTTGACCGCAGTCTAAAGTTATGTAGGGGAACAGAACTGAGACAACACTCAGTTTTCTGAACACAAAAATGAATACTTTATTTGAAGGCAGCACACAGATTTATACACCCTGGCATTCCAGATTTACAGAGCTTCAGATTACATAGTGAATTGGTTAAACAGTAAAGCAAACATATGAAAAATACATCCAACCTCTAACAATTGTCTATTCACAAGTTAATTAACTGGGGAAGAAGGTTTACTCAGACAATCTGATGTTGGGCAGTCTAGTTAATCACACAGGAACACAATCAGTATACCAAGACAGACTCCTGAGACACAATCAGATTAGAAACGTAAATAAAATAAATCTTATTACAGAATATAATAACAGCTCTTTTTAACTATTAAGTCCTTTATGCCCACTTGGTTTATAGAGTCACAATTGCTCCCACAAAGGGTACTCACACCCTGTACCCATCCTGTATTTATGGATACAGGGTGACATGGACATAAGACAGAGTTATGAAAGTACATGGGGTGTCCAGCATATAAAATTCCAAATTTCAATGCAGTCTCTGGGTATCCTTAAGCCCATGTACCTCCAGCCCAAAGAATGTTCCATAACAGGCCCTCAGATCTTGGTGACTCATGTCACACCTTAATCCTCTGAGGAGGCTTATGTCCTTCTGTCTCATATGCTAAGCGAATAATGCTCCGCAACCAAAAAGATAAGGAAGTGGAAGAGGCCTTCTGTCCCCTACACTTCCCAGAATAGACAACAAACAAAGAAGAAGTCCGTCTAAATTCCTTCGTAGCCTGAAGATAGAACTTCAAGGCCCGAACCACATCCAAATTATGAAGTAACCAGAAGGGACCACAATCTCCTGATTGATGTTGCGATCTGAAACGACCTTAGAAAGAACACTTAACCCGGTACGAAGAACAACCTTATTAGCATGGAATACTAGGTAAGGGGGCTCACATTGCAAGGCAGAAATTTCAGATACTCTGCACGCCGAAGCAATAGCCAGTAGAAAAATAACCTTCCAAGACAATATGCATAGGCTCAAACGGAAACCCTCTGCAACACTTTAAGAACAAGATTTAAACTCCAAGGAGGAGCAATAGATCTAAACACTGGCCTGATTCTAGTCAGAGCCCGAACAAAAGACTGAACATCTGGAAGCTCAGCTAGCCTCTTATGCAGTAAAACAGACAGGGCAGAAATCTGTCCCTTAAGAGAACTAGCAGAAAGGCCCTTCTCCAGGCCATCCTGGAGAAAAGAGAGAATCCTGAAAACCGTAACCGTATGCCAGGGGAATCCACGTTCTTCACACTAGAATAAGTAGGTCCTCCACACCTTATGATAGATGTGACGAGTAACCGGCTTACGGGTTTGAATGAGAGTATCAATAACCCTCTCAGAGAAACCCCTCTTGGCGAGGACTAAGCGTTCAATCTCCACGCAGTTAGCTTCAGAGAATCTAGATTTTGATGAACAAAAGGACCCTTTTATAGCAGATCCCCGCTACAAGGTTACCTCCATGGAGGAGATAAGGACATCCCCACCAGGTCTGTGAACCACATCCTTCACCACTACGATGGAGTTCCTGCTTGATGCGGGTCACTACACAAGGTAGGAGTGGTAACGGCGGAAAAATGTAGATCAGATGGAACCTCCAAGGCACTGTTAATGCATCTATTAGCTCCGCATGAGGATCCCTGGAGCCAGGACGCCTTGAGATCTATCTCCGGTGTCCCCCATCTGTTGCAAATCTCCACAAAACACCTCGGGATGGAGAGACCATTCCCCCGGATATAAGGATTGTCTGCTGAGATAATCCGTTTCCCAGTTGCCCACACCCGGAATGTGGATCGTTGACAGTGAGCAGTTGTGGGCCTCTGCCCACTCCAAAATCTGAGATACTTCCCTCATTGCTAGGGAGCTCCTCGTTCCCCCTGATGGTTGATGTAAGCCACCGAGGTTATGTTGTCTGATTGGAATCTGATCAACTGGGACGAACCCAGAAGAGGCCACGACTTCAGAGCATTGAAGATCGCTCGAAGTTCCAAAACGTTGATCGGGAGGAGGGATTCAATCATGAGGAGGGATTCAAGAAGGACGTCTCTTGGGACAGGTGATCTGGACAGAGCCACCAAGAGAGCGATTCTCTCGACCGGATGTCCAGAGAAATTTGTTGAGACAGATCTGAATGATCGCCGTTCCACTGTCTCAACATGCACAGGTGAAGTGGTCTGAGATGGAATCTGGCAAAAGGAATGATGTCAATACAGGACACCATGAGATCAATCACCTCCATACACCGAGCCACAGAGGGCCTTAAGGAGGTCTGGAGGGCAAGACAATTGGACGTTAGCTTGCAACGTCTCTGGTCTGTAAGGAATATCCTCATGGATATGGAGTCTATTATAGTACCCAGGAACTTCACACTGGTACTGAGAGTAAGATAACTGGCCCTGCAACTGCTCTGTCTGACTGATTTTCTCTGCCAACCTCCTGTGATGAAAGGCAAAGAATGACTGGGATATGAGGGAAGTGGGGGAGGTATTTTAGCCTTTGGCTGGGGTATATTTGCCTCCTCCTGGTGGCCAGGTTCTGAATTCCCACAAGTAAGGAATGAAGCCGTGGAGTCTCCTTATATCAAGAAGGAAATACAAACTATACTTACCCATAGACACTTGTCCACTTAGTAGCAGATAGGCAAACCTGCACTGAAACATATCAGCAGAGGTAATGGAATAGGAGTAAAACGTTGATCTGTAAAGAGAGGCAGAAGATGAATCCCTGCAACCAAATTTAGATAGAGCCTATGAAGGATTTCCCATGAGGCGAAAATATTGTATCATGAGGCAGTATTCAAATCACATCCCTCTGACAAGCACTGTACTCTGAGGGGAACTGGGCTTCAATATGCTCTGAACCGCCTTTCACTGAAGAAATCAAGCACATCACCTTCAACCACCTCCAACGCAGGCAAAGTAAAAAACTAAGGTATGAGCGAGGTGGGAGGGGTTTTATAGGCTTTTGGAGTTTGAGAAGCTTTGCTTCCTCCTGGTAGGAATATAAATCCCATACGTAACAGGTCGTGGACTCTCGCCACCTATATGACAGAAAAGGGACAGTGGATCAGAACCCTGGCCCTGCAACTGCTCTGTCTGACTGATTTGTCAGCCTCATACTCACATAAGATCTCTGACCCTGCAACTGCTCTGACAGCCTCATACTCACATGAAACCCCTGACCCTAAAAGTGCTGTGTTAACCCCTTATCAACATCAGACCCTTGACCCTGCAAATGCTGTCAGCCTCACACTCAAATAAAAAAAAGCCCCATTCCACATCATAACTCTGACCCTGTAACTGCTGTGTCAGCCTAGTACCTACATAAGACCTCTGACCCTGCAACTACTCTGTCAACTCTTTACCCGCATTTAACCCCTGACCCTGCAACTGCTATGTCAGTCCCGTACCAACATCATACCTCTTACCCTGCAATGCCTCTGTCAGCCCCATACCCACATCAGACCTTTGACCCTGCACCTGCTCTGTCAGTCCCATATCCACATCATTCCTCTGACCCTGCAAATGTTCTGTAAACCCATACCCAAATGAGACACTGACTCTGCAACTGCTCTTTCAGCCCCATACCCACATTAGACCCCTAACCCTGCTCTGTCCCCAGAATTGTACCCAGATCATTCCCCTGATTCTACAACTGCTTTGTCAGCATTGTATCCACATAAAAATCCCTGCACATTGTCTGCAATTCTGTGTGCCACGCTTTGTGGTGGCACATCAGTGCTGAGTCTGCTTGTCACTGTTTCCCCCTATAATGTAAAGCTGACATTTTCCCGACATACCATATGCTGTAAGCCTAGATACTATACAAGTGGCTGTTGCAGGGAAGGACAGCCGTTCTGGATCTATGGGGTCTGGCAGCCTCTTAGTGTGCCATATAAAAGTGCTGCTCATGCAAAGGATAGCACATGTGCTCAGGTTAGTGGACTCCATACTGCTGCTTGCAGAGGTCCAAGGAAGATATATCTGCACTCTTCTGAGGACCAAAACAAATTACATCAGGTTTAAGGGATGTAATCTGGGTTTGTGTCCATCCTCTTTAACGTAGAATGACTATTTGCTGGTGAGTTCTATTAGAGTGAGCCACAATAAATGGTTCATAGCAGATGAATATACTAAACAAAAGACTGTAAGATCAATTGTAATACAATATATTTACTATTTCATTACTCACCTTTGGTAACTGGAAAATTGCTCACATATGGCTCCTCTCTACACTCAATCTTGTTAACAAGCAAAGGTTTTACATGAACATATACTGTATTGACAGAAATCACAAGTTATGTGAGAAAATATATTTATATATAACTGCATGTAATAGACTCTACTACAAAGAATAATATGCACAGATACTGATATAAAAATCCAGTATAAAACACTTTTAAGACTTACTTAGAAGCTCCCAGTTTAGCACTGTTGATGAGGTTAGACTGGGACACCCAGAGAAAGGGGCTTGAACACAGAAATAGGCAGACACTTCCCCCTCCTCCTTCCCCTGCATATGAAAAGACCTATTACACAACCAGGAGTCTGTATATATCAGTATACATCTAAAACTTTGGGGCTTGGTTTGGAGTCTGAAAATCAGCACAATAATATTTATAAATAAACAAAACTATCCATAGTTCCATAAACACCCCCAGATGGGCTATATAAATGGATCATGTACAAAACATTAAGAAAAATCTAGCGTACAATGTCCCTTTAATAATTACACTTAGCTGGTTACTCAGTAAAATTTAGATCTCACTACAAATAATTACTATAGAACTTGCATATAACTTTAACCCTTGTAAATATAACAGATTATATTTCAATACAGAAGCATTTGCAAATATACAGTATAGTGTAATTATTCTAATATTGGGGTCAATCACAATCCTCTCGAAAAACAAAAATGATTTAGCTACAAAAATCCCCATAGACTTTAACCCCTAGCGCCATATTAACATAGGTACTACGTCAGACAGTACTTTGCCCAGCATACTGTAATGACGTATTACCTACGTCCAACACAGAGGCGAATGTTGTGGTCCCCGCTGTCAGCTTAGAGACTGAACAATAATAAATAATTTATAATCACACACAATAAATAACAATAATAAATGTGATAAAATGGATATAACCTTTTTATCACATTTATTATAGCTTAGAGACTGAAGCCGGGAGCAGAAGGCATCTGCCATCATATGGTAAGAGAGCAATGATTGTGCTTCCTTACCATATGACGCCAGAAAGCCGATTGTTACAGAAAGTGATACTGTCTGTGTAACTCTCTGTAACAATTCTCTATTGGTCCTACATTATGGAAAATTATTTTGATGGGAGAGGGAGGGATCTCGAAGGGGTAGGGTGATGGGGGGATCCCTATGCTACCCGTTGCTCAGTGTGCCTAGAGGGATATGGTTGCACCTCACTGATGAGGCCCACACTAGGCCGAAACGTACATCTGGGGTTTTGCCATTTCTCTCGCTCAGAGAGGGATTGCCTGGTATTGACGACATCACACACAAATGTATGGCAGGATCACTATGGGCCAGTAGCATAATGTGTGATGTATAAATGGTGTAGGGAGCTCAACTAGGGATGAGTGCCAAGGAAGTGTACACAGGGCTGTATATCTCATGGATGATTTTATTAAATCTCTATAATAACCAACACCCAGATACCTGTTTAACACAAGTCCAAATTATGTGTCACTTATAAGTGATAGGAAGCTTTCCTATTACATATACCATATGTGTTTTCTTTGTCCTAATCCATGAAGAGTTATATAAATTATTACCTAGAGACCTGAGGGTCTGGTAATTTTCCATCATCACATTCTTATAGAGCTCTTTTTGTTCTTCAGTTAAACGGCCCCACTCCTCCTCTGAGAAATAAACTGCAACTTCATCAAACTCCATTTGTTCCTTAAAAAAAGAAACAGGATTTAACTTGTTAAAGGGACAGTCAACATCAGAATTTTTGTTGCTTAAAAAGATAGATAATCCCTTTATTACCCATTCCCCAGTTTTGCAAAACCAACACTGTTATATTAATACACTTTTTACTTCTGTGACTAACTTGTATCTAAACATCTTCTGACCTCCCCTAATCACATGACTTTTAGTTATTATCTATTGACTTGCATTTTAGCCAATTAGTGCAGTGTCTGCCACTAGCCACGAGCGTGATCACAATGCTATCTATATGGCCTACATGAGTTTGCTCTCCCCTGCTGTGAAAAGTAAATAAAATAGAGGCGGCCTTCAAGGGCTTAAAAATTATTATATGTGCCTTCCTAGGTTTGCTTTCAACTAGAATACCAAGAGAGCAAAGCAAAATTGTTGATAAAAGTAAATTGGAAAGTTGTTTAAAATTGCATGCCCTATTTGAAACATGAAAGTTTTTTTTTGTCTTGACTGTCCCTTTAAGTCTAAACCACACAGAGCAAACGGACTGTGACAATGACCATGAACAAACCCAGAGCTCGGCCAGTGACCATGGTAAAATTATCACAACGCATTTCTCTGATTTACCATTTTTATCAGGTGAGATCACCTGATGAAACGGTAAATCCGAGAAACACGTTGTGAGAATTTACCAAAATCGTTTTTACTGGTTTTATTAAATAAACTTGTTTTTACTATTATTTATCGTTCTGAGCCGCACTTTTGACCATTGACTGCAGTGCATTGATCTGTTTGGACTACCTTAACCTCACTGAGTCTCTGCACGCTACAATCATTACATCATAGCTGACAGCCTGAGGAGTATAAGTCTGCTGGCCAACTTCAAACTGTCCAGCCCCCCATCTAGCACTTGCCAAGTGCCTGCAAATTTGTGAGTAAGTTTATTCTTTGTACTACATATAACCATTGTGAAGATATCACATCATTGGGGCACCCAGTTCCCGTTTTCTAGTTCTGATCTCGTGTTTAAAATTGTATTCTTAATCTTAATCATGCCACACCTGGTATGCTTTTACTTGTGACTGCCATTCGTTTTTAATCTGAGTTTGAAATAAAGACGTTTTAATTATACTCTCCAGGACTACCGCTTCTCTATATTTCTACATTTTGCCAGTGTATCCTGGACTGTTAAGCTGTTAAGCTGTGGGGAGGTGTGTGCGTGCAGCTAATAGTGATTGGTGATTCTTCAGCATCGGTACTTTCCACGGATTGGTTACTGCTGATTGACGCTCTGACTAGCCAATAGGATCTAGCGCTCATCGAAGAGGAGAGACGCTGTACATCTGCAGACCCACGAGGACGCCAAGCAACTGAGCCGGTGAAGAAACGAGCACTCGGAGATGGTATAAGGTACCCGTGCAAAGGGTCCGGTATAGTAAGCAGGCTTGGGCAACAGTGGGGGATTTATCTTGACCAATTCGCCTATGCAGCTACCTATAAAAGTCTCCTTAAGCTGTCATACAGTTTGGATTACACTGCACTATTAACTATCAGCTGACCTTAAGTGGTTTCTCACGCATTTGTTTTAGCACTACTGAGTTCCTTCTTTTGTATGTTTAATCTTAATCATGAAATACATTTTTGGCTTTATGTCCCATTAAGAAGACAAGTGCAGAGCTGGCGACTGCACTTCTCATGTGGAATGGGCTGATCGCTTCAGGATAGGAGATTATGTGGGAGGGACTAATCACTGCAAGGCAGGAGGTTATGTAGGAGGAGCTGATTGCTGTATGGCAGCAGGTTATGTGTAAGGTGCTAATCGCTGCAGGACAGGTTTTGTAGAAGAAGCTGATTGCTGCAGGGCAGGAGATTATATGGAATAGGCTGATCACTTCAGGGCAGGAGGTTATGTGGAAAAGGCTGATCACTTCAGGGCAGGAGGTTATGTGGGATGGGCTGTTTGCTTCAAGGAGGGAGGTTATGTGGGATGGGCTGATCTCTTCAGGGCAGGAGGTTATGTGGGAGGGACTGATCACTGTAAGGCAGGAGGTTATGTGGGAGGAGCTGATCTCTGCAGGGCAGAGGTTATGTAGGACGGGCTGATCTCTGCAGGGCAGGAGGTTATGTAGGAGGAACTGATCACTGCAGGCTAGGAAATTATGCAGGAGGAGCAGATCGCTGCAGGTCATGAGGTTATGTGGGAGGGACTGATTGCTGCAAGGCAGGAGGTTATGTGGGAGGGACTGCTCACTGCAAGGCAGGGGGTTATGTGGGAGGAGCTGATCGCTGCAGGGCAGGGTTATGTGGGAGGGGCTGATCTCTGCAAGGCAGGAGGTTATGTGTGAGGGACTGATCAGTGTAAGGCAGGAGGTTATGTGGGAGGAGCTGATCTCTGCAGGGCAGAGGTTATGTAGGACGGGCTGATCTCTGCAGGGCAGGAGGTTATGTAGGAGGGACTGATCACTGCAGGCTAGGAAATTATGCAGGAGGAGCAGATCGCTGCAGGTCATGAGGTTATGTGGGAGGGACTGATTGCTGCAAGGCAGGATGTTATGTGGGAGGGACTGCTCACTGCAAGGCAGGGGGTTATGTGGGAGGAGCTGATCGCTGCAGGGCAGGGTTATGTGGGAGGGGCTGATCTCTGCAAGGCAGGAGGTAATGTGGGAGGAGCAGATCGCTGCAGGTCAGCAGGTTATGTGGGTCTGATTGCTGTAGGACAGTGAGTTATGTGGGAGGGACTGATTGCTGCAAGGCAGGAGGTTATGTGGGAGGGACTGCTCACTGCAAGGCAGGGGGTTATGTGGGAGGGGCTGATCGTTGCAGGGTAGAAGGTTATGTGGAAAGGGCTGATCACTGCAGGGCATGAGGGTATGTGGGAGGTGATAATTACTGTATGGCAGGAGGTTATGTGGGAGAGGCTAATTGCTGCAGGGCAGGAGGTTATGTGGGAGGGGCTGATTGCTGTATGGCAGGTTATGTGGGAGGGGCTGATTTCTGCAGGGCAGGAGGTTATGTGGGAGGGGCTGATCGCTGCAGGGTAGAAGGTTATGTGGAAAGGGCTGATCACTGCAGGGCATGAGGGTACGTGGGAGGTGCTGATTGCTGTATGGCAGGAGGTTATGTGGGAGAGGCTAATTGCTGCAGGGCAGGAGGTTATGTGGGAGGGGCTTATTGCTGTATGGCAGGAGGTTATGTGAAAGGGGCTAATATTTGCAGGACAGAAGGATATGTTGCAGGGGCTGATTGCTGCAGGGCAGGAGGTTATGTGAGAGGTGCTGATCGCTTTAGGGCTGGAGATTATGGGGGAGGAGCTGATCGCTTCAGGGCAGGAGGTTATGGGGGAGGAGCTGAACGCTTCAGTGCAGGAGGTTATGTGGGAGGGCCTAATAACTGCAGGGCAGGAGGTTATGTGGGGGGCGACTGATCTCTGAAGGGTAGGAGGTTATATGTGAGAGGAGCTGATCGCTGCAGAGCAGGAGGTATGTGGGAGGGGCGGATCTCTGCAAGGCAGGAGGTTATGTGTGAGGGACTGATCAGTGTAAGGCAGGAGGTTATGTGGGAGGAGCTGATCTCTGCAGGGCAGAGGTTATGTAGGACGGGCTGATCTCTGCAGGGCAGGAGGTTATGTAGGAGGGACTGATCACTGCAGGCTAGGAAATTATGCAGGAGGAGCAGATCGCTGCAGGTCATGAGGTTATGTGGGAGGGACTGATTGCTGCAAGGCAGGATGTTATGTGGGAGGGACTGCTCACTGCAAGGCAGGGGGTTATGTGGGAGGAGCTGATCGCTGCAGGGCAGGGTTATGTGGGAGGGGCTGATCTCTGCCAGGCAGGAGGTAATGTGGGAGGAGCAGATCGCTGCAGGTCAGCAGGTTATGTGGGTCTGATTGCTGTAGGACAGTGAGTTATGTGGGAGGGACTGATTGCTGCAAGGCAGGAGGTTATGTGGGAGGGACTGCTCACTGCAAGGCAGGGGGTTATGTGGGAGGGGCTGATCGTTGCAGGGTAGAAGGTTATGTGGAAAGGGCTGATCACTGCAGGGCATGAGGGTATGTGGGAGGTGCTGATTACTGTATGGCAGGAGGTTATGTGGGAGAGGCTAATTGCTGCAGGGCAGGAGGTTATGTGGGAGGGGCTGATTGCTGTATGGCAGGTTATGTGGGAGGGGCTGATTTCTGCAGGGCAGGAGGTTATGTGGGAGGGGCTGATCGCTGCAGGGTAGAAGGTTATGTGGAAAGGGCTGATCACTGCAGGGCATGAGGGTACGTGGGAGGTGCTGATTGCTGTATGGCAGGAGGTTATGTGGGAGAGGCTAATTGCTGCAGGGCAGGAGGTTATGTGGGAGGGGCTTATTGCTGTATGGCAGGAGGTTATGTGAAAGGGGCTAATATTTGCAGGACAGAAGGTTATGTTGCAGGGGCTGATTGCTGCAGGGCAGGAGGTTATGTGAGAGGTGCTGATCGCTTTAGGGCTGGAGATTATGGGGGAGGAGCTGATCGCTTCAGGGCAGGAGGTTGTGGGGGAGGAGCTGAACGCTTCAGTGCAGGAGGTTATGTGGGAGGGCCTAATAACTGCAGGGCAGGAGGTTATGTGGGGGGCGACTGATCTCTGAAGGGTAGGAGGTTATATGTGAGAGGAGCTGATCGCTGCAGAGCAGGAGGTATGTGGGAGGGGCGGATCTCTGCAAGTCAGGAGGTTATGTGGGAGGGACTGATCACTGCAGGGCAAAAGGTTATGTGGGAGGGGCTGATCACAGCAGGGTAGAAGGTTATGTGGGAGGGGCTTGATCGCTGTATGGCAGGAGGTTATGTGGGAAGGGCTGATCACTGCAGGGTAGGAGATTATGTGGGAAGGGCTGATCACTGCAGGGTAGGAGGTTATGTGTGAAGGGCTGATTGCTGCAGGTCAGGTGGTTATGTGGGAGGGACTGATCACTTCAAGGCAGAAGTTTATGTGGAAGGAGCTAATCTATGCAGGGCAAGAGGTATATGTGAGGGGATGATCTCTACAGGTCAGGAGGTTCTGTGAGAGGAGCCGATTTCTACAAGGCAGGAGGTTATATGGGAGGGTCTGATTGTTGAAGGACAGGAAGCTATGTGGGAGAGTCTGATTGCTGCATTGCAGGAGGTTTTATGGGAGGGTCCGATTGCTGCAAAACAGGAGTTTATGTGGGAGGAGCAGATTTCGACATGTCATGAGGTTATGTGGGAGAGTCTGATTGCTGCAAACAGGAGGTTATGTGGGAGGAGGTGATTGCCTAAAGGTAGGAGGATATGTGGGAGGGTCTGTTTGCTGCATTACAGGAGGTTATGCGGGAGGAGCAAATTGCTGCAGGTCAGGAAGCTATGTGGGAGGAGCTATGTGGGAGGGACTGATTGCTGCAGGGCAGGAGGTGATGTGGGAGGGGCTGATCACTGCAGGGTAGAAGGTTATGTGGGAGTGGCTGATCGCTGTATGGCAGGAGGTTATGTGGGAAGGGCTGATCGCTACAGGGAATGAGTGTATGTGGGAGGTGCTGATTGCTGTATGGCAGGAAGTTATGTGGAAGGGGCTAATCATTGCAGAACAGAAGGCTATGTTGCAATGGCAGGAGGTTATCTGGGAGGAGCTGATCGCTTCAGGGCAGGAGGTAATGTGGGAGCGACTGATGGCTGCAGGGTAGGAGGTTATGTGGGATGAGCTGATCGATGCAGGGCAGGAGGTATGTGGGAGGGGATGATCTCTGCAGGTCAGGAGTTATGTGGGAGGAGCTGATTTCTACAAGGCAGGCGGTTATATGGGAGGGTCTGATTGCTGAAGGATAGGAAGCTATGTGGGAGAGTCCGATTGCTGCACTGCAGGAGGTTTGTGGGAGGGTCTGATTACTGCAAAACAGGAGGTTATATGGGAGGAGGTGATTGCTAAAAGGTAGGAGGATATGTGGGAGGATCTGTTTGCTGCATTACAGGAGGTTATGTGGGAGGAGCTGATTGCTACAGAGCAGTAGGTTATATGGGATGCCTGTCAGGGCTAAAACTCTCAGCATGGCAACTATATACTGTAATATATATATATATATATATATATATACATATATATATATAAATTTACATACATACAGTATACTCACACACACCACACAGAGGAAGTCTAGCACTCACTTGCAAGTCTCTCCCTCCGTGTCTCTCTCTCTCTCCGTGTCTCTCTCTCTCTCCCTCCGTGTCTCTCTCCCTCCGTGTCTCTCTCCCTCCGTCTCTCTCTCTCCCTCCATCTCTCTCTCCATCCATCTCTCTCTCTCCCTCCCTCCGTCTCTCTCTCTCCCTCCGTCTCTCTCTCTCTCTCCCTCCGTCTCTCTCTCTCCCTCCGTCCTTCTCTCTCTCTCTCCCTCCGTCTCTCTCTCTCCTTCCGTCTCTCTTTCTCTCCCTCCCTCCGTCTCTCTTTCTTCCCCTCCCTCCGTCTCTCTTTCTCTCCCTCCCTCCGTCTCTCTTTCTCTCCCTCCCTCCGTCTCTCTTTCTCTCCCTCCCTCCGTCTCTCTTTCTCTTCCTCCCTCCGTCTCTCTTTCTCTTCCTCCCTCCGTCTCTCTTTCTCTCCCTCCCTCCGTCTCTCTCCCTCCCTCCGTCTCTCTCTCCGTCTCTCTCTCTCTCCCTCCGTCTCTCTCTCTCTCCCTCCCTCCGTCTCTCTCTCCCTTCGTCTTTCTCTCCCTTCGTTTCTCCCTCCCTCCGTCTCTCTCTCCCTCCGTCTCTCTCTCCCTCCCTCCGTCTCTCTCTCCCTCCGTCTCTCCCTCCCTCCGTCTCTCTCTCCTGTCTCTCTCTCTCTCTCCCTCCGTCTCTCTCTCTCTCCCTCCGTCTCTCTCTCCCTCCCTCCGTCTCTCTCTCCCTCCCTCCGTCTCTCTCTCCCTGCCTCCGTCTCTCTCTCTCTCTCCCTCCGTCTCTCTCTCTCTCTCCCTCCGTCTCTCTCTCTCTCCCTCCGTCTCTCTCTCTCTCTCCCTCCGTCTCTCTCTCTCTCTCCCTCCGTCTCTCTTTCTCTCCCTCCCTCCGTCTCTCTTTCTCTCTCTCCCTCCCTCCGTGTCTCTCTCTCCCTCCGTGTCTCTCTCTCCCTCCGTGTCTCTCTCTCCCTCCGTGTCTCTCTCTCCCTCCGTGTCTCTCTCTCCCTCCGTGTCTCTCTCTCTCTCTCTCCCTCCGTCTCTCTCTCTCTCTCTCCCTCCGTCTCTCTCTCCCTCCCTCCGTCTCTCTCTCTCTCCCTCCGTCTCTCTCTCCCTCCCTCCGTCTCTCTCTCCCTCCGTCTCTCTATCCCTCCCTCCGTCTCTCTCTCCCTCCGTCTCTCTATCCCTCCCTCCGTCTCTCTCTCCCTCCGTCTCTCTCTCCCTCCCTCCGTCTCTCTCTCCCTTCGTCTTTCTCTCCCTTCGTCTCTCCCTCCCTCCGTCTCTCTCTCCCTCCCTCCGTCTCTCTCTCCCTCCCTCCGTCTCTCTCTCCCTCCCTCCGTCTCTCCCTCCCTCTCTCTCTCCTGTCTCTCTCTCTCTCTCTCCCTCCGTCTCTCTCTCCCTCCCTCCGTCTCTCTCTCCCTCCGTCTCTCTCTCCCTCCCTCCGTCTCTCTCTCCCTCCCTCCCTCCGTCTCTCTCTCCCTCCCTCCGTCTCTCTCTCCCTCTCCCTCCGTCTCTCTCTCTCTCTCCCTCCGTCTCTCTCTCTCTCCCTCCGTCTCTCTCTCTCTCCCTCCGTCTCTCTCTCTCTCCCTCCGTCTCTCTCTCTCTCCCTCCGTCTCTCTCTCTCCCTCCGTCTCTCTTTCTCTCCCTCCCTCCGTCTCTCTTTCTCTCCCTCCCTCTGTCTCTCTTTCTCTCCCTCCGTCTCTCTCTCTCCCTCCGTGTCTCTCTCTCCCTCCGTGTCTCTCTCTCCCTCCGTGTCTCTCTCTCCCTCCGTGTCTCTCTCTCCCTCCGTGTCTCTCTCTCCCTCCGTGTCTCTCTCTCTCTCTCCCTCCGTCTCTCTCTCCCTCCCTCCGTCTCTCTCTCCCTCCCTCCGTCTCTCTCTCCCTCCGTCTCTCTCTCCCTCCGTCTCTCTCTCTCTCCCTCCCTCCGTCTCTCTTTCTCTCCCTCCCTCTCTCTTTCTCTCCCTCCCTCCGTCTCTCTTTCTCTCCCTCCCTCTGTCTCTCTTTCTCTCCCTCCCTCCGTGTCTCTCTCTCCCTCCGTGTCTCTCTCTCCCTCCGTGTCTCTCTCTCCCTCCGTGTCCCTCTCTCCCTCCGTGTCCCTCTCTCCCTCCGTGTCCCTCGCTCCCTCCGTGTCTCTCGCTCCCTCCGTGTCTCTCGCTCCCTCCGTGTCTCTCGCTCCCTCCGTGTCTCTCTCTCCGTGTCTCTCTCTCCCTCCGTGTCTCTCTCTCCCTCCGTGTCTCTCTCTCCCTCCGTGTCTCTCTCCCTCTCCCTCCATCTCTCTCTCTCTCCCTCCGTGTCTCTCTCCCTCCGTGTCTCTCTCCCTCCATCTCTCTCTCTCCCTCCATCCATCTCTCTCTCTCCCTCCATCCATCTCTTTCCCTCCATCTCTCTCTCTCTCCCCGTCTCTCCCTCCCTCCGTCTCTCTTTCCCTCCGTCTCTCTCTCCCTCCCTCCGTCTCTCTCTCCCTCCCTCCGTGTCTCTCTCTCCCTCCGTGTCTCTCTCTCCCTCCGTGTCTCTCTCTCTCCCCCCGTGTCTCTCTCCCTCCGTGTTTCTCTCTCTCCCCCTCCATCTCTCTCTCTCCCTCCGTGTCTCTCTCCCTCCGTGTCTCTCTCCCTCCGTGTCTCTCTCCCTCCCTCCATCTCTCTCACTCCATCCATCTCTCTCTCTCCATCTCTCTCTCTCTCCCCGTCTCTCCCTCCCTCCGTCTCTCTTTCCCTCCGTCTCTCTCTACCTCCCTCTGTCTCTCTCTCCCTTCGTCTCTCTCTCCCTCTGTCTCTCTCTCTCCCTCCGTCTCTCTCTCCCTCCGTCTCTCTCTCCCTTCGTCTCTTTCTCCCTCCGTCTCTCTCCCTCCGTCTCTCTCTCTCCGTCCGTCTCTCTCTCCCTCCGTCCGTCTCTCTCTCCCTCCGTCCGTCTCTCTCTCCCTCCGTCCGTCTCTCTCTCCCTCCGTCCATCTCTCTCTCCCTCCGTCTCTCTCTCCCTCCGTCCGTCTCTCTCTCCCTCCCTCTGTGTCTCTCTCTCCCTCCCTTTGTGTCTCTCTCTCCCTCCCTCTGTCTCTCTCTCCCTCCATCTGTGTCTCTCTCTCCCTCCATCTGTGTCTCTCTCTCCCTCCATCTGTGTCTCTCTCGCTCTCCCCCTCCTTTCCCCCTTCCTCTCTCTCTCCCCCCCTCTCGCTCTCCCCCCTCGTGTTTGATAATCGATAATCGTAGGTGTTAAGGAGTAGTCTGAGGGCCTCATTGACCAAGTCATTCTTGTTTATCACAACCACGGACCCTCCCTTGTCAGCGGCACGGACCACCAACGTGGAATTGGAGCCTAGTGCTTTCAATGCATCCCTTTCTTTCCTTGTCAGATTGTAATTAGTTTTTGTTTCTTGATAATACAATCTGGTTGAGTCTGTTTCTATTCTGCTTTGAAAGTTCTCAATGATGATACCCCGACTTTGTATAGGATAACTTAGAGTTTCTGTTGGAGCCCAAACTGGGTGCATCTACTTGTTCGACATTCAGGGATTCCAGTACTGAGAGGCTGCACAGATCTTGGAATTCCAAGGTATCCAAAGGTTGATTATCTATTGACCCAATGGCAGTTAATGAGAGAGCACTCTCAGGACTGGTCGCTAGTAAAAAATGTTTTTTTAGCATTAGTTTGCATACAAACCTGTTCACATCCAACAAAGTGCTAAAAAGATTAAAAGAGTTTGTAGGAACAAAGCCTAATCCCAAACTCAAAACTTTATGTTCTGTAGCACTCAATGTATAAGTGGACAGGTTTATAACACTACTCACTGATATCTGGTTTGTCTCTGGTTCCTTCGGAATATGCAACCTCCCTTGTAGGCCCCTCTTGTACCTTGCCCCCCCCTCCCTGTCTCCTTGCGGGTGGGGGGGGGGGAAGGGAAAAAAACTCCAATTAGATGAGTTTACCTTTCATCTCTGCTTAGGCCTATTGGCGTTTACTAATTCAGCATCTGCTGTACCAAATGTAAATTCGATACCCTATTGGCCTACACAGATATGCTTATTTGTTCTGTCCCTCCAAGAGATTAAGCGCTCCCCCATTGTGTTACCACAAATTAGTAAGGTGATGCTTTGTTAATACCTGGTAGTAAAAAGGTTGTAGATTAAATACTTGGCAATAGAGGAAGTACCGAGAATGAGTTAAATTGTATAATGTTGTGTAAACCAATAGGAGTCAATTAACTGTTTTAAGAGGTGGGGAGCTTCCCTTTGAACTCCAACAGCTTTGACAACGGCATAAAGCCGAAACGAGTCAGCTGGTCTAGCTGACTCTTTTTTTACACGCTCTTCTGTGTATGTTTCCTACCGGAATCGTTTTTACCCTTTTTGGAATAAAGTATTTACGTTTTTATTAAGCTAGTGATCTGCTTAATTTATTGTTTCACTAAGTGACACAAAGCCTAGTTTTTATAGGGCAGATGTTTATATAATGTGTCATTTGCATTATCACCTATGAAAGTGGATAGGAGCAGTGCATTCAGGGGACTTTTGAGGGGTGCTATCCCTAAGTAAGGGTCTTAACTATAGTGTCATTCGATTCTACTCATTCTGGGGTATGCTTGAGAAATAGTTACTAATTGACACAGTGCTTTCAGGGGGATTTTGAGGGGTCTTATCCCCAAGTTTGGGTCTTAACTTAGGTGTTATTTGATTCTGCTCAGTCAGGGGTACACTTGGGTAGTAGTCATTAAGTGACACAAAGCCTAGTTTTTATAGGGCAGATGTTTATATGATGTATGTATCACCTATGAGAGTGGAAATTGACACAGTGCATTCAGGGGGCTCTTGAGGGGTCCTATCCCCAAGTTAGGTGTCATTTGATTCTGCTTAGTGTTGGCTATACTTGGGTAGTAGTTACTAAGTGACACAAAGTCTAGTTTTATAGGTCAGTTGTTTATACGATGTATGCGTTTACCATTATCACCTATGAGAGTGGATAGGGGCAGTGCATTCCGGGGGCTCTGGCGGGGTCCTATACCCAAGTCAGGGTCCTAACTTTGATGTAATTGGATTTTGCTCTTTTTGGGGGTTACTTGGATAATAGTCACTAAGTGACACACAGCCTTGATTTTATAGGCCAGATTTTTATATGATATATGTATTAACTATCTAAGTGGATAGGAGCAGTGCATTTAGGGAGCTTTTGCGGAGTCCTATCCCCAAGTTAGGGTCCTAACTTTGATGTCATTGGATTCTGCTCTCTCTGGGCGTTACTTGGATAATAGTCACTAAGTGACACAAAGCCTAGTTTTCATAGGGCAGATGTTTATATGATGTATGTATTTGCATTATCACCTATGAGTGTGGATAGGGGAAGTGCATTCAGGGAACACCTGAGGGGTCTAATCCCAGACATCCCAACCTGCAAAAACTCATTTTAGGAAGATGGTTTCACCCGCTACTGCGCCCCCCCCCCCCCCCCCAGTTATATATTGGACACCTTGAAACCCTAAATAAGATAGAGACTTATCATTAAAGTAGCATTAAAAAAAGTAGCTTTATTGCACAAACACATACAACACACCTATTTTTCAGTGATTGTACGCTTGTTGAATGCTTAAATATTTTAGAATACGAAGTTTAATTACATGCACTAAATAAGGTAGTATTTGTGTTTTATTTTATTAAAATCAGTGGGGGCTTTTTGGTTACTGATGCATGCTTTGAGGGTTCTATAATGTCCCAGCAACTAAAGGCATTCCTTAAAGGAGCACTTTTCCGGATTTGGGCCACATTAGATCATGTTACTTGGAGTTTCAGGGAGATTGCATTCCATTTGCTGGCATCAGGGAGCCGCTATTACAATCAGGGAGACTCCCTGAACTTCAGGGAGAGTTGGGATGTCTGTAATCCCAGACATCCCAACCTGCAAAAACTCATTTCAGGGAGGTGGCTTCACCCGCTACTGCGCCGCCATCCCCCCCCCCTCCCAGTTATATACTGGACACCTTAAAACCCGAAATAAGATAAAGACTTATCATTAAAGTAGCTTCCCACTAAAGTCACATTAAAAAAAAGTAGTTATATTGCACAATCACATACAACAAGTCTATTATCCAGTGATCGTACGCTTGTTGAATGCTTAAATATTTTAGAAAATGAAGTTTAATTACGTGCAGTAAATAAGGTAGTATTTGTGTTTTATTTTATTAAAATCAGTGGAGGCTTTTTGGTTACTGATGCATGCTTTGAGGGTTCTATAACGTCCCAGCAACTAAAGGCATTCCTTAAAGGGCCAGTAACCCCACCAAATAAGGTTATATAATAATGCACACAGTGCAGAATTATATAACTTTAGCCTAGCGTCACGTTTCTTAAGCAGCGTATAGCAAAGATATTTAGCTACGATAATCTATTTTTCAGAACGCCGCTCCTGGTTCTACTGAGCGGGTCTGTTTTTTACCTAAGCGCATCGGGCACGCTGTCTAGTCACAGCACGCCCGATCGCGCCATTAAACTGAATGTGCTCGCTCCCGCTCGGGTATGGTAGCGAGAGCGAGCTACATTCAGTTTAATGGCGCGATCGGGCGTGCTGTGACTAGACAGCGTGCCCGATGCGCTTAGGTAAAAAACAGACCCGCTCAGTAGAACCAGGAGCGGCGTTCTGAAAAATAGATTATCGTAGCTAAATATCTTTGCTATACGCTGCTTAAGAAACGTGACGCTAGGCTAAAGTTATATAATTCTGCACTGTGTGCATTATTATATAACCTTATTTGGTGGGGTTACTGGCCCTTTAAAGAAACACTTTTCCGGATTTGGGCCACATTGGATCATGGTACTTGGAGTTTCAGTGAGATTGCATTCCATTTGCTGGCATCAGGGAGCCACTATTAAAATCAGGGAGACTCCCTGAACTTCAGGGAGAGTTAGATAACTTTGATATTATTTTGTTATGCTCAGTCAGGGGTATGGTTGGGTAGTAGTCATTAAATGACACAAAGCTTAGTTTTCATATTTTTTTCTTTGTTTTTATTTACCATGGAAATCCCCATAAGTGTTTGAGTAATGAATAACGTGTCTAACTTCAGGACGGCCCAGTACCTTATATAAGGATTAATAATATTATATAGATGTCCCCTCTAACACACACACACACTTCCTTAGTACTTTATATAAAGATATATATTATAGAGAGAGGTTCTTCTCTCTCTCACACATACAGAGACCCTCCTGAGTATAATATAATATTGAGAGATTCTCGATATATTATATAACTATCCTCCTCCCCAGTAAGTTATACACTGATATATAACATCATATTGATGCTCCTGTCTCACAGACATACGTTCTCAGTACAGTATCCATAGATATGCTATTCAACTATTCATATAATAATACATATTATACAAGTTACTTACGCTTTATTGGTTGCAGCTAAATCCCATCCGGCTTTAGGACCGGCAAAGTAACGTGACGCCGTGACATCATCAGTACTTTAGAGGAAGGGACCAAGGTAGTACATTTATGGTATATACTATTTACATCTTAGAGTTGTTATGTGAGTAAGCGGCTGTTTGTGACATTCAGAATGCAGCGTGACTTCTAAGAGGGAACCGCCTGTAGTCTGAGGGTGATGTGTGTGCTCGGGTGTGAAGAGGGTTTCTTATTTATTCAGGATTGGGTTTAAATGGTGAACAGGGAGCTGTAGCGAGGGGGGAAGAGGCCTGAGAGGGTTAGGATCTGGCTATGTGTAAGGAGGAGGGGTGATTAGAGGGTGAGGGGGCTGTATATGAGAGAGGAGGAGGATGAGAAGGAGGCAGTGTGATGGAATAGGAACTTAGGAAGGAGCTGTGTGAGGGAGTGAAGTGGTTAAGAGGATGAGTAGAGGGCTGCGTGAGGGGAAATTGGGCTGATAGGAAGAGAAAGAAGTTAGGGGTTGAGGAAGAAGCTGCTTAAGTGAGACGGGGATAAGAGGAGGAGGAGGCTGTGTGAGGGGGTAGGAGGGTGCTATGTGATGGGAGGAGGGGGTTAAGAGGGTGAGGAAGGGGCAATGTGAGGAAAAAACTGTAATAAGAGGGAGAGATGGGCTGAAATGGTGAGCAGGAGGCTGTGTGAGGGAGAGGGGGTTGAGAGGGTAAGGAGGAGGCTTTAAGTGAGGGAGAATATATATATATATATATATATATATATTTCCCATACGAAGAGTTCCTGGTAGATCGCTTCTCTCTTTGTATGCAAATTAATATGACCCTGGGGAAGTCTCCCTATGGGTGATGGGGGTAACCAGACGTGGACTCCTTGCCCAGTGTGCTTAGAGGAATGTGGCTGCACCTTACTGACGAGGCCCATAGGAGGCCGAAATGATCGTCTGGGGTTGTCATGTTCCTTGTTCAAAGGAGAATTGCCTTGTATTTTGGGGCTGGACTGACCTTCGTGGGATCAGACTGATATACTTCAGGAACGTTTTCCTCTGTGAAAAGCACACTGGTCAAAAACAGGCTGCTCCTGGGTGGTAAATCGCCATAGAACTAGCTGATGAGCTGTTGTTCGTTCCTGGTAGAGCGCTTCTCTCTTCATATGTGTGTGTGTGTATGTGTATATATATATATATATATATATATATATATATATATATATTCTCAAGCAGGAAGGTTGAGGGGGCACACTGAAAAATATTGCATTGCCTGGTAAGAGAGTTCAGATTCCAAAATGCTGAGGAAAGAGTAACCAATCACAGCAAAAGAGGGGGAGCATAAGTCCGGCAGCTCAGACACAGCTCTTATCTTAAAGCTTAAATTTAGAAGCCCTGCTGCACCCCACTTTCTAGCAGGGGAGATCTTCAGTACACACAGCTAAAATAAACCTGCAGCTATTTAATTGCATGGCTGACCTGTGAAAACTGTTGCTGTGACTCTTAGACCTCTCCCAGGTTATTTTACCCAGCAACAGTGCCCATTTTCTTGGCTCCTCTTGCGCCTTAGGGTGCAGGATAAAGAATTTATGCTGTTTAATGTCACCTACTGCTTCTCAGGATTTTTGCTGGCTTTTTAATATTAAATAAATGTTATCCCCTGTAAGTTGACAAACCTGTTGTATATCGATTGTCACACTTTGTGTATTATCTGCTCTACATTCAGCTGGTCACATGTGTAGCATTAGATTGTGCATAAGTGAAATAAACATGTTTAATATCATATAATTATCGCTTTAATATAATATAAATACAAGAAGTGCTCTGATTCTTTCCTATCTCTTATTTCACAGTTTTTTTCTCATGTTGTCGTTTTCTTCTTGCAGGTGTCACATTTATAGCATCTGACTCAGTCACTGACGATGAACAAATACAGGAAGCAGTTGGCAGAGCAGTTCCTGAGTCAGGCCCTGAGCATCATCTGCCTGCTGACCGGAGAGGTGAGAGCTGCTGAGGAATATCATGATATGACTGGTCTTATTTACTGACATATCTCACTGACTATAACATCAGCTCGGCCACCTACACCACCCCCTGCGCCCAAGGGCCTTGCACAACCCTCTACTGTAAAACCTCCCCAGCACTCACGGTCCCCAGCAAAACCCTCTACTGCAAAACCTCCCCAGCACCCAGGGTCCTCTGCACAACCCTCTACTGCAAAACCTCCCCAGCACCCAGGGTCCCTTGCACAACCCTCTACTGCAAAACCTCCCCAGCACCCAGGGTCCCTTGCACAACCCTCTACTGCAAAACCTCCCCAGCACCCAGGGTCCCTTGCACAACCCTCTACTGCAAAACCTCCCCAGCACCCAGGGTCCTCTGCACAACCCTCTACTGCAAAACCTCCCCAGCACCCAGGGTCCCTTGCACAACCCTCTACTGCAAAACCTCCCCAGCACCCAGGGTCCCTTGCACAACCCTCTACTGCAAAACCTCCCCAGCACCCAGGGTCCTCTGCACAACCCTGTACTGCAAAACCTCCCCAGCACCCAGGGTCCCTTGCACAACCCACTACTGCAAAACCTCCCCAGCACCCAGGGTCCCCTGCACAACTCTCTACTGCAAAACCTCCCCAGCACTCGGTCCCCTGCACAACTCTCTACTGCAAAACCTCCCCAGCACTCAGGGTCCCCTGCACAACTCTCTACTGCAAAACCTCCCCAGCACCCAGGGTCCCCTGCACAACTCTCTACTGCAAAACCTCCCCAGCACCCAGGGTCCCCTGCACAACTCTCTACTGCAAAACCTCCCCAGCACCCAGGGTCCCCTGCATAACCCTCTACTGCAACCCTCCCCCAGGGTCCCCTAAACCCGTGTTTCTCAACCGCAGTTCTCAAGTACCCCCAACAGGCAACGTTTTCATTATAGCTGAACCAGAGCACAGGTGAAATAATCAGCTGATGGGTGTGAGCAGGTTAGTAACCATGGTGTTACTGATCAGCTGATTACTTCACTTGTGCACTGGTTCAACTATAATGAAAACCTGACCTGTTGGGGGTAATTGAGGACCGCGGTTGAGAAACATTGCCCTACACAATCCTCTACTGCCACACTTTCCCCAGCACCCAGGGACCTCTGCACAATCCTCTACTGGGAGAAAAAAAAACAGCACCAGGGTCTCCTGCGCAGCTCTTACGGCAAAACCTCCCCCTGCTCAACCCTCTACTGCAAAATCGCTTCCAGGGTCCCCTGCACAACCCTCTACTGCAGGGGTCGACAAATCTGTTTAAAATGTAGGAACCAGAAAAACCTCTTCTGCAAAATGTCTTCCAGCACCCAGGGTCCCCTGCACAACCCTCCACAGCAACATCTTCACCAGCACCCAGGGTCTCCTGCACAAACCTCTACTGAAATACCTACCCCAGCACCCAGGGTTCCCTGCACAACCCTCAGCTACTTAACCCTCTATTGCACAAACTTCGATTTCAAAACATCCCCCAGCACCCTAGGTCCCCAGCACAATCCTCCACTGTAAAATTATACAAAAATTTCAACTTCAGGCCCTACTCCATGAACCCTGTGGAAAACACTTCCTCCAGAACCCCAAGGGTCGTCCTGCATAATACACAAAAAATATAAAACACCAATTTCTAAGGGCTACCTTGCAGGACCCCCGTACCCAAGCAGTTTCCACAAAGTAATTCAGTCTATTATGTTCCTTTGTGGTGGTCAAGACAGTGAAGAAACCCCTTAATTTAAAAAGATTTATAAGTAAACAGGAACTGGAGAAATGTTATTCCAGGGAAACCAAGTCTGACAATTTTCTCATATATATTATAGGAATATGCCATTGTAAAGAAGAATTCTCTCCATAGCAGAATTAGCCAGCAGAGCAGAGAGGTAAGTACTGCTGGGGACATTTTACTCTTTAATGACCCATCTGAGCCTGTGTGAATTTCCTACCTTTTATCTGCGTCTCTGCATGTTCTTAGTAAGCTTATTCTGTCTCTGTCAGTAAAAGTGTGTGACACAACCAGTCCCTGTGTCAGCGCTGAATGAGTTGTGTGTGTTTCAGGTGCCTATAAAGTGTGATGATGTTGCAGTGTATTTCTCTATGGAGGAGTGGGAGTATATAGAGGGACACAAGGAGCTTTACAAGGACATCATGATGGAAACTCACCAAGCAATAAGGACTATAGAGATCCCAGGAAACGAGAACTCGGGTAACGTTGTGTAGTAATAAAATATCTCACTCAGGAAATGCCCATACACTGCAGAGGTGACCAACAGAGTGTAAATCTACATTGAATCTGTCATGTGTGAACTAATGAGCTGTCTGATTATAAACTAGTTATTTTTTTATCCAACATAAATATTAAAAATGTAAAAACTCATAAAATATATATATATTTTTAAAATGAATGTTAAATCAATTATATATTAATTAAAAAAACAAAAAAAAAATCCGTAATATTAGTGATATTTTAGATGGAGTTTTATTCTTGAAGTTGCGCTGTATCTTACTTTTTAGCCCCTTAGTGACCAGACCATTTTTCAATTTTCTTACCGTTAAGGACCAGGGCTGTTTTTACATTTCTGCGGTGTTTGTGTTTAGCTGTAATTTTCCTCTTACTCATTTACTGTACCCACACATATTATATACTGTTTTTCACGCCATTAAATGGACTTTCTAAAGATACCATTGTTTTCATCATATCATATATAATTTTCTATTAAAAAATTATAAAATATAATGAAAAAGATTAAAATAACACTTTAATATAATCACAAGAGTTATCCAGGAGCTAGCTGATCATTTTTTCTGTTTTTAACACACTAGGGGCATGAAAAAGGGGTGGAGGAATCTGCATGTTTATTAAACCTAACCTTAAACCTACAATAAGGGAAGATATTTATGATACAAGTGACAATGTAGAGACCCTGTGGTTTGAAATAAAAAGTGGGGGGAAAAATCCTAAAAAAATATTACTTGGAACATGCTACAAGCCCCCCAACATTAGTGATATGGAGGAAACGCACCTAATAATGAAAATAGGTAAGGCTGCTAATAACAGTGCTGTAATTATGGGAGATTTTAACTACCCTGATATAAACTGGGCCAATAAAACTAGTAATTCAGCTAAGGGAGATATATTTTAAAATGTTCTCAGGAATATCTTCTTGTTACAATTAATAGAGGAGCCAACTAGGAATAAAGCTATATTGGATTTAGTGCTATCATACAATACAGATAAAATATTAAACATAGAAGTCAAAGAACATTTGGGTAAGAGTGATCATAACATGGTCACATTTGAAATCTCTTTTCATATGCAGTATCTTAATGGTTTAACTAAGGCTTTTAATTTTAAGAAAGCAAAATTCAACGATTTAAGGAAATCATTAAATAACATAAACTGGGACAAAGTATTCTCTAATAAAAATACAGAGGATAAATGGATAACATATAAAACTTTTTTAAATAAATATACATATCAACATATACTATATGGTTATAAAAATAAATATAAAAAATCCAAGCCAATATGGCTAAATAAAATGTGTTAAAAGAAATTAGGAAAAAACATAGGGCATTTAAATTATTCAAAGAAAATAGCACAGACTCAACATACCAAATTTCTAAGGAATGCAACAAAGCATGCAAAAAGGCAATCAAATTAGCCAAAACGGAAAATGAAAGATTAATTGCAAAGGATTCTAAGTCTAACCCTAAAAGGTTCTTTAAGTACATAAATAGCGAAAAAAATCTAAGAAGGACAATATAGGTACATTAAAATACGTGGAGGGTAGCATGATTAACAGTGACGGGGAGATGGCTGAGGTACTAAACCAGTTCTTTTCTTCAGTATACACAAGGGAGGAACCAATGGAACAAACTAGAACATGCCAGCCCATACTATTAACTGGGTTATGTCTAGAGGATATCCAGAAATAAATGGATAATATTAAGGTAAATAAAACTCCAGGCCCATTTTGAATACACCCAAGGGTGTTACGGGAACTTAGCACTGTTATAGACAAACCTCTAATTTTTCAAGATTCATTATCCTCAGGTATAGTATCCCAGGATTGGCGTAAAGCTAATGTGGTGCCAATCTTCAGAAAGGGAAGCAGGGATGATCCAGGAAGCTATAGACCAGTTAGTCTGACATCAATAGTGGGGAAGATATTTAGTTGAAATATTTTTTATTGAGTACAATTCAAAATGAAGAAATAATGCAAACAATTCCAATAACCATGACATGATTCACCACCCCCACACTGGATAGCTTGGAACAAAAGTCTTTCTGTGATCTTATAGAGTCCCAAGTGCAGAGTAGGATCCTGTTGGTTTAGTCTCTTGTAACTCCTTTTTTCAAGTCTTTTTTTTTGTTAACCATCCATAACATTTTCCAAATAAAACCTGTTATAAGTGCAGAGTAAATGGATAAAATAAAAAAAAAACAATATTAAACAATATGGGTCACTGTGGTCACAACCCCCAATCCCAACATATACTGAATCTCACTTTTCCCTGTCCAATTGATTTTGCAGATACCACTTGAGCCCTGCACCTAGTTGTTATCGTACCTGGCCCCCTCCATCACCCAGTAAAACCAGATCTTACCAAATGTATCCATGGTATTTTGTAAATGAGCAGCTGTCTTATACATTGCATATGTGTTCTTAATTTTGAGAATAATCTCAGACCATTCCGGAACCCCTGTCTTCCAGTATTTGGCGATGGAAGTCCTAACAATAGTGAATATAATCCTAAAAAAATGTATTGATATATTTATTGTAAGTTTTGTTTCTAGCATTCAATAGAGCCTGTGATGCTGAAACTATAACTGGATCCCCCAACAGTCCTGACAAGAGATCTGACACCCACCTCCACACCATCTCTACCTTGGGGCACTCCCACCACATGTGTATATAGGTTCCCTTGACCTTACACCCTCTATAACATGCATTTGAGTTACCTGCCACAGTGTGTGCTGTCCTTTCAGGGGTCAAATACCATCGAAACACTGATTTAATGCTGTTTTCCCTCAAATCTGCGCTCAATAATCCCCTGTAAGCCTCACTTGTCAATGAGTCCCAATCTTCCGCCGATATGGCCAGCCCTAGATCTGTCTCCCACCTACTGATAATAGGTGGTTTGCTCTTGATTTTAGATGACTGGATGGCTAGATACATGCTGGAAATTGCTTGTTTGGGCCTAATCTTTGCACTACACTGCTTTTCAAGTGTTGTGGTCTGACTTTTAGTTCCTTTTAGTATGTAAGTATGGACCGCGGATAGTATCTGTAAGTATAAAAACCAATGTAATGGAATTAGATGTATCCTCTCCTGTAATTGGGTAAATGTAAGTGGGAGTCCTCTATGCAAGATGTCAGCTACCCTATATAAGCCCTTGTTTTCTCATTTATCCAGGAGAGCATGGCTATCTTTCGGGAGAATATATTTCAGTGGTCGTATGCCAGTGTACTCTGGGATCAATCTGTCAAGTATAGAGTTATGCCACTGCTGAAGTGTGAGCACAAGAGCTCGTGGTCTGTATACCTTCCCAGTCATACCTATATCCTTCCTTCAGAGGATATCCTCTTGGGAGGTGAATCCTTCCATAGAAGCTTCTAAGGTGGGCCATACTATATCGCAATTTCGTCTTCCTAAAATTGAATTCTGGGCCAGTCTGGAGGTTTGATAATAATCCCATAAATTGGGGAACCCCACTCCCCCTAACTGTCTATGTCGTGTGAGAATTTGGCTGGGTATTCTAGCATGCTTATTACCACGTAAGTAAGGAATGTGGCTTGCAAAGCCTCTAAGTCTTTTTTGTGTACTCTAATCGGTAACGTCCGAAAGAGGTACAGCAGTCTAGGTAGCAGATTCATCTTAATCGCAGATAGTTTCCCATACCACGAAAAGTTATAATGTTGCCATTTGGCAATCTCATTTTTCATAGTTTTAAAGAGTGCTAAATAATTGGCTTGGTAGAGTTTATCATAATCTTGCGTTAGTTTCACCCCCAAATATTGTATATGACTTTTCGCCCACCGAAAGTCAAAATTGGCTTCAATAAGTTTAGGTATATTAATGGGGAGGGCCTCGCATTTGTCTGCATTGATCTTGTATCCCGAGATAACTGAGAACTTGTGTAGAATGTTATATACTACAGGTAGGGAAATCAATGGCTTGGTCAGAGTTAACAGTACGTCATCTGCAAATAGTGTTATTTTATAGGATTTCCCTCCCAGTTCTAAGCCTTTAATGTCTACTTCTTTGCGGATAGTCTCAGCTAGTGGTTCTATGCATAAGGCAAAGAGCAAGGGTGACAATGGGCACCCCTGCCTGGTGCCGTTGAGAATATTGAAAGTGTGCGACTGATGTCCTATCGCCCTGACAAATGCCGTGGGGGAGGAGTACAGCGTTGTAATTGCAGATACAAAGGGTCCCTCAAATCCCACCTCCCTCAGCACCGTCAGCATATAGTTCCAATCAACCCGGTCGAATGCCTTCTCCGCGTCCAACGAGAGGAGCAGAGAAGGCACTCCATGTGCCCTAAGATAATCCAGCACCGACACCATCCTTCTTATATTGTCTGGGGCTTCCCTATCTTTAATAAAACCTACTTGGTCGGGGTGTATAATAGTAGGTAGAATCTGTTTTAGTCTGTTTGCTAGAATTTTTGTTACGATTTTAATGTCTTGGTTTATGAGGGAGATCGGTCTGTAACTTGAGCAATGTTTTGTATTTTCCCCCGGCTTTGGAATAACCACTATTTTGGCTTGGAGTAAGTCTTTGGGCAATGGCCTACCCTCTAATATATGGTTTGCAAATTTAGTGAGATGTGGAACAAGTGTGTCCGCAAACAGTTTATAATATTCCCCCGGTAGGCCATCAGGACCTGGTGCTTTCCCTGGTTTTAGGTCTTTTATAGCCTGAGAAACTTCCTTTGAGGTGATCATGGTATTTAACTGGTCTCTGTCTGAGTCTGTAATTTTCCTTAAGTTCGCCTTAGTTAGAAAGTCTGTGAGTAAGTCTTGAGTAGAGTGAGTGTGGTTAACCTTCCTACCATCATAAAGCTCCCCATAGTATGAAGCAAAAGCGTTAACAATTTCCTGTGGATGAGAAGTTTCCACCCCGTCTGCCTTATATAGTGCAGGTATGGATGTAGCCATATAACCATCTCTAATCTTTTTGGCTAAAAATTTATCAGGTTTGTTAGCATACAAGAAGTAATGAGTTTTCATTCTATGAGCATACTTCACTGACTGATCTTTGAGAATCATATCTAGTTGTTGTCTTTTTTGTTGTATCTGTTTCAAGATGGATGTTGCTGGTGTCAGTTTGTGTTGCTTCTCTAATGTCTCAATATCTTTAGTGAGGGTATTGAATGTGGAGTTTCTTTTTTTAATAAGTATCGATTTCTCTTTTATTAAGATACCTCTAAGCACCGTCTTATGAGCCGCCCATACCGACATTGGACATATAGTGGTACCCAGGTTAATATTCCAATATTCCCCCATGGCTTGAATTGTGTTAGCTTTTGTTTGCGGGTCCCGAAGGCACGCCGGGTCATAAGTCCAGGTCTGGGTCCTACCTCTATCTTTTATGCTTTTAAGTAGTATCTGTGTGATGGAGTGGTCTGACCAAGTGCAAACGTGAATGTTAGCTGACACTAATAGCGGGCATAGAAGCTGGCTGATCAGAATGTAGTCTAATTTGGAATAGCTATTGTGGGCAGCTGAAAAGTATGTGGTGTCAGTTGTGTTACCATATAGGTATTTCCATGTATCAATTAAAGTATGTGGGGAGAGAAGATTTAGAATAGTATTAGCTATTGTTCTCAGCCGGGTTTGTTTTTTAGAAAAGTGTTCATTTGTCCTGTATTTGAGTGCCTGTATGTCAATATTGAAGTCTCCGGCTAAAACTATCCGCATTTGCGACCAGTCTGTTAGCAGATGTGAAATTTCCCTGAAGAAAGTGTCTTGCCTTTCATTTGGGGCATAGACATTGCAAAATAGAACTTCCTCTCCCTGTATTTGACCTTGTACTATTAAGTATCTACCCTCCCTATCTGCAATTGTTTTAGAAGTGGGGAAGATATTTAAAGGGATCATAAGGGATTATATTGATGAGCATATTTGTGTAAACAAGATTGAGTTTAAATCTGCATGGTTTTATGAGAAATAGATCATGTCAAACTAATCTAATTTGATTCTACGAGGAAGTAAGTAAAAATATAGATAAAGGGGAATCAGTTGATGTGATATACTTAGATTTTGCAAAGGCATTTGATACAGTGCCAAAACAGAGAAAATAAGACAGACCCGGCCCGACTCAAGTGTAAAACATTTAATGGGTAAGCGTACAGTGTCGCACACACAGCTAAATGGCAATTTACAGGATTTAAAATAATAAAAGGCACGTCAGTGTAACTGCATGTATATATGCCATCCCAGATTAGCGGTTTCCAAAGTTCACCGGTTCTCAGTGTGTCCACCACCTCAGTTGATTAAATACCAAGTTTGAAGGTTAAGCCGCGATCAGTCTTTGTGGAGCCCAATGGGATAGTGCAGAGGCACAGCGTGGTACTTCTCTACACGCGTTTCGTCTGAAACCGATCAGACTTTTTCTAAAGAATGATTCACAGGTATCTAGCACAAAAGCTCCTAACCTGCTTATAAAAGAGGGCCAAGGTGCCGACTTCCTGTTTAAAACTAGCCAATGGAAAGTCTTAGAAAAGCAGCCATTGATAAGGATATATCAATGTAATACAAGTGTAATATAACATGACAACAAAGTAACTTAACAACATAATGGGTATACATTGTAACAAATTGCAAGGAAAGTAAAATAAATTATTGTTAAAAATGTTTAAAGGCATGACCGATGATGCCAATGTGTCCTATATAGCCTGACGAATACAAGAAAAAGTATTACAAGAAAAAGTGTATTACAGATATATACAGGAGTAGCGTTACAAACCTAATGGAATTTAAAATAAAATTAAAAACTGAGAGAATACAGAGAAAATAAATCTATATGGTAATAAGAATAGATATAACATCTAAGTCTGAGTTGATGGTTCCATCCTAAAGGAATGTTCAAATTGAAAATTAAAAATTAGAAATAAAAAATTGACTTAAACCCAATCTAAAACCCTGAGGTTTTTCAAATTTGCCTGAAAGAAATGAGTATAGATAGCGATATTTATATTCATAAGTATGATGAGGCAGATGCGCTAAATATGGTTTACACACGCTAACATATAACTGTAGCATTACTCTTATGCTGGCAGTATGCTAACGTTAAGCGTGATAAATCTATTAGTGGAAATTAGTTCCTAGGAAAAGAATATCGCAGAGGAATAGTACAAAATAAGGGCCTCCCTAGCTAGAACAATGTGTAGATGAATACAATGGTGCCCCCACTAGTTACATGAAAGCTTGTTAATCCAGTTCCATGTTAAGGCCTTGAGGATGCATAGAGCCTAGTGTATCAATCCAGTATGATTCTCTATGTCTTAAAGTGAGTAGAAATGGTGAAGAGAAAGACAGTGCCTCATAGTGCAAGTAGGTTCCAACAGTAAGGAGTCACAGTGAGAGAATAACAAGTGGTAATATACTCACAAAGATATTGGCACCTTTGTTGAAAGAGGTGCAAATGAGCAGACTGACGTTTGAATCAGCAGTCAGTACGCTGGAGCCAGATAGTATCCAGGTTCCCAGATGTGCCGCTGTGGACTCTCCTCCGTGAGTAGAGTCAGAATCCTCTGGTGTCGTGCTGTGTAGGGAAACAGCAAGCGGTTGATCTCTGCGTGTAGCAAACACTGGAAACAAATGTGTTTAAAAAAGCAGTCCTCCAAACAAACGAAGAAATGAAACTGTCTGCAAATGACAGATAAAACTTGGCAGGCAAGATAAAAAGCAAATGATGCTGTAGTAGAATAAGTTAAAAACACTTTATTGTGAGAGTTTAAGACGCGTTTCTCGGCCACAAGCTCCTGGCTGTTTCATCAGATAAAATATATTACACATGCGATTGCAAAGAACATTTAAAAAGCCTGCCAAGATGTTTGATTGGCCAATATCGAACCAATCCCAAAAAGGTATTGTTTGAAAAGTAACATTGTTTGGACACATAGTATATAGTTAACAATGTAAATAAATAACTGTGCCAACTAATGTGTCTGTATACATATAACAGAAAGTGTGCGATCCTAGATAGAATGCATTTGATCTGAAAAATAACAAATATATATAAATATATATAAAAAATAATAAATCTGGATATCGCCTACATACATACATATATCAAAAAATGTACGATCCTAACTAAAGTGCATTTGATCTGAAAGATGAATCCGAATTTCGCCTAAATGAATAATGAATTGAATTTAATTGGAAAAGATGATAATATAAAAAGGGTATTTTTCCTTCTAACCGATGGATTTCTGATTTATCTAGAAGTTAATTAAAAGCTGTGTGTGAGAGTATGCTGAGACTAGGGACGGAGGTACTAGACATATCAAAAGGACATTTCTTGTGTGTATCGTAAAACAGAATATCCAAGAGTACTCATATATGAGTAGCATTAGTAAACTACGAAGAGGTCTTTAGTAAGAAAATGTGACAGGGGACATGAAGAGACCACCACCCACTATCACATTGGTAATATGTGGATAGCAATGACAGCAGATTTACATGTACCACTATAAGAGTGTGTGGTATCTGATTATGGATCATAAGTGGTGACTACACTAGATACTTAATTTGAAAGGTGTAACCGGGGACAAAACGAGATACCGCCTTGTACTGAGACATTTGTAATGTGTGGATGGCGATATATGTGCGATATTTAAATGCCCCACTAGGTAAAGAATTTGATCTCTGAATGTGATTGCTGAAAATGTAAAAAGATATATGACGATTGTGTGTTCAGAATACATTTAGACAGTGTAAAAGAATATAAATAATAAAATGAGTGTGTGATGAAACGCATCTTTTGATACTGGAAAGAGAAAGTGAGTGATGATGTGTGTGTAAATACTAATAATATTATTAGAACTAAATGGGACGTGTGACAATTGAAAAATGGGGGGGGTTGTGATAAGGAATGTGAGATATTTTTTTTACTGAGAATCAGAAATGTGTAAAAGTAATAATTAGAAAAGAGGAAAAAAATGGGAAAAAAATGGAACTAGAAAGGGTGATATTGGGGTTGGATTAGTGGTGATTGGGTGATAGTGCTGATATTGGTAATCAACATTGACTGTTGGGACTGTAATGTATATCAAAAAGTGGAAAAACTAGAGAAAATGGATATTGGGTGTGTTTTAATTGAATGCTGCTAGATCTAAATTGGAGTTGAGACCGAATGGGTGTAGAGTTTTTAATTTGTGGATCCAAAAAGTTTCACGGATCCTTAGCGGAATGATTCTATTGTAATCTGTGGAAGGTGGAATATAATCAATAGGGTAAAATTTGAAAATATCAAAATTTCCCTTGTGCTTATTTAGACAATGTTCAAGGATGCTATGCTTAATCTTCTTTTTGGTGCAGTTTTTGCAGTTGCGCCAGTGTTCCCCCCAGCGTACCTTTGCTTTCTTGGAAGTGCGACCTACGTACTGGATCCCACAGCAGCACTCCAGAACATATACTACATAGACAGAATTGCAATTCATAAATCTACTGATAGGAAATACTTCTCCACTAAAAAAGGACTGAAAGGTCTTTTTCCCAGATGTTATAAATTTGCATGTGTTGCACTTCTTTTGTCCACATTTGTAGACCCCTATTCTATCCAAAAAAGAGGGAATGGTTTTCTGCTTTGTCGTCAGTTGTGAATTACATGACGTGTGTTTAACCTTTTTGCTCAGTGCCAATTTGCTCCTAAGTGTTGGTGCTCTGGTATATACAATCTTTGGATGATCTCCCACGAGAGTCTTCAAAATAGGGTCTCTCCTAATAATGTGCCTAATAATGGCTCCCTGTATCTGTGTGTAGTTGGAATTGTATTGGGTTATGAACAAGGGTTCTGAGGAATAATTTTCATCTTTATTTTTAATTGATTTATTTTTACTTAATAGTTTATCTCTATCTAGGTCTCTAACTTTGTTAAGACAGTTATCTAGGAGGTCAGTAGGATAACCCTTCTCGACAAATCTTTCATATATTATATGACTCTGTTGTTCAAACAGAGTCATATTTGAACAGTTACGTTTGATCCTTTCAAATTGACTGTATGGAATGTTGTGTAACCATTTCTTATGGTGATTGCTTGTGTATTCTAAATAGCTGTTGCTGTAGACTTTTTTAAAAAAGGTTTTAGAACTGAGATTGCCATCTTTATCCCAGCTCAAAGTGAGGTCTAAGAAGTCTATTGTTTCTAAATTGATGTTTGCTGTGAAAGTCAGGCCCATATCATTCTTATTCAGAGATTCTGTAAAAATGTGTGCTGATGTTAGGTCGCCCTTCCAAATAAAAATCAAATCGTGCAACACATGCAAAGTTATAACATCTGGGAAAAAGACCTTTCAGTCCTTTGTTAGTGGAGAAGTATTTCCTATCAGTAGATTTATGAATTGCAATTCTGTCTATGTAGTATATGTTCTGGAGTGCTGCTGTGGGATCCAGTACGTAGGTCGCACTTCCAGGAAAGCAAAGGTACGCTGGGGGGAACACTGGCGCAACTGCAAAAACTGCACCAAAAAGAAGATTAAGCATAGCATCCCTGAACACTGTCTAAATAAGCACAAGGGAAATTTTGATATTTTCAAATTTTACCCTATTGATTATATTCCACCTTCCACAGATTACAATAGAATCATTCAGCTAAGGATCTGTGAAACTTTTTGGATCCACAAATTAAAAACTCTACACCCATTCGGTCTCAACTCCAATTTAGATCTAGCAGCATTCAATTAACACACCCAATATCCATTTTCTCTAGTTTTCCCACTTTTTGATATACATTACAGTCCCAACAGTCAATGTTGATTACCAATATCAGCACTATCACCCAATCACCACTAATCCAACCCCAATATTACCCTTTCTAGTTCCATTTTTTTCCCCTTTTCTAATTATTACTTTTACACATTTCTGATTCTCAGTAAGAAAATATCTCACATTCCTTATCACAACCCCCCCCCCCCTTTTTTCAATTGTCACACGTCCCATTTAGTTCTAATAATATTAGTAGTATTTACACGCACATCATCACTCACTTTCTCTTTCTAGTATCAAAAGATGTTTCATCACACACTCATTTTATTATTTATATTCTTTTACACTGTCTAAATGTATTCTGAACACACAATCGTCGTATATCTTTTTACATTTTCAGCAATCACATTCAGAGATCAAATTCTTTACCTAGTGGGGCATTTAAATATTGCGCATATATCGCCATCCACACATTACAAATGTCTCAGTACAAGGCGGTATCTCGTTTTGTCCCCGGTTACACCTTTCAAATTAAGTATCTAGTGTAGTCACCACTTATGATCCATAATCAGATACCACACACTCTTATAGTGGTACATGTAAATCTGCTTTCATTGCTATCCACATATTACCAACGTGATAGTGGGTGGTGGTCTCTTCATGTCCCCTGTCACATTTTCTTACTAAAGACCTCTTCGTAGTTTACTAATGCTACTCATATATGAGTACTCTTGGATATTCTGTTTTACGATACACACAAGAAATGTCCTTTTGATATGTCTAGTACCTCCGTCCCTAGTCTCAGCATACTCTCACACACAGCTTTTAATTAACTTATAGATAAATCAGAAATCCATCGGTTAGAAGGAAAAATACCCTTTTTATATTATTATCTTTTCCAATTAAATTCAATTCATTATTCATTTAGGCGAAATTCGGATTCATCTTTCAGATCAAATGCACTTTAGTTAGGATCGTACATTTTTTGATATATGTATGTATGTAGACGATATCCAGATTTATTGTTTTTTATATATATTTATATATATATATTTGTTATTTTTCAGATCAAATGCATTCTATCTAGGATCGCACACTTTCTGTTATATGTATACAGACACATTAGTTGGCACAGTTATTTATTTACATTGTTAACTATATACTATGTGTCCAAACAATGTTACTTTTCAAACGATACCTTTTTGGGATTGGTTCGATATTGGCCAATCAAACATCTTGGCAGGCTTTTTAAATGTTCTTTGCAATCGCATGTGTAATATATTTTATCTGATGAAACGGCCAGGAGCTTGTGGCCGAGAAACGCGTCTTAAGCTCTCACAATAAAGTGTTTTTAACTTATTCTACTACAGCATCATTTGCTTTTTATCTTGCCTGCCAAGTTCTATCTGTCATTTGCAGACAGTTTCATTTCTTCGTTTGTTTGGAGGACTGCTTTTTTAAACACATTTGTTTCCAGTGTTTGCTACACGCAGAGATCAACCGCTTGCTGTTTCCCTACACAGCACGACACCAGAGGATTCTGACTCTACTCACGGAGGAGAGTCCACAGCGGCACATCTGGGAACCTGGATACTATCCGGCTCCAGCGTACTGACTGCTGATTCAAACGTCAGTCTGCTCATTTGCACCTCTTTCAACAAAGGTGCCAATATCTTTGTGAGTATATTACCACTTGTTATTCTCTCACTGTGACTCCTTACTGTTGGAACCTACTTGCACTATGAGGCGCTGTCTTTCTCTTCACCATTTCTAGATACTGTGTTTTGATCAGACATATCAAAGACCAGCCGCCTGCTGCATTGTGAATTTTCCGGCTCCAATACTCCAATTGTGATAAGGATTTCCAACCTCGCTTCAGAGACACTGATATCTTTAGGCTTCACTCTTCAGCACCTTATTTTTGGGACTCTTATCACGATAAGCAAATTTTCTCTTAACAATTGTTATATTACAAGTATATTTATTTTTATGGTTATTCCAGTTTTTTGAGTTTCATACACGTTCTTCACTGGTATTTTTACTGCATATTATTATATACCACTTATTATCACTGCACCAGCAAGAGTTTTTTACACCATTTGGTTACATTATTCTTTCTCAACCAATATGAGAACCTGATTTACCTTCACATCACACATTATTCATAACATACATCTCCCACCATTTGCTTTATCCAGCATAGAGTGAAAATTTAAATTGTCCCATAACATATATTTATTTATTTTTTCTCGATTTTTTTTTTTTTTTTTATATTTTTTCATACACATTTATTTTACACCATAACCGCACCAGGCGCACGCTATTACCATTTTTGCTATTTGGTATTTTTTCACTTAAAGTGAGTAACCTGTTGGAATATTTGTTATTGGGAATCCAATCGATGATTTTTATGTTTAAACTGTTGGGATTCATATGATGAGGAATCCGAAAATGTTCAGGGACACTATGTGTTCTAAGGCCTGCCTTGATGTTATTGACATGTTCATTGAATCTTGTTCGTTTATTCCTTTTGGTAATTGCAACTGGAGCTCAGATAATAAACTACTTATGTAGTGCTGCAGTTTCATTTGTATTTCAACTTAAAATCCTTTGGTTGAAACTAGAAAAAGTGTCCCCTGTATTAACGGAACTGCACATCCCACATTTCTTGACTCCACATCTATAGGTACCTGGTTTTTGTGTGAGCCATGTAGTAACGTTTTTATCTTCTAAGGTCTTACAAAGTTTTGTGGGTGCTAATATATTTTTTAGGTCCCTATTTTTCTCATCTAATGATTCCCCTAGAATGGAATCTGCTTTTAAGATTCCCCAATGTTTCTTTAAAATATTTTGTATGTCCTTGCTGCCTTGATTATTAGTGGTGATAAACCTGATACGTTATTCCTGTTTTTGTCTGGATTCTGATTTTTAGGTATCAAAAGGGTCTCCCTTTTCATGTTATCAACTCGTTTCTTTGCTGTTAAGATGATACTTTGGTCATAGCCATTTTCAATAAATCTAATAGTTTTTGTTTCGTTCAAATAATCGGTTTCTTTTGTGCAATTCCTCTTTATTCTCTGATACTGTCCTAGAGGGATATTTGATTTCCACCTTGATAGATGGCCACTCTTAGCACTTAAACGTTTTTATCAGTAGGCTTGCGATAGTTTGCTACTGCTACTTTCCTATTGTCATCTACAAAAAGTAGAAGATCTAAGAATTCGACTTGCTTTTTATCGATTTTGGAAACAAATTTGAGGTTATAAATATTATTATTATTATTTTTATTATTATTATTATTATTGATATGTTTGATGAATTCCCCAGTTTCTGGCTCTGAGCCTTTCCATATAATGACAATATCGTCTATATATCGGTAATACCGAATAAGATTATTTTTATAGTAGTTATTAGACAAGACGTATTATTATTCTTCAAAGTGGTTCATATAAAGGTTGGCATACGATGGGGCAAAAGTGGTCCCCATCGCAGTGCCTTGTATTTGTTAATAAAATTGTCCCTCAAAACAAAAATTGTTATGATTTAGTATAAAACTAATGCCAGCCAAAATAAAATCCAAGTGTTAATTTGACATGTCCGTTATTTCCAGTGACTCCTGTACAGAATTGATGCCAAGAATATGTGGGATACACGTGTATAATGAAGATACGTCACACGTGATCCATATATAATTATCAAGCAACTCTAATCCTTCAAATGTGTTAATTGTGTATACTGTATCTCAAAGGTACGCCCTAGTTGATTTAACGATGGGCTGTAGGAAGTGAGTGATCAATGTAAATTGATAGATTGTTGGTAAGAGACTCAATACCCGAAATTATGGGCCTTCCTGGGGGTTCAATGAGTGTCTTTTGCACTTTCGGTAAGTGATAGAATGTGGGTATGGTTGGATGATTTTCCATAAAAAAATGGAATTCCTCACATTTGAGAATGTTTTCATTCTTGGCATCTTTTAATATGTCACCTAGTTTATTCTTAAATTTAGTGGTGGGGTCAAACTGGAGTTTTTTTGTATGTGCTAGTGTCGTTTAAGATGTTGTGAGCTTCTTTAAGGTAGTCCTTTTTTTTTTTTTTTTTTGTCAGCCGCTCTAATCACTATGTCCCTGTTTTCTTGTAGGGATTTAAGTGTCTTTCTTGCATGCCAGGTCAAGTTGTCATTATACCTGTTGACCCAAGTATTGCCTTTATTTTCCCATAGCTTACTCAAATCTCCACAAACTAGTTTATTAAATGTGGTTATATATTCTCCCTGAGCTGAATAGGGATAAAAACTAGATTTCCTCTTTAAATTGCTATTTTGTTCATGAATAGACAAATTTGATACAGTGCCACATGAGAGATTAATGCACAAAAGTAAGGGACTGGGAATATCTGAAAATGTTAGCTCATGGATAAAAAAATAGATAAAAGATAGGGAGCAACGAGTAGTAGTGAATGGATCATACTCAGATTGGACAAAGGTAATCAGTCAAGTCCCCCAGGGATCAGTACTGTGCCCTGTTCTTTTTAATATTTTTATTAATGACTTGGAGCAAGGATTAAATAGCGACATCTATTTTTGCAGATGATACTAAGTTAAGTAAGGTCATTAGGTCAGAGCAGGATAAACTTTAGTTACAAAGGGATCTGCAGAAATTAGAAGTATGGGCAGGTAAATGGAAAATGAGATTTAATACGGAAAAATGCAAGGTTCTACATTTTGGTAGTAAAAAATAAGCAGGCAATGTATTATTTAAATGTGACAAGACTTAGCCAAACAGAGGAGGAAAGGGATTTGGGAGTAGTAATAGATAACAAGCTAAAGATGGGTGCACAATGCAGGGCAGCGGCTTAAAGGGCCAATAAGATACTAGCATGTATTAAGAGGCATTGATTCAAGGGAGGAAAGCATTATTCTGTCACTATATAAATCCCTGGTAAGACCTCACCTTGAGTATGGAGTGCAGTTCTTGTGTCCGATAGCAAAAAAAGATATTGCAGAACTAGAAAAAGATCAGAGAAGGGCCACAAAGCTAATAAAGGGAATGGAGAATTTAAACTTTGAGCAAAAGAGTATATCCTTTTTCATGTTTGTATTAGTATAGGTTAAGCCTATCTTAACAACCTCAACACAATATAAGGTTTAAGGGCTCCTTTGCTATATAGGGGGAGGAATAGAGAAAGGGAGAGTTAAAGAAAGAAAAGAGGGAGAAAGTAGGAAAAAAAAGAAAGGAGGAGGGGGGAAAGAGAAGAAAAAAGGAAGAAAGGGGAAAAAAAAAAAGCAGGGTTAGAATGAGTTAAATTTATTGCAGAGCTGTCATATTGCTATTCAATTCCTGCTTGGCTTTAAGTCAATAGATACTTGTTGCTTGTGTCAGAGGGTAGTCTGATATAGGGGGACCTATTTTTCTTATATCACAGCTTTTTATCATGTAAGATTTAGAAAATTTCACTTTAAAAGAAAAAAGAAAGAAAAAAAAAAAAAAAGAAAAAAAAAGGGAAGAAGGGGAAAAAAAAAAAAAGAATATATATACTTTGAGGTTTCGTTTATTTTTATTCCTAGAGTTGGAATATATCACATAGAGTAATAGAGTGGAAGGAAAAAGAGTATAGAAAGGGGAAGCCCTTTTGGTGGTGTTTTTTTTTTTTTTTTGGGGATTTTGTTGTGTTCACACTAATTTATGGAAAGGTTTATTACACAAGTAAAACACAGTTCACCCATAATGCCTCCCAAGATTAAAGATCGTAAGACAAAAGGGTTGGACATTAGCACAGAGGTTAATTCAGAAGTGGGTAACCCGATATTAGACTCCCAGCTTATAATGGCTCAAATAACAGAATGTATAGCTCCGCAATTTAATGAAATTAAAAAGGAATTAATAAATATCTCTACTAATATTATAGCCCTCTCTACTGAAGTAAAGCAATTTGCAAAGAGATTATCAGAAGCTGAAAGTAGAATTTCAGATATAGAGGATGTATCCAATACCCAAGCTACACAACTCCTTGCCCAAGAATCTCAAATTATTAACCTACAAAATCGCCTGGAGGACTTGGAGGACCGCTCCAGGCGAAATAATATTAGAATTGTAGGGTTGCCTGAAGCACTGGAGTATAGTGACCTTATTAAATTTACCTCGGAAATTCTTCCTCAGGCTCTGGGCTTCCCGGCCTCCCAACTCCCTCTAGTAGTTGAAAGAGCCCATAGAATTGGCCTACCTAAGTTAAATATGAATGGCTCCCCTAGGATTAGGATGAGTATTGTCAAATACCTTAAATTCCAGGATAAGACAGAAATGTTAAAACTATATAAAAAGATGGATTCTCTTATTATAGATAACAATAAACTCCTATTTCAGGATTTCTCTAGTGAGACTTCTGCTAAGAGGAAATCCATGGCCCCGTTTTGTACTAGTCTTATTAAGAATGGCTTCAAAGCAAGATTAATTTATCCTATGAAAATTATACTTGAGGATCAGGATAAACGTATTACACTTAATAATACCATTGAAGCGAAAGAATTTATGGCTGCAAAAAAAATTGCTGAGGTGAAATAAGCTGGCATCTTATTCGCTTTTAAAAAGCTTATTGAGTCTTAGACTAGATCTAAATAAAACATCAAGGTGCATTTTAGTTCAGTTAATAGAAGAGCTGACATTATGTTTGAGTCTGCGATACTAATTGTTTTTAATACTTTTTGGGGTTTATGTTTTTTTCTTTTTTTTTTTTTTTTTTCCTCTCTCCCTCACCTGTGTCCTCTCTTGCTCTCCCGCCTTTCCTCCCCGTTGGGCTTTCTAGACAGGTTCTATGCTGTGTATATTTTCTCTAGTTTGGAATGACCTTTGATATGGGTCAAGATTTTAAAGTACTCTCGTGGAATGTAGGTGGTATTACCTCTCCAATGAAACGTAAACTTGTTATAAAATCTCTAGCCAAACATCTTCCAGCGGTGGTTTTTTTACAGGAGACCCATTTAAAAGAGGTGGAAATTCCAAAACTAAAAACAAAATGGGTAGGAGAGGTGTTTGCCACCCCAGTTAAAAATAGGAAGGCAGGGGTTGCTATATTGCTGCACAAAAACTTAGAGTATAAGGTTAAAAAGATAGAGTACGATCCGGAGGCAAGATTTCTTATATTACAAGTTATGATTAATAGGGTTGATTTTGTTTTTTGTAATGTTTATGGCCCAAATATACATGATTCAGGGTTTTGGGAGAAGATTAAAGTTAAGCTCTTTCCATTTGTCTCTCAAAACCTTATTTTAGGGGGAGATTTTAACATTGCATTGTGCACCGAACTAGATAGGCTTTCACAGAAAAAAACAAGAGATTATGAGAAAAGAGCAAAATGTCTGAAACAGGTCTGTCAGAAACTTAAACTTCTGGATATATGGCGTATCGAGTATCCAGACTCTAGAACTTTTTCCTGTGAGTCAAAAGTACATAGAACCTTTTCCAGGATCGATATGCTTTTAGTCTCAGAATCTTTATCGATTCTGAAAGCCAAATCTGAGATTGCTGACATACTTGTGTCTGACCACGCTATAATCTAATTAGCTTTTCCCTCTTTAAGTAGGCCTAAAGATAGGAACCAAAGTTTTATATTTCCTCGCTTTCTTTATAATAGTCCTAGTTTTGGCTTTTGGTTAAAACAAAAATGGAAAGATTATGTCACCTTTAATATCGTACAAAGTCCTAATGTGGAGTCATTCTGGGAGGCATCGAAAGCGGTCTTAAGAGGGGAAATAAAAGCATATATTAAAGCAAGGAACAAGAAAAGTAGAGCGACTGAAATTCAGCTCGCCTTTCAAGTCAAGAAGGCGCTTAGAACTTACTACAATGAAAGGTCATCTAATAATTGGAGCAAATATCTGGAGGTAAAAAATAATCGGGAGGTATATCTTAAGAAGAGATCTCAATATGAAGATCTCAAATTGAATCTTAAATTCAAAGGCTTTCACGGTACCTCTGCAAAACATCTAGCTAATTTAACTAAAAATAGGAAAAGCAAAAACTACATTACGGCTATTAAAGATGGTAAAGACAGATTAACAGATCCTGAAAACATCAGAAAAGTTTTTCATAATTTCTATCAAAAACTCTATAGTAAAACAGATGTGAATGTCACAAATCTTGACAATTTTTTTTTCTCAGATCATACTCCCTCAAATTCCTAAAGAATGCTTAGAAAACCTAAATACATATATTACAGGAGAAGAAATCAGTAAGGCTATCGAGAAAGCAAAATTAAATAAAGCTGCAGGGCCAGATTTTCTACCAGCTGAATTTTACAAACTACTATCCCAAGAAATTAACTCTACCTTGGAAAGGCTCTATAATGAGTATTTCTCTTCCAGTAACATGATGTCTAATATTTTTACAGCAGCCAATGTTACCCTAATACCTAAAAAAGATAGGGGAAAAGAGGATCCTGCTTCGTATAGGCCAATTTCTATTCTTAATGTAGATTATAAAATTTTAGCTTCTATTATTGCTGATAGATTGGCGAAAGGTTTACATGACATTATTCACCCCGATCAGACAGGTTTTATTAAAGGTAGGAATTCGGCTAAAAATATTCGTAAAGTAGTGACGTTGTTGGATTACTTTTGGAATAGAGATAATTTAAAGAAAGACAAATACGCGGATCTGGCCCTTCTAACAGTAGATGCAGAAAAAGCCTTTGATTCCATCACATGGCAGTATCTTTTCTCCGTGTTAGAAAGATTTGGTTTTCAAGGGCAATTTCTTCATTTTATCCATAAAATATATTGGATGCCGGTCTCTTACCTATTAATTAATGATATATTATCTCCCAAGGTAACTCTGGGTAGGGGAACACGGCTAGGCTGCCCTCTGTCTCCCTTATTGTTTGATATTGCCTTAGAGCCCCTGGCCATTTGGCTAAGACAAAACATAAGTGGTATCTCAATTGGTTCACAAAAATTGAAAACACTTTTGTATGCTGACGAAATGTTACTTTTCTTAGATACAACAGCGTATCATATTCCGCTAGTTATACAAATCTATGCTGAATTTAGTTCATTCTCGGGGTATAAAATTAATTTTGACAAAAGTGAGTTACTTTGGATTCATAAATCAAAAACAAGCTGCTCAAATCATCCCTTTAAAGTCGTTGATCATTTTAAATATTTGGGAATAACCCTACATAGAAACCCCCAAAGATGGTACGACCTGAACTTTATTTCCCTATTTAACAAAATAAAAACTAATCTGGAGATGTGGGCCTCTTTTCCCCTATCCATAACAGCACGTGTTAATATAATAAAAACGATTGTGTTTCCACAAATTTTGTACCCATTACAAAATCTTCCATTGTTCCTCTTAAAAGTGGATCTTAGAAAATTTGAGCAATATATAACTAAATTTATCTGGGATAATAAGAAACCACGCATATCTTTGCTGAAGCTAACACAAAAAAAAAAGTTTGCGGGCTTAGCTCTTCCTAGTTTAAAATTATACAATATTGCCACGTTAGTCAAATTTGCCCTTGATTGGATTTCCAATTCTAACAATTTTGCTACTATTGAATTAGAAACGCAATGTATTTTCCCTTTTTCATTAAAAGCCATCCAACATAATATAATCAAACAGCTATCTCCTAGGATTGCAAAGTTTTCCTCTATTAAAAATATAATTATAGCCTGGCATAAATTTTGCAAGGAATTGGGAATAGATCCGCATTTTTCTAATTATCTCCCTATAAGAGGTAATCCTGAGTTTGTTCCCGGAATACAACATGGGTTCTTTAAAAAGTGGGAAGAGAATGGGCTGTCAAGGGTTTCTCAGGTTTTAGCAGACTCATGGCAAGTGTATCCAGCAGGTATTCTTTTCCAACAATTCAACCTATCCAGGAACAATCTATTTGCATATTTTCAAATTAGACATTTTGTCCAAAAATTACAGCTCGGGGAGGATTGGCGGTCTGAGTGGGTCGAGATTGATACATGCATTGATAGATTTTCAATTGGCAAAACTGCAATTTCGCTTATATATGATATAATGTTGGCCAAACAGGGTGCAATAGGAGTGGAGAAAATATGTAAAAACTGGGAGAATACTTTTCCTAACTTAAATCCGGAAATGGTTGCTCAAAGTTTTGTAGCAATATATAAATGTAGTCTTCCCATCTCTGTAAAAGAGTCACACCTGAAACTAGTTAATAAATATTATTTACCTCCGGCTAGAATGGCACAGTATTACCCTTCTCAACCTTTTTTGTGTCCAAGGTGTTCCCACAGCAAGGCCAACCTATTACATATGCTATGGTCATGTCCCAAGACGAAGCAATACTGGCTAAAAATACAGTACTGGGTTAATCGATCCTTTAATGTAGACAGCCATTTTACCCCTGAACTGGTATTTTTTCTTAGAATAGAGGATCAAATAAAAAATGCTTTTTTAGATGCTTTCAGAGCCATTATTCTTATAGCCAGGTTCTTATTATTTAAGAACTGGCGTTCGCATAAGGCCCCCCCATTTTCTTTGGTTCTTAAAGAGATTCAGTCTCAGATACAGTTTGAAGTTTTTCATACTCAGCTCTTAACTGAAAAACATATAAGTAAACTTATTTATAGATGGCTGCCAATTATTATATCCTATCCTTTGCCAGTGCAGAAAAATATCTTGTCTCCGTTTTTAAGTTCTCAGACCTTTGCTGATCTAGTGATGTTCCCTCCGCTATGGGTGTCTAATGCAAGGGAAATATGTTATTGACAAAGCTCTCGCTTAGGGAGGGTGGGGGTGGAGGAGACGACGGGTGAGGGGGAGAAAAGTATTTTTTTTTTTTTTCCCTCTCTCTTCGTCTTGTCTTGTCTTGTCTTGTATTTTCTTGTCTTGCGGTTTTTTTTGTCTTGTTTTGTCTTGGCTTGTCCCGTCGTGTCTTGTTTTGTTTTCTATCATTATTCATATCTGAGTGTAGTAGAAGGTATTTGGAGGGCCTCATTAGGGGTTTGCAATGTCTGTATTCATGTACGCTAAGAAAAATGTTGGTATCTAGTTTTTTCCACTCCCGCTTCATAAGGAATTAGTAGCACCCTTTGTGTCATCCATAAGTTTTGCTGAACTAGTTTTAGCAGATGTGTTCCCTGGGACTTCGATTATAAATAATAGAGAAATGAATCAATAGGTAGTAAATGGGAGGTAAATTAATGTTATATATGTCCCAGTAGGAGGCGTCCCTGAGGGGAGGAATTATATATCATTTTTATTTTTTATTTTTTTTTTATTATAATTTGTTTGTTCGCTTGTTTGATGTTATTATTATTTTTATTCTTATTATTTGAAAAATGCCAGGTAGCTATTGATTTTTTCTGCAAATTCAAAAGGTCTGAGTTTAAACGTGATTGGCTTAGGACATTGTCTCTATCATGTTTATAAAGATGTACAATATCAGTGTCCTGCGTGACACTTGTGTATACTATTTGATTATGTATTGCTACTGGTTGGCTTCAATAAAAAAATTTGAAAAAAAAAAAAAAAACTTTGAGGAGAGGCTAGCCAAACTGGGTTTGTTTTCTCTAGAGAAAAGGCGCTTGAGAGGTGACAGGATTACTTTATATAAATATATTCAAGGCCCATATACAGAGATGGCAGAAGCTCTGTTTATTCCAAGAAAATTGTTTGTGACAAGAGGTCACAATTTATGGTTGGAGGAAAGGAGATTTAATCTCCTGCACCGGAAATTTTTTTTCACTGTAAGAGCAATAAAATTGTGGAACTCATTACCAAAGGAGGTAGTGAATGCCATTACCATAGATACATTTTAAACATTCTTTGGATACATTTCTGGCTAGAAACAAAAGTTTTATAGCGCATCTTCATTACAACTGATGAATTGAGCTCAATGTAAAATATCACTAACATTCCAGATCTGTTTGTATAAAGGGAAGAGTTTACCATCACTTTAATATTTATTTATGTCAATATTTTATTTGCAAAAAGTAGCAGAAGGAATATATTTTTAAGATACCTTTTTTTTTAGATGCAACAAAAAGTGTTTTATATACATTTAACAAAAATAACAGATTGCATCTTAATTAGAACTAACAGGTCACAGTGGTGAAAATCTAGACACAGGAGCACATGCAGAAGTTGTACAGAATGTTCAACCAGTGAAGACCCCATCAGACGTCTCTGCAGGTGAGAGATCTATAGCAGAAACTTCACAATTTGAAACTCAAACTGCGAAATGATTTAATCCTCATTCATTACCATTTAAATGATGAGCCTCAATACAGACAAATTACAATGATAAAATAGAAATGTTTTGTGTAATTTTACTAATTGAGAACAGTAATAAAATACTCATTGTATAGAGCGAGAGCATATAATATGGCGCTCAGTTACCTGTGATGGGTGATAACACACAGGAGTATATTACATGATCCTTCAGATTCTGGCTCAGGACATTAAAGGGAAATTTCAAAGTTTAAACTTTCATAAATCAAACAACTTTACAATTCACTTCTGTTATCAAATTAGTTTCATTCTCTTGGTGTCCTTTGTTGAAGTGTAAACCTAGGTGAGCTCAGTATCTTTAGTAGCCTATGGCTGAAGTATGTTTGCAACAGTGTATAACATTGCTAGAAACATTGTTGCAAACATTTTTTGTGCACACTCCTGAGCTCACCTTGGTTTAAATTTCAACAAAGGATACCAAGAATATGAAGCAAGTTCAATAATAGAAATAAATTGTAACTTTCTTCTACAAGATACGACGAGTCCACGGATTTCATCCTTGTGGGATATTATCCTCCTGCTAACAGGAAGTGGCAATCGGGAGGTATATCTTAAGAAGAGATCTCAATATGAAGATCTCAAATTGAATCTTAAATTCATAGGCTTTCACGGTACCTCTGCAAAACATCTAGCTAATTTAACTAAAAATAGGAAAAGCAAAAACTACATTACGGCTATTAAAGATGGTAAAGACAGATTAACAGATCCTGAAAACATCAGAAAAGTTTTTCATAATTTCTATCAAAAACTCTATAGTAAAACAGATGTGAATGTCACAAATCTTGACAATTTTTTTTTCTCAGATCATACTCCCTCAAATTCCTAAAGAATGCTTAGAAAACCTAAATACATATATTACAGGAGAAGAAATCAGTAAGGCTATTGAGAAAGCAAAATTAAATAAAGCTGCAGGGCCAGATTTTCTACCAGCTGAATTTTACAAACTACTATCCCAAGAAATTAACTCTACCTTGGAAAGGCTCTACCTTGGAAAGGCTCTATAATGAGTATTTCTCTTCCAGTAACATGATGTCTAATATTTTTACAGCAGCCAATGTTACCCTAATACCTAAAAAAGATAGGGGAAAAGAGGATCCTGCTTCGTATAGGCCAATTTCTATTCTTAATGTAGATTATAAAATTTTAGCTTCTATTATTGCTGATAGATTGGCGAAAGGTTTACATGACATTATTCACCCCGATCAGACAGGTTTTATTAAAGGTAGGAATTCGGCTAAAAATATTCGTAAAGTAGTGACGTTGTTGGATTACTTTTGGAATAGAGATAATTTAAAGAAAGACAAATACGCGGATCTGGCCCTTCTAACAGTAGATGCAGAAAAAGCCTTTGATTCCATCACATGGCAGTATCTTTTCTCCGTGTTAGAAAGATTTGGTTTTCAAGGGCAATTTCTTAATTTTATCCATAAAATATATTGGATGCCGGTCTCTTACCTATTAATTAATGATATATTATCTCCCAAGGTAACTCTGGGTAGGGGAACACGGCTAGGCTGCCCTCTGTCTCCCTTATTGTTTGATATTGCCTTAGAGCCCCTGGCCATTTGGCTAAGACAAAACATAAGTGGTATCTCAATTGGTTCACAAAAATTGAAAACACTTTTGTATGCTGACGAAATGTTACTTTTCTTAGATACAACAGCGTATCATATTCCGCTAGTTATACAAATCTATGCTGAATTTAGTTCATTCTCGGGGTATAAAATTAATTTTGACAAAAGTGAGTTACTTTGGATTCATAAATCAAAAACAAGCTGCTCAAATCATCCCTTTAAAGTCGTTGATCATTTTAAATATTTGGGAATAACCCTACATAGAAACCCCCAAAGATGGTACGACCTGAACTTTATTTCCCTATTTAACAAAATAAAAACTAATCTGGAGATGTGGGCCTCTTTTCCCCTATCCATAACAGCACGTGTTAATATAATAAAAACGATTGTGTTTCCACAAATTTTGTACCCATTACAAAATCTTCCATTGTTCCTCTTAAAAGCGGATCTTAGAAAATTTGAGCAATATATAACTAAATTTATCTGGGATAATAAGAAACCACGCATATCTTTGCTGAAGCTGACACAAAAAAAAAAGTTTGCGGGCTTAGCTCTTCCTAGTTTAAAATTATACAATATTGCCACGTTAGTCAAATTTGCCCTTGATTGGATTTCCAATTCTAACAATTTTGCTACTATTGAATTAGAAACGCAATGTATTTTCCCTTTTTCATTAAAAGCCATCCTACATAATATAATCAAACAGCTATCTCCTAGGATTGCAAAGTTTTCCTCTATTAAAAATATAATTATAGCCTGGCATAAATTTTGCAAGGAATTGGGAATAGATCCGCATTTTTCTAATTATCTCCCTATAAGAGGTAATCCTGAGTTTGTTCCCGGAATACAACATGGGTTCTTTAAAAAGTGGGAAGAGAATGGGCTGTCAAGGGTTTCTCAGGTTTTAGCAGACTCATGGCAAGTGTATCCAGCAGGTATTCTTTTCCAACAATTCAACCTATCCAGGAACAATCTATTTGCATATTTTCAAATTAGACATTTTGTCCAAAAATTACAGCTCGGGGAGGATTGGCGGTCTGAGTGGGTCGAGATTGATACATGCATTGATAGATTTTCAATTGGCAAAACTGCAATTTCGCTTATATATGATATAATGTTGGCCAAACAGGGTGCAATAGGAGTGGAGAAAATATGTAAAAACTGGGAGAATACTTTTCCTAACTTAAATCCGGAAATGGTTGCTCAAAGTTTTGTAGCAATATATAAATGTAGTCTTCCCATCTCTGTAAAAGAGTCACACCTGAAACTAGTTAATAAATATTATTTACCTCCGGCTAGAATGGCACAGTATTACCCTTCTCAACCTTTTTTGTGTCCAAGGTGTTCCCACAGCAAGGCCAACCTATTACATATGCTATGGTCATGTCCCAAGACGAAGCAATACTGGCTAAAAATACAGTACTGGGTTAATCGATCCTTTAATGTAGACAGCCATTTTACCCCTGAACTGGTATTTTTTCTTAGAATAGAGGATCAAATAAAAAATGCTTTTTTAGATGCTTTCAGAGCCATTATTCTTATAGCCAGGTTCTTATTATTTAAGAACTGGCGTTCGCATAAGGCCCCCCATTTTCTTTGGTTCTTAAAGAGATTCAGTCTCAGATACAGTTTGAAGTTTTTCATACTCAGCTCTTAACTGAAAAACATATAAGTAAACTTATTTATAGATGGATGCCAATTATTATATCCTATCCTTTGCCAGTGCAGAAAAATATCTTGTCTCCGTTTTTAAGTTCTCAGACCTTTGCTGATCTAGTGATGTTCCCTCCGCTATGGGTGTCTAATGCAAGGGAAATATGTTATTGACAAAGCTCTCGCTTAGGGAGGGTGGGGGTGGAGGAGACGACGGGTGAGGGGGAGAAAAGTATTTTTTTTTTTTTTCCCTCTCTCTTCGTCTTGTCTTGTCTTATATTTTCTTGTCTTGGGGGTTTTGTTGTCTTGTTTTGTCTTGGCTTGTCCCGTCGTGTCTTGTTTTGTTTTCTATCATTATTCATATCTGAGTGTAGTAGAAGGTATTTGGAGGGCCTCATTAGGGGTTTGCAATGTCTGTATTCATGTACGCTAAGAAAAATGTTGGTATCTAGTTTTTTCCACTCCCGCTTCATAAGGAATTAGTAGCACCCTTTGTGTCATCCATAAGTTTTGCTGAACTAGTTTTAGCAGATGTGTTCCCTGGGACTTCGATTATAAATAATAGAGAAATGAATCAATAGGTAGTAAATGGGAGGTAAATTAATGTTATATATGTCCCAGTAGGAGGCGTCCCTGAGGGGAGGAATTATATATCATTTTTATTTTTTGTTTTTTTTTTATTATAATTTGTTTGTTCGCTTGTTTGATGTTATTATTATTTTTATTCTTATTATTTGAAAAATGCCAGGTAGCTATTGATTTTTTCTGCAAATTCAAAAGGTCTGAGTTTAAACGTGATTGGCTTAGGACATTGTCTCTATCATGTTTATAAAGATGTACAATATCAGTGTCCTGCGTGACACTTGTGTATACTATTTGATTATGTATTGCTACTGGTTGGCTTCAATAAAAAAATTTGAAAAAAAAAAAAAAACTTTGAGGAGAGGCTAGCCAAACTGGGTTTGTTTTCTCTAGAGAAAAGGCGCTTGAGAGGTGACAGGATTACTTTATATAAATATATTCAAGGCCCATATACAGAGATGGCAGAAGCTCTGTTTATTCCAAGAAAATTGTTTGTGACAAGAGGTCACAATTTATGGTTGGAGGAAAGGAGATTTAATCTCCTGCACCGGAAATTTTTTTTCACTGTAAGAGCAATAAAATTGTGGAACTCATTACCAAAGGAGGTAGTGAATGCCATTACCATAGATACATTTTAAACATTCTTTGGATACATTTCTGGCTAGAAACAAAAGTTTTATAGCGCATCTTCATTACAACTGATGAATTGAGCTCAATGTAAAATATCACTAACATTCCAGATCTGTTTGTATAAAGGGAAGAGTTTACCATCACTTTAATATTTATTTATGTCAATATTTTATTTGCAAAAAGTAGCAGAAGGAATATATTTTTAAGATACCTTTTTTTTTAGATGCAACAAAAAGTGTTTTATATACATTTAACAAAAATAACAGATTGCATCTTAATTAGAACTAACAGGTCACAGTGGTGAAAATCTAGACACAGGAGCACATGCAGAAGTTGTACAGAATGTTCAACCAGTGAAGACCCCATCAGACGTCTCTGCAGGTGAGAGATCTATAGCAGAAACTTCACAATTTGAAACTCAAACTGCGAAATGATTTAATCCTCATTCATTACCATTTAAATGATGAGCCTCAATACAGACAAATTACAATGATAAAATAGAAATGTTTTGTGTAATTTTACTAATTGAGAACAGTAATAAAATACTCATTGTATAGAGCGAGAGCATATAATATGGCGCTCAGTTACCTGTGATGGGTGATAACACACAGGAGTATATTACATGATCCTTCAGATTCTGGCTCAGGACATTAAAGGGAAATTTCAAAGTTTAAACTTTCATAAATCAAACAACTTTACAATTCACTTCTGTTATCAAATTAGTTTCATTCTCTTGGTGTCCTTTGTTGAAGTGTAAACCTAGGTGAGCTCAGTATCTTTAGTAGCCTATGGCTGAAGTATGTTTGCAACAGTGTATAACATTGCTAGAAACATTGTTGCAAACATTTTTTGTGCACACTCCTGAGCTCACCTTGGTTTAAATTTCAACAAAGGATACCAAGAATATGAAGCAAGTTCAATAATAGAAATAAATTGTAACTTTCTTCTAAAAGATACGACGAGTCCACGGATTTCATCCTTGTGGGATATTATCCTCCTGCTAACAGGAAGTGGCAAAGAGCACCACAGCAGAGCTGTATATATAGCTCCTCCCTTCCCCTCCACCCCCAGTCATTCTCTTTGCCTGTGTTATACTAGGAAGAGGTAAAGTGAGGTTAGTTTTAGTTTCTTCAATCAAGAAGTTTTTTATTTTAAATGGTACCGGTGAGTACTATTTTCCTCAGGGGAACATGGAAGAAGATTTCTACCCTGAGGTTGATGATCTTAGCAGATGTAACTAAGATCCATGTTGGTTCCCACAAGACTTCTGAAGGTAATTCAAGAGACATCTTCAGTGTGGAGAACGGTTTCATTCTACAAGCAGCATTGAGGTATGTGCAGCCCTTTATTTCTGAGGAGACTTGGTATATCAGAACTGGCTGACATTTATTTCCCTGCAAGGGAAGGGGTAAGCAGTAGACCTGTAAAACAAAAAAAGGGTATTACTGAGTAATCTATGCTTAATTTATTTTATATGACATATTGGGCAAGTATTATAATGGACTTAACTGCATTATAAAGAGACACTGGGAGAGGCAGGAATATGCTTAAAGTGACACTGAACCCAAATTTTTTCTTTCGTGATTCAGATAGAGCATGCAACTTTCTCATTTACTCCTGTTATCATTTTTTCTTCATTCTCTTCCTATCTTTATTTGAAAAAGAAGGCATTTAAGTTTTTTTTGGGTTTCAGAACTATGGACAGCACTTTTTTATTGGTGGATGAATTTATCCACCAATTAGCAAGGACAACCTAGGTTGTTCAACAAAAATGGGCCGGCATCTAAACTTACATTCTTGCATTTCAAATAAAGATACCAAGAGAATGAAGAAAATTTGATAACAGAAGTAAATTAGAAAGTTGCTTAAAATTTCATGCTCTATCTGAATCTCAAAAGAAATTTTTTTTGGTTCAGTGTCCCTTTAACGTTTTTATTGTTTATAAACAGTTGGGCCACATTTTGAGTGTACTTAGGGGTTTAATAGATCCACATGGCTTATACTCTAAACCGCTTCACCATGCGGTTGTTCAGGCCTAGACGATCATCGGACATGATGGGCGGGGCTTAATTTTGCATGCTCAGACGCGCACTTTACTTTGGCTGAGAAGGCAGCAGGCATTAGCTCCGGTTGAGCCTAGACTGGTGTTCTATTAACCGGATCGTTGCAGAGTCATTTTGCAGTACCCTGGGGGCAGGTAGGCGCCACAGCAGAGCTGTGGCGAGGTGCAGGGGTTATTTTTGTCAAATCTAACATATTTGTGACTATAAATACCTTTTAGAGGTTAATTTCTCCCCTTACTCTAGGGGTGCAATAATTTTTGGAGCCATTAATTAGGTGTAGTTAATTTTAAACGGTAAATTAACGTTTTGAAGCGGTTTTGGAAAATTTGTGCGCTTTTTTATTTCAAAAATTTTTTAAATCAATAAATAAAGTGTTTAACGACTATTGTGGTTATTACTAGTCTGTTCAACATGTCTGACATTGAGGAATCTCATTGTTCTATGTGTTTAGAAGCCATTGTGGAACCCCCTCTTACATTGTGTACCTCTTGTACTGAAAGGGCCTTACACTGTAAAAAGCATATTTTAGGTAAAGAAAGTGTGCCTAAGGATGATTCTCAATCTGAAGAGAACCAGGATATGCCATCCAATTCTCCCCAAGTGTCACATCCTTTAACGCCCACACAAGCGACGCCAAGTACCTCTAGTGCGTCTAATTCTTTTACTCTGCAGGAGATGGCTGCAGTTATGTCAACTACCCTTACAGAGGTATGATCTAAATTACCAGTGTTGCAGGGTAAACACAGTAGGTCAGGTATTAATGTGAATACTGAATCCTCTGATGCTTTATTGGCTATTTCCGATGTACCCTCACAGTGTTCTGAGTTCGGTGTCAGGGAATTGCTGTCTGAGGGAGAACTTTCAGACTTCGGAAATGTGCTACCTCAGACAGATTTGGACGTGATGTCCTTTAAATTTAAGCTTGAACACCTCCGCTTGTTACTCAGGGAGTTTTTAGCGACTCTGGATGATTGTGACCCTATTGTGATACCACCAGAGAAATTGCGTAAGATGGACAAATATCTAGAGGTGCCTACTTACACTGACGTTTTTCCGGTTCCTAAAAGAATTTCGGAAATTGTAAAAAAGGAATGGGATAGACCAGGTATACCGTTCTCTCCCCCTCCTAATTTTAAGAAAATGTTTCCCATATCAGACACCATTCGGGACTCGTGGCAAACGGTCCCTAAGGTGGAGGGAGCTATATCTACCCTGGCTTAGCGTTCAACTATACCTATTGAGGACAGTTGTGCTTTCAAAGACCCTATGGATAAAAAGTTAGAGGGTCTTCTAAAGAAGTTATTTATTAATCAGGGTTTCCTTTTACAACCTATGGCTTGCATTGTTCCAGTAACTACTGCAGCAGCTTTTTGGTTTGATGCTCTAGAAGAGTCTCTGACGGTTGAGACTCCATTAGTTGACATCTTGGATAGAATTAAGGCTCTCAAGCTAGCTAATTTCTTTTATTACTGATGCTGCTTTTCAAATTGCTAAATTAGCGGCGAAAAATGCAGGAATTGCCATTCTAGCGTGTAGAGCGTTATGGCTCAAATCTTGGTCTGCTGATATGTCATCAAAATCGAAGCTTTTAGCTATTCCTTTTAAAGGTAAGACCCTATTCAGGCCTGAATTGAAGGAAATCATTTCTGAAATTACTTGAGGTAAAGGCCATGCCCTACCTCAGGATAAGTCTGTTAAGATGAGGCGTAAACAGAATAATTTTCGAAACTTTAAAGGAGGACCCTTTGCTTCCTCTTCCTCCACAAAGCAGGAAGGGAATTTTGCTCAATCTAAGTCAGTCTGGAGACCCAACCAGACTTGGAATAAAGGTAAACAATCCAAGAAGCCCACTGCTGCTACAATGACAGCATGAAGGGGCGGCCCCCGATCCGGGACCGGATCTAGTAGGGGGCAGACTTTCCTTCTTTGCTCAGGCTTGGACAAGGGATGTTCAGGACCCTTGGGCATTGGAAATTGTGTCCCACGGGTATCAACTGGAATTCAAGGATTTTCTCCCAAGGGGGAGATTTCATCTTTCACGTTTGTCTGTAGACCAGACAAAGAGAGAGGCGTTCTTACGCTGTGTAAAAGACCTCTATACCATGGGAGTAATTTGTCCAGTTCCAAAGCTGGAACAGGGAACCTTCAGACCTATTTTAGATCTCAAGTGTCTAAACAAAATCTTTCTTTCTTTTCTCAGGCTTGGCCAAGAGATGGTCAGGACCCCTGGGCGCTGGAAATCGTGACCCACGGGTATCAACTGGAATTCAAGGATTTTCTCCCAAGAGGGAGATTTCATCTTTCACGATTATCTGTAGACCAGACAAAGAGAGAGGCGTTCTTACGCTGTGTAAAAGACCTCTCTACCATGGGAGTAATTTGTCCCGTTCCAAAACCGGGACAGGGGTTTTACTCAAATCTTTTCGTGGTTCCCGAAAAAGAGGGAACTTTCAGACCCATTTTAGATCTCAAGTGTCTAAACAAGTTTCTCAGAGTCCCATCGTTCAAGATGGAGACTATACAAACAATCTTACCAATGATCCAGGAGGGTCAATATATCACTACCGTGGACTTGAAGGATGATTACCTTCATATCCCTATCCACAAGGATCATTATCAGTTCCTAAGATTTGCCTTCCTGGACAAACATTATCAGTTCGTGGCTCTTCCTTTTGGGTTGGCCACAGCACCCAGAATCTTCACAAAGGTTCTAGGGTCTCTTCTAGCGGTTCTCAGACCGCGGGGCATAGCAGTGGCGCCTTATCTGGACGATATTCAGGCGTCCACTTATCATTTGACAAAATCTCACACGGACATAGTTTTGTCTTTCCTGAGAACTCACGGTTGGAAAGTGAACATAGAAAAGAGTTCACTAGTTCCACGGACAAGGGTTCCCTTCTTGGGGACTCTTATAGACTCAGTAGACATGAAAATATTTCTGACGGAGGTCAGAAAAACAAAGATTCTAAATACTTGCCGAGCACTTCAGTCCATTCCTCGGCCATCAGTGGCTCAGTGCATGGAGGTCAGGATTAATGGTAACGGCAATTGACATCAATCCGTTTGCCCGCTTTCATTTCAGACCACTGCAGCTTCGGACAGTGGAATGGGGACTATGCAAATTTATCTTCTCAGATAAAACTGGATCAAGAGACCAGAGACTCTCTTCTTTGGTGGTTGTTGCCAGATCATCTGTTCCAGGGGACATGTTTCCACAGACCCTCGTGGGTGATAGTGACAACGGACGCCAGTCTTCTGGGCTAGGGTGCAGTCTGGAATTCCCTGAAGGCTCAGGGTGTTTGGACTCAGGTGGAGTCTCTAATTACAATCAATATCCTGGAACTGAGAGCAATATTCAATGCCCTTCAGGCATGGCCTCAGTTGGCTTCGGCCAAATTCATCAGATTCCAGTCGGACAACATCACGACTGTGGCATATATCAATCATCAGGGGGGAACGAGGAGTTCCTTAGCGATGATAGAAGTATCCAAGATAATCCGATGGGCGGAGGCCCACTCTTGTTATCTGTCGGCAGTCTACATCCCAGGAGTAGAAAACTGGGAAGCGGATTTTCTAAGTCATCAGACTTTTCTTCCTGGGGAGTGGGAACTCCATCCGGAGGCGTTTGCTTCATTGATTCGACAATGGGGCAGGCTGGAACTGGATCTGATGGCATCTCGTCAGAATGCCAAACTTCCACGTTACGGATCCAGGTCGAGGGATCCACAGGCCGAACTGATAGATGCCCTGGCAGTGCCTTGGTCGTTCAGCCTCGCTTTTGTGTTTCCACCGTTTCCTGTCCTTCCACGCGTGATTGCTCGAATCAAACAGGAGAGAGCTTCAGTAATCCTGATGGCGCCTGCGTGGCCACGCAGGACTTGGTATGCGGATTTAGTGGACATGTCCTCTCTGCCACTGTGGAAACTTCCTTTGAGACAGGACCTTCTCATTCAAGGTCCTTTCCAACATCCAAATCTCTGCAGCTGACTGCTTGGAGATTGAACGCTTGATTTTATCTAAGCGAGGATTCTCTGATTCGGTCATCGATACTTTGATACAGGCTCGAAAGCCTGTCACTAGAAAAATATATCATAAGATATGGCGTAAATATCTTTATTGGTGTGAATCCAAGAGTTACTCATGGAGTAAAATTAGGATTCCCAGGATTCTGTCTTTTCTCCAAGAAGGATTGGAGAAAGGTTTATCAGCAAGTTCCTTAAAGGGACAAATTTCTACTTTGTCAATTTTGCTTCACAAACGTTTGGCAGATGTGCCAGATGTTCAGTCTTTTTGTCAGGCTCTAACTAGAATTAAGCCTGTATTTAAACCATTTACTCCTCCCTGGAGTTTGAATTTAGTTCTTCGAGTTCTTCAAGGGGTTCCGTTTGAACCCATGCATTCCATAGATATTAAATTGTTATCTTGGAAAGTTCTGTTTTTAGTTGCTATTTCTTCTGCTCGAAGAGTTTCTGAGCTTTCAGCGTTACAATGTGATTCGCCTTATCTTATATTTCTTTCTGATAAGGTGGTGTTGCGTACCAAACCTGGATTTCTTCCTAAGGTTGTTTCAAATAAGAATATTAATCAGGAAATTGTTGTTCCTTCCTTGTGTCCTAATCCTTCTTATAAGAAGGAGCGTCTGTTGCATAACCTGGACCTGGTCCGTGCCTTGAAGTTTTACTTGCAGGCGACTAGGGATTTCCATCAATCATCTTCATTATTCATTGTTTATTCTGGAAAGCATAGGGGTCAGAAAGCTACGGCTACCTCTCTTTCTTTTTGGCTGAGGAGTATCATCCGCCTGGCATATGAGACTGCTGGACAGCTGCCTCCTGAAAGAATTACGGCTCATTCTACTAGGGCTGTGGCTTCCACATGGGCCTTTAAAAACGATGCTTCTGTTGAAAAGATTTGTAAGGCTGCGACTTGGTCGTCCCTTCATACTTTTTCTAAATTTTACAAATTTGATACTTTTGCTTCTTCTGAGGCTGTTTTTGGGAGAAAAGTTCTTCAAGCAGTGGTGCCTTCCGTTTAGGTCTCTGTCTTTTCCCTCCCTTTCATCCGTGTACTGTAGCTTTGGTATTGTATCCCACAAGTAAGGATGAAATCCGTGGACTCGTCGTATCTTGTAGAAGAAAAGGAAATTTATGCTTACCAGATAAATTGATTTCTTCTACGATACGGCGAGTCCACGGCCCTCCCTGTCATTATTAAGACAGATTATATTTTGTTTTATTTTTACAACTTCAGTCACCTCTGCACCTTTTAGCTTTTCCTTTCTCTTCCTAAACCTTTGGTCGAATGACTGGGGGTGGAGGGGAAGGGAGGAGCTATATATACAGCTCTGCTGTGGTGCTCTTTGCCACTTCATGTTAGCAGGAGGATAATATCCCACAAGTAAGGATGAAAACCGTGGACTCGTCGAATCGTAGAAGAAATCAATTTATCAGGTAAGCATAAATTTCCTTTTTTTTATTGTGTACTCCTGATTTTTGACAGTTTTAATTTGGAAATTACTATCCCTTTTAAGAGACATTCTAGAAGAAACTATACTGTAGCTCTGTATTCCACATATAGTATGTCAAGTGGGGCATGCACAAATGGCGCAATCTCGCAATTTTGAGCGAGATTGCGGCAGAGAGAAGCCCAGGACTGTACACGTCGCTGGTCCTTATGGGCATAACGACCAGAATAGTACAGCTTACGACGCTGGTCGTTAAGGGGTTAAAGGCCAATTGGAAACTTAGATTCTGGTCTGGTCAGGGTGAGATAAGTTAAGTAAACGGACAGTAACATTTGGAGGAGGTTGAAACTGGCATAATGGCAAATGGCATAAGACAGCTATGCATTTAAGTATAATAGCAGGTATTGATGAGAATTGAACATCACATGGCAATCAACAAAACATTAGAAGACATTGGGATAACATTACAACAAATGCAGGACTAAATTAACAATGTAAAATCATTTGCTCAATATACATATACACATACCGAAATAGAGTAACAGGAGAGGAGAGAGCACTAGAATGCAGTGATTAGGTTGCAGATGAGCAGGGATTCTAGTCGCGTACCGAAATAGAGTAACAGGAGAGGAGAGAGCACTAGAATGCAGTGAATAGGTTGCAAATGAGCAGGGATACTATTCACGTACCAAAAGAGAGTTACAGGAGAGGAGAGAGCACTAGAATGCAGTGAAAAGGTTGCAGATGAGCAGGGATTCTAGTCACGTTCTTAGTATGTGCAGCCATAGGTGACCTCATATGCTCCCAGATGGGAACCATGGGCATGTAAATGATGCCAGTCTCAGAGCACCAGATTAGTTCCCAGTAGAATGCCCCTTTTAAGCCCAATGCAAGATCAGGATATTATAATGTTATCTACACTAGATCTTCCTCTCTTGACAACTCCCCATTCTTTCACCAGAGCTTTTTAAAGATCTCTATATTGATCATGAAAGCTCTGGCTTGTTTGGTGTAAACACTGGGTGGTGCAGCAGTGGGTTTGGAGAACAGTAGTTACAGGTTTCCCTAGACATAAATAAAAATTAAATCCCAGTTAAACAGTTTAAATACTGGGTCACAAAATTGTGAGCTGTAAAATGGTGTTCTCTTCAAAGATGTTTAATAACTGCAACAGACTGGCTGACATTGGATAACTTACCTGTTTTTGGATACTTTACAGATAGTTTGGGCGCCAGAGTTACATTTAGGAGAAAACAAATTCAGCCTGAGCAATGCCTTGATTGATATATATATATATATATATATATATATATATATTGAGGCACCAGCAAACTAGTCATCATGCAGTTTTTGCTATTGTGCACAGTATGAAAAGTACAATTCCCAGCATGCTGTATCACTGATATGAGAGCTAATATTCCTTAGCAAGATCAGTCAGTCAGAGACGTTGCATTCAGTGCACAACCTAGACAACAGCACTGTCGTAGTGTGTACAACACGTGGACTCTAACGCTGCAAACAGCTACATGAGTGCTGCTGCCATTCGGTAAAACTGTGTCATCCAAATGGGGCCAAAATAGTCCCACAAAGGGGTTAAACACATAGTAGAAGTACCACTCAGGACCCGCAGAGCACTGCTGATTGGATCAAGTGGCTTCTGCGTGGGACTAGCAGTGCTCTGGGGGTCCTGAGCGGTACTTTTACTGTGTGTTTAAACCCTTTGCAGGGGTTAAACACACAGTATGTAGGGATGACAGCCTTAAAATTGCATGTGTTCATTAAGAATTACAGCATAAAGTTTTTTGGCTATTATGGTCCTTTAAACAGCAGTTTTAATTTAGACTTATACAGCAGTATCCGTTGTGTGCGTCCCCTGGTAATGTTTACCAGCTGATATGTAAAATTCCCTTAGTTCCATTGTTGAAGAAAGACACACTTCTGCAAGCCTAACAAATAAACGTTTATTCAGCAGAAACAGGAATTGGAACAGTTGGCATAATGGAAAAGATTTGTAGCACTGACTAAAGAGAACCAAGAAGGAGTGAATGATGACCACTTAGGTGAATAGAAACAATTGGTCAAGTTCACTAAAGCTTAGTCCTGTCACTCCAGCTTCACCTGTGTGATTCTCTGTGATCCACTAAATCTCACTCTTCTCAGCATATTTTATTGAATTTGCATCCTAGAGTTTCCCTCACACTTTCTTTCTTTATGTAAATTATACAACTGCACACCCTATCTTCCCTTTTCTCTCTCACCCTCTGTTCATGTAAATTATACAACTGCACACCCTCTCTTCCCTTTTCTCTCTCACCCTCTGCTCATGTAAATTATACAAATGCACACCCTCTCTTCCCTTCTCTCTCACCCTCTGCTCATGTAAATTATACAAATGCACACCCTCTCTTCCCTTCTCTCTCACCCTCTGTTCATGTAAATTATACAACTGCACACCCTATCTTCCCTTCTCTCTCACCCTCTGTTCATGTAAATTATACAACTGCACACCCTATCTTCCCTTCTCTCTCACCCTCTGCTCATGTAAATTATACAACTGCACACCCTCTCTTCCCTTCTCTCTCTCGCCCTCTGCTCATGTAAATTATACATATGCACACCCTCTCTTCCCTTCTCTCTTACCCTCTGGTCATGTAAATTATACAACTGCACACCCTCTCTTCCCTTATCTCTCATCCTCTGTTCATGTAAATTATACAACTGCACACCCTCTCTTCCCTTCTCTCACCCTTTGGTCATGTAAATTATACAAATGCACACCCTCTCTTCCCTTCTCTCACCCTCTGGTCATGTAAATTATACAAATGCACACCCTCTCTTCCCTTCTCTCTCTCGCCCTCTGCTCATGTAAATTATACATATGCACACCCTCTCTTCCCTTCTCTCTCACCCTCTGGTCATGTAAATTATACAAATGCACACCCTCTCTTCCCTTCTCTCTCTCGCCCTCTGCTCATGTAAATTATACATATGCACACCCTCTCTTCCCTTCTCTCTTACCCTCTGGTCATGTAAATTATACAACTCCACACCCTCTCTTCCCTTCTCTCTCACCCTCTGATCATGTAAATTATACAAATGCACACCCTTTCTTCCCTTCTCTCTCTCACCCTCTGATTAGGTAAATTATACAAATGCACACCCTCTCTTCCCTTCTTTTTCACCCTCTGCTCATGTAAATTATACAAATGCACACCCTCTCTTCCCTTCTCTCTCACCCCCTGCTGGAGCCATCAGAAACACGTTAAAAATTGTTCCATTATGATCTTGAAGATCACCCTTGGAACAGAACCTGAGGCGGAAAAATGTAAGCAGGTTGGTAAAAACCAAAGAACTGCTAGAGCATCCACTATCCACCTGAGGATCCTTGGACCTGGAAAGGAATCTGGAAACTTCATGTTTAGACGAGAGACCATCAGATCTGTTTCTGGAAGACCCCACATCTGTACATGATAAAAAAACACATCTGGATGGAGAGCACTCCCCCAGATATTAAGTCTGACGGCTGTGATAATCCTTTTTCCCAATTGTCTACACCTGAGATATGAATCGCAGAAATTAGACAAGAGTTAGATTCCGTCCAAGAAAGTATCCAAGATACTTTCTCCATAACTGGAGGACTGCGAGTCCCTCCTTGATGATTGACAAATGCTACTGTTGTGATATTGTCTGTTTAAAAAAACAAATGTAAAAAGTTGTCTCTCTTCAAAAAAGCCACGCCTGACGAGCCCTGAAAATAGCATGGAGTTCTAAAATATTGATTGGTAACCTCGCCTCCTGAGGTTTCCAAACCCCTAGTGCTGTCAGACTCTGACAGCTCCCCCACCTGAAAAAAATTGCATCTGTTGAGAATACAGTCCAGGGAGGATGAACAAATGAGGCATCCTGAACAATAAGATGATAATCCAAACACCAAATCAGAGAGAAAAAAGTATTTGGGTTTAAGTATATCATTTGTAGTAATTTAAAATAATCCCTGCACCTATGGTGCAACATGCAAAGCTTTAGAGGCCCCAAACGAAAACGAGCAAAGAGGATTGCACTTGATGCTGCAGTCATGAGACCAAAAACTTCCATGCACATAACCACTGAAGGAAAAAGGAAATTTATACTTACCTGATAAATTTATTTCTTTTACGAAATGACGAGTCCACAGATTTCATCCTTACTTATGGGATATCGCCTCCTGGTCAGCAGGAGGATGCAAAGAGCTCCGCAGCAGAGCTGCATAAATAGCTCCTCCCTTCCTCCCCAACCCAGTCATTCGACCAAAGTTAGGAAGAGAAAGGAAAAGCCAAGGAGCAGAGATGACTGAAGTTTAACAGAAATAAAAACCTGTCTAAAAAAAAACGACAGGATGGACCGTGGACTCGTCATATCATAAAATAAATAAATTTATCCGGTAAGCATAAATTTCCTTTTCTTTTACAAAATATGACGAGTCCACAGATTTCATCCTTACTTATGGGATACAATACCAAAGCTATAGGACACGGATGAAAGGGAGGTACAAGACAGGAACCTAAATGGAAGGCACCACTGCTTGAAGAACCTTTCTCCCAAAAACAGCTTCAGATAAGGCAAAAGTATCAAATTTGTAAAATTTGGAAAAAGTGTGACGAGACGACCAAGTTGCAGCCTTGCAAATCTGTTCAACAGAAGCATAATTTTTAAATGCCCATGAAGAAGCCACAGCCCTAGTAGAATGAGCCGTAATTCGTTCTGGAGGCTGCTGTCCAGCAGTCTCATATGCAAAACGGATAATGCTCTTCAGCCAAAAAGAAAGAGAGGTAGCCGTAGCTTTCTGACCCCTATGTTTCCCAGCAAAAACAACAAATAATGAAATGTTTGGGGAAAATCCTTAGTCGCCTGCAAGTAGAACTTCAAGGCACGGACTACGTCCAAATTATGTAACAGACGCTCCTTCTTAGAAGAAGGATTAGGACACAAGGAAGGAACAACAATTTCCTAATTAATATTTTTGTTAGAAACAACCTTAGGAAGAAAACCAGGTTTGGTACGTAACACCACCTTATCAGAATGGAAAATAAGATAAGGAGAATCACATTGTAAGGCCGAAAGCTCAGAAACTCTGCGAGCAGAAGAAATAGCAACCAAAAATAAAACTTTCCAAGATAATAACTTAATATCTATGGAATGCATAGGTTCAAACGGAACCCCTTGAAGAACATTAAGAACTAAATTCAAACTCCAAGGAGGAGCAATTGGTCTAAACACAGGCCGGATTCTAGTCAGGGCCTGACAAAAAGATCGAACATCTGGAACATCTGCCAGACGCTTGTGTAGCAAAATAGACGAAGCAGAAATCTGTCCCTTTAAGGAACTTGCTGACAACCCTTTATCCTTCTTGGAGAAAAGATAAAATCCTGGGAATCCTAACCCTACTCCCTGAGTAGCCCTTGGATTCGCACCAATAAAGATATTTACGCCATATCTTATGATAAATTTTTCTAGTAACAGGCTTGCGTGCCTGAATCAAGGTATCAATGACCGCATCAGAGAACCCCCGCTTAGATGAAATCAAGCGTTCAATCTCCAAGCAGTCAGCTGCAGAGAAATTAGATTCGGATGATGGAAAGGTCCCTGAATGAGAAGGTCCTTCCTCAATAGAAGCTTCCACGGCGGCAGAGAGGATATGTCCACCAGATCGGCATACCAAGTCCTGCGAGGCCACGCAGGAGCGATTAGAATCACTGAAGCCCTCTCCTGTTTGATCCGTGCAATCACCCGGGGAAGGAGAGCAAACGGTGGAAACACATAAGCTAGGTTGAACGACCAAGGCACTGCCAAGGAATCTATCAGTTCGGCCTGAGGATCCCTGGACCTGGATCCGTATCTTGGGAGTTTGGCATTCTGATGAGACGCCATCAGATCCAATTCCGGTCTGCGCCACCTGAGAGGGAGTTCCCATTCCCCCGGATGAAACATCCGTCTGCTCAAAAGATCCGCCTCCCAGTTGCCCACTCCTGGGATGTAGATTGCTGACAGATAACAAGAGTGAGTCTCCGCCCACCAAATTATCTTGGATACTTCTGTCATCGCTAAGGAACTCCTTGTTCCTCCCTGATGATTGATGTAAGCTACAGTCGTGATGTTGTCTGACTGAAATCGGATGAATTTGGCCGAAGCCAACTGAGGCCAAGCCTGAAGCGCATTGAATATTGCTCTCAATTCCAGAATATTGATTGGAAGTAGAGACTCCGACCGAGTCCACACACCCTGAGCCTTCAGGGAATTCTTAACAATGTTTTGGTTGACATACGTTACTAGTACCAAACATCATTGTTCAGGGAGACCCTTGTCAGAGCCCATAACCCCCAACTGTCAGGGTAGAGTACAGTCAGTTCTGAGATATGCTGTCAGAGCCCCAGAAATGAAAAGACTGCACTTACCTCCATGCTGAGGAACAGCATGAAAATACTCAGTGTCAAGAGGTCCACTCTTCCTCCTGAGGTCCTGTGAAGACATAAAGGTCTTAGGAAAAATCACTAAGTCCATATCCAGGCAGCACCAATATGGGAGGCATAGTGAGACTAAAACCTCACAAGTTCCCGTAGAATACTTGGTGTTACTCCAGAAGCTGCCCGGTAATAAAATAGTACACTTTGGCACCATTTAAAAACAAAAAAACTCTTGATTGAAGAATCTAAACTAACACCTCACTTTACCTCTTCCTATCACTAACACAGGCAAAGAGAATGACTGGGTTGGGGAGGAAGGGAGGAGCTATTTATGCAGCTCTGCTGTGGAGCTCTTTGCATCCTCCTGCTGACCAGCAGGCGATATCCGATAAGTAAGGATGAAATCCGTGGACTCATCATATCTTGTAAAAGAAAAATAGAGACTGAAGGTTAGACAAACTAAAATTAACTTCATTCGTCTCTAGTCTATCAGAGAAAAAATCATAGACACTAAAATGTATCTGGAAACCTAAAAAGGCGACCCTTGTCTAAGGAATCAAGTTGAAAATTGATCCTCCAACCATGTCTTGAGAAAACCAGACTAGTTGTTTCAAGTTAGATTCTACTGAATGAAAAGATTAAAGCTAATACCAAATATCATCCAAATACCCTGCTCTCTGAATACATATAGAAGGGCACCAAGAATCTTTGAAAAGAATCTTTGAGCTGCCGCTAGCCCAAAAGGACGAGCAACAAATTGGAAATGCTTATCTAGACAAGAGAATCTCAGAAAACAATAGTGGGACTCTAACAAAACAATATAAAAAATTTCAGATCCAGAATTGGTCTAAACAAAATTTCTCTTTAGGACAATGAATAGATTTGAATAGAAACCCAAACTCCGTTCCTGCAGAGGAACTGGAACAATCCCCTTTCAAAGCTTTAAATCTGAAACACAATTCAGAAAAACCTGAACTTTCACAGGGTTTGTTATAACATGGAAAATAATCTTTCCATGGGAGGTTTTTATTCTGAAACCTATTTGATACCCCTGAGAAAACAATATTCTAAATCCACTGATTTGAACAGAAACTGTCCAAATGTGTGGAAATAAATTCAATCTGCCCCCCCACCAGTAGAACTGGTTAAAAGGCTGCACCTTCATGCAGTCTTAAAGGGACACTGAACCCAAATTTTTTATTATTTACTCCTATTATCAATTTTTATTCGTTCTCTTGCTATTTTTATTTGAAAAGGAAGGCATCTAAGCTTTTTTTTTTTGGTTCAGTACTATGGACAGCAATTTTTTATTGGTGGATGAATTTATCCACCAATCAGCAAGGACAACCCAGGTTGTTCACCAAAAAGGGGCCGTCTTCTAAACTTACATTCTTGCATTTCAAATAAAAATACCAAGAGAATGAAGAACATTTGATAATAGGAGTAAATTAGAAAGTTACTTAAAATTCCATGCTCTATCTTAATCACGAAACAAAAAATTTGGGTTCAGTGTCCCTTTAAAGGGACACTCAAGTCAAAATTAAACTTCATGATTCAGATAAAGCAGCAATTTTAAACAACTTTCCAATTTACTTCCATTAACAAAATGTGCACAGTATTTTTATATTTACAGTTTTTGAGTCACCAACTCCTACTGAGCATGTGCAAGAATTCACAGCATATACGTATATGCATTTGTGATTGGCTGATAGCTGTCACATGGTACAGGGGGAGTGGAAATAGACATAACTTTGCAATTTATTTAACAAAAATCTACTACTCATTTGAAGTTCAGACTAAGTGCTATTGCATTGTCTTCTTATCATGGATTTGTTAATTATGCAAATCTACAATGTTGATTGGTCCTTTAAGGGGCTGAAATTAGTTAAAATATAAGGCTTGGATTTATTCAAATTCATAAAAAAATCTAACATCAGAGCCAGAGGCCTTAAGGGAATTAAAAAACAATTGGGAGCTTAAAGGGACACGCAATCAAAATAAAACTTTCATAGAGCATGCCATTTTAAACAACTTTCCAATTTACTTCCATTAACAAAATGTGCACAATTTTTTTATATTTAAACGTTTTGAGTGACCAGCTCCTACTGAGCATATGCAAGAATAAGTGTGTATGCATTTGTGAATGGCTGATGGCTGTCACATGGTACGTGTATGCATTTGTAATTGGCTGATGGCTGTCACATGGTACAGGGGGAGTGGAAAAAGACATAACTTTTAAAATTGTCAGAAAAAAAATCTACTCAGTTGAAGTTCAGACTAAGTGCTATTGCATTGTCTTGTTAACTTGCATTTGTTGATTATGCAAATCTACTGTGTTGACTGGTCCTTTAAAAATTACCCATAGATTTCTAAGACTCCCTTTCCCCCCAGTAATAGAGGAGATAATACAATCCAATAGAAAATCTTAAAAATGTACTATCCTAGAAGAAAGGTAAAAAGAAGCACTAAGTTTAGATTCCTTTCTAAACATATGATAGCATCTGGAATAAGAAAAACTTTAAGAGTTGGCGCCAAAAATGAGGCCAACAAAGATGACGCAAATGCTGAGAAAAAAAACCTTTGGTGCGAAGGTTAACAGAAAATGACACGATTTGCGTCATAACAGCCTCGACTTTGCGCCAAAAAAAATTGGTGTCAACAAAGATGCAAGAAATTTCGTGACTCACGTCACAACAAACGCAACCTTTGCGCCAAAAAAGTTTGTGCCAAGAATGACGCAATAAATAGAAGCATTTTTCATCAGGCAAATACTCCCTTCACATCCCTCAGACAAACACTGTACTTTGAGAGGAACTGGGCTTCAAAATGCTTAGAAGCGCCTTTCGCAGAAGAAATCAAGCACAACTTGCTTCACCATCTTCCAACGAAGGCAAAGTTTGTAAAACTGAAGTATGAGTGAGGTGGGAGCTGTATTTATAGGCATTTTGAGGTTTGGGAAACGTTGCCCCCTCCTGGTAGGAATGTATATCCCATATGTCACTAGCTCATGAATTCTGGCCACTTACATGAAAAAAACTAAACTAACACCAACACTAAAAGTTACTATAACAAAAGCCCTTAGAAGGGCTTTTTGTAGGGCATTGTCCTAAAGTGACAGAGCTCCTTTTATAAATTAAAAAAACCCTACCCTAAAAATAGATTACCCTGAAAAGGGCATTTGGTTGGGCATTGCACTTAGAAGGGCATTTGATAAGGCAGTGCCCACAGCTCTTTTTGCTGCCCAAAAAGACAACAATCTAAAAAAAAAAAAGAGTAAAAATAATCCTAAACTTAAAAAAAAAAAAAAAAAATCCTAAAGCTAAACCCCAAAGTTTGTACTCACCAACTTGACTCCAGCGGTGCTCTTTTTCTTTCTTCATGCCGGCAGTCCTCCGGGCTGTTCTCTTCATTTTTATGGCGGCAATACTTTTCTTCTGTCTTCCATCCGTGGGCTATTGATGGTATAGGGGTTAATAGGTTAGGACGTTTATTGCGGTAGGCTATTGGCGGTATAAGGGTTAAGTAGTGTAGGTGTTATTGCGGTGGGCTATTGGCGGTTTAGGGGTTAAGTAGGGTTAGTTTGCGGTGGTGGGTTATGTCTGTTTATGAATACATAGATATATTTATTAGGCTCGGTTCTATATATTTTAAAGGGATCCTTTACTTTATATCGCCCATGTCTGTGCCGATGCTGCTTGGAATATTTTCCAGTGCTGCCTTTAAACAGTAATGTCAGCACTTTTTAATATTTCGCCGGCATCCTCAACATCCCTTTTGATCCCTTTTGAATATATCCTTTAGAGGAAGTAATTTAATATTAACATCTCAAAACCTCTCTGTCCAATCCCCCACTGAAACTGATTTTTCTAAACCTACCTACGTAACTTTTCCATAACCAGTTACGTGGGGATGCAACCAGCAAAACAATCTATTTCAAATAACTAAATAAAAGTAAACAAACAATTTGTAAACAATTTTCTACAACCCAGCAGGTAAAATAGATCATTAGAAGTACAGTGTTTACTAGGTGCAGTCTTGAGCTCTTTTAGTGACCCTCTAATCCATGCATCCTCCTTCCTCATGTTGCTAAATATTGTTGTTTTAGATTATTTTAGTAGTATGTCGAGAGATCGATATAATGCTATGTGTTACTGGAATATACTCTCCCCCTGAAGTTCAAAAGCTTTTTGTCCTGAGAGCCTCTTTGTGTTTACCTCACATATTCCTCATATTGATTCTTTGAGCACTAAACTTAATTTCTATGTACTAGCTCCCCCCCCCCCCCACATTCTGAGCCCACATCAGGGTTCCATCTAGTTTTATACATTCCCCCTTTTTGGTCCACTTTCCCAAAAATATTGTATTACAGAAGTGTGAGTTCCCAATGGTCAGATCTATATTGGTTTCTTTAAAATGGAAAAACACGAGTCAATCTGATGTCTTCCATTTATATGACTGACTGAACTTTTATATCCTAGTCTGCCCTTGGGGACATAGGTACCTTGTTTATTGTTTTTATATGTACTTTATCAATGTTTTGACAATAACTTTAACCGGATCTGCGTGTCCGTTCCATTTGTTTGTGTCTATTGGAGTAGGGGTCCTGCGTGTCCCCAATTGTTACTTATACTTTTGAAACTGAATAAAAATTTATATAAAAAAAAAAAGAAATAGATCATTGGGAACAAATCAAAACAGATATAAAAAAAAAGCCCAGTACACTGTCCCTTAATGAGTGGTAGGAAATGTTAACATTTCATCTACAGATGTGTGTGTATGTATATGTATGTATGTAGAGAGAGAAAGAGAGATATAAAGATTTTTTTTTTATAATAAAAATGTTTTTGAGCTTAGATACCTGATATCCTCACCTACAAATTAAACACATATTTCAAATATTAAAGGGACAGTCCATTCCAGACTTTTAATTGTTTAAAAAGATATGTAGTTTCTTTATTATCCATTCCCCAGTTTTGCATAACCAACATGGTTATATTAATACACTTTTTACCTATGTGATTTAACTTGTTTCTAAGCCTCTGCAGATTGCCCCCTTATCTCAGTTCTTTTGACAGACATGCATTTTAGCCAATCAGTGCTGACTCTTAAATAAATAGCACGGGAGTGAGCACAATGTTATCTATATGACACACATGAACTAGCCCCGTCTAACTGAAAAACTGTCAAAATGCACTGAGATACGAGACAGTTTTTTAACAGCTTCTAAATCAGTTTGAGCCTACCTAGGTTCAGCTTTCCGTAAAGAATACAAAGAGAACAAAGCAAATTTGATGATAAATGTAAATTGGAAAGTTGTTTGTTTAAAATTGCATGCCCTATCTGAATCATGAAAGTTTAATTTTGACTAGACTGTCCCTTTGATGGTAACATATATTTCATGCTTTATCTGAATCAGGAATCTTTAAAGTCAAAATTAAACTTTTGTGATTCTTATAGGGCATACGATTTAAAACAATTTCCAATTTACTTCTACTATCAAATTTGTTCTCTTAATATCTTTTTATGAAGACTAAATCTAGGTAGGCTGATAGTAGCTCAGGAGCTTGTAAGTGTCTTTGGCAGTCTGACAGCAGTGTTTAAAACTTTGTATAACATTGTTGCAAACACTGCTGCCAGGTGGCTAAAGACATGTGCCCGCCCATAAGCTCATCTAGGATTATTTTTTAACAAACAATACCAAGAGCACTAAGCAAAATTGATGACAAAAATAATTTGGAAAGGTGTTTTTTTTTGTTTTTTTTTTAATAAATGTCATGCTCTGTCCAATACATTGAAAACATAATTTATGTAAGAACTTACCTGATAAATTCATTTCTTTCATATTAGCAAGAGTCCATGAGCTAGTGACGTATGGGATATACATTCCTACCAGGAGGGGCAAAGTTTCCCAAACCTCAAAATGCCTATAAATACACCCCTCACCACACCCACAATTCAGTTTAACGAATAGCCAAGAAGTGGGGTGATAAAAAAGTGCGAAAGCATATAAAATAAGGAATTGGAATAATTGTGCTTTATACAAAATCAAAACCACCACAAAAAAAGGGCGGGCCTCATGGACTCTTGCTAATATGAAAGAAATGAATTTATCAGGTAAGTTCTTACATAAATTATGTTTTCTTTCATGTAATTAGCAAGAGTCCATGAGCTAGTGACGTATGGGATAATGACTACCCAAGATGTGGATCTTTCCACACAAGAGTCACTAGAGAGGGAGGGATAAAATAAAGACAGCCAATTCCTGCTGAAAATAATCCACACCCAAAATAAAGTTTAACGAAAAACATAAGCAGAAGATTCAAACTGAAACCGCTGCCTGAAGTACTTTTCTACCAAAAACTGCTTCAGAAGAAGAAAATACATCAAAATGGTAGAATTTAGTAAAAGTATGCAAAGAGGACCAAGTTGCTGCTTTGCAAATCTGGTCAACCGAAGCTTCATTCCTAAACGCCCAGGAAGTAGAAACTGACCTAGTAGAATGAGCTGTAATTCTCTGAGGCGGAGTTTTACCCGACTCAACATAGGCAAGATGAATTAAAGATTTCAACCAAGATGCCAAAGAAATGGCAGAAGCTTTCTGGCCTTTTCTAGAACCGGAAAAGATAACAAATAGACTAGAAGTCTTACGGAAAGAGTTCGTAGCTTCAACATAATATTTCAAAGCTCTAACAACATCCAAAGAATGCAACGATTTCTCCTTAGAATTCTAAGGATTAGGACATAATGAAGGAACCACAATTTCTCTACTAATGTTGTTGGAATTCACAACTTTAGGTAAAAATTCAAAAGAAGTTCGCAACACCGCCTTATCCTGATGAAAAATCAGAAAAGGAGACTCACAAGAAAGAGCAGATAATTCAGAAACTCTTCTGGCAGAAGAGATGGCCAAAAGGAACAAAACTTTCCAAGAAAGTAATTTAATGTCCAATGAATGCATAGGTTCAAATGGAGGAGCTTGAAGAGCTCCCAGAACCAAATTCAAACTCCAAGGAGGAGAAATTGACTTAATGACAGGTTTTATACGAACCAAAGCTTGTACAAAACAATGAATATCAGGAAGAATAGCAATCTTTCTGTGAAAAAGAACAGAAAGAGCAGAGATTTGTCCTTTCAAAGAACTTGCGGACAAACCCTTATCTAAACCATCCTGAAGAAACTGTAAAATTCTCGGTATTCTAAAAGAATGCCAGGAAAAATGATGAGAAAGACACCCAAGAAATATAAGTCTTCCAGACTCTATAATATATCTCTCGAGATACAGATTTACGAGCCTGTAACATAGTATTAATCACAGAGTCAGAGAAACCTCTTTGACCAAGAATCAAGCGTTCAATCTCCATACCTTTAAATTTAAGGATTTCAGATCCTGATGGAAAAAAGGACCTTGTGACAGAAGGTCTGGTCTTAACGGAAGAGTCCACGGTTGGCAAGAGGCCATCCGGACAAGATCCGCATACCAAAACCTGTGAGGCCATGCCGGAGCTACCAGCAGAACAAACGAGCATTCCTTCAGAATCTTGGAGATTACTCTTGGAAGAAGAACTAGAGGCGGAAAGATATAGGCAGGATGATACTTCCAAGGAAGTGATAATGCATCCACTGCCTCCGCCTGAGGATCCCGGGATCTGGACAGATACCTGGGAAGTTTCTTGTTTAGATGGGACGCCATCAGATCTATTTCTGGAAGTTCCCACATTTGAACAATCTGAAGAAATACCTCTGGGTGAAGAGACCATTCGCCCGGATGCAACGTTTGGCGACTGAGATAATCCGCTTCCCAATTGTCTACACCTGGGATATGAACCGCAGAGATTAGACAGGAGCTGGATTCCGCCCAAACCAAAATTCGAGATACTTCTTTCATAGCCAGAGGACTGTGAGTCCCTCCTTGATGATTGATGTATGCCACAGTTGTGACATTGTCTGTCTGAAAACAAATGAACGATTCTCTCTTCAGAAGAGGCCAAAACTGAAGAGCTCTGAAAATTGCACGGAGTTCCAAAATATTGATCGGTAATCTCACCTCCTGAGATTCCCAAACTCCTTGTGCCGTCAGAGATCCCCACACAGCTCCCCAACCTGTGAGACTTGCATCTGTTGAAATTACAGTCCAGGTCGGAAGCACAAAAGAAGCCCCCTGAATTAAACGATGGTGATCTGTCCACCATGTTAGAGAGTGTCGAACAATCGGTTTTAAAGATATTAATTGAGATATCTTCGTGTAATCCTTGCACCATTGCTTCAGCATACAGAGCTGAAGAGGTCGCATGTGAAAACGAGCAAAGGGGATCGCGTCCGATGCAGCAGTCATAAGACCTAGAATTTCCATGCATAAGGCTACCGAAGGGAATGATTGTGACTGAAGGTTTCGACAAGCTGCAATCAATTTTAGACGTCTCTTGTCTGTTAAAGACAGAGTCATGGACACTGAATCCATCTGGAAACCCAGAAAGGTTACCCTTGTCTGAGGAATCAAAGAACTTTTTGGTAAATTGATCCTCCAACCATGATCTTGAAGAAACAACACAAGTCGATTCGTATGAGATTCTGCTAAATGTAAAGACTGAGCAAGTACCAAGATATCGTCCAAATAAGGAAATACCACAATACCCTGTTCTCTGATTACAGACAGAAGGGCACCGAGAACCTTTGTAAAAATTCTTGGAGCTGTAGCTAGGCCAAACGGCAGAGCCACAAACTGGTAATGCTTGTCCAGAAAAGAGAATCTCAGGAACTGATAATGATCTGGATGAATCGGAATATGCAGATATGCATCCTGTAAATCTATTGTGGACATATAATTCCCTTGCTGAACAAAAGGTAAGATAGTCCTTACAGTTACCATCTTGAACGTTGGTATCCTTACATAACGATTCAATATTTTTAGATCCAGAACTGGTCTGAAAGAATTCTCCTTCTTTGGTACAATGAAGAGATTTGAATAAAACCCCATCCCCTGTTCCGGAACTGGAACTGGCATAATTACTCCAGTCAACTCTAGATCTGAAACACATTTCAGAAATGCTTGAGCTTTTACTGGATTTACTGGGACACGGGAAAGAAAAAATCTCTTTGCAGGAGGTCTCATCTTGAAACCAATTCTGTACCCTTCTGAAACAATGCTCTGAATCCAAAGATTGTGAACAGAATTGATCCAAATTTCCTTGAAAAAACGTAACCTGCCCCCTACCAGCTGAGCTGGATTGAGGGCCGCACCTTCATGTGGACTTAGAAGCAGGCTTTGCCTTTCTAGCTGGCTTGGATTTATTCCAGACTGGAGATGGTTTCCAAACTGAAACTGCTCCTGAGGATGAAGGATCAGGCTTTTGTTCTTTGTTGAAACGAAAGGAACGAAAACGATTATTAGCCCTGTTTTTACCTTTAGATTTTTTATCCTGTGGTAAAAAAGTTCCTTTCCCACCAGTAACAGTTGAAATAATGGAATCCAACTGAGAACCAAATAATTTGTTACCCTGGAAAGAAATGGAAAGTAGAGTTGATTTAGAAGCCATATCAGCATTCCAAGTTTTAAGCCATAAAGCTCTTCTAGCTAAAATAGCTAGAGACATAAACCTGACATCAACTCTGATAATATCAAAAATGGCATCACAGATAAAATTATTAGCATGCTGAAGAAGAATAATAATATCATGAGAATCACGATGTGTTACTTGTTGCGCTAAAGTTTCCAACCAAAAAGTTGAAGCTGCAGCAACATCAGCCAAAGATATAGCAGGTCTAAGAAGATTACCTGAACACAGATAAGCTTTTCTTAGAAAGGATTCAATTTTCCTATCTAGAGGATCCTTAAATGAAGTACCATCTGACGTAGGAATAGTAGTACGTTTAGCAAGGGTAGAAATAGCCCCATCAACTTTAGGGATCTTGTCCCAAAATTCTAATCTGTCAGACGGCACAGGATATAATTGCTTAAAACGTTTAGAAGGAGTAAATGAATTACCCAAATTATCCCATTCTTTGGAAATTACTGCAGAAATAGCATTAGGAACAGGAAAAACTTCTGGAATAACCACAGGAGCTTTAAATACCTTATCTAAACGTTTAGAATTAGTATCAAGAGGACCAGAATCCTCTATTACTAAAGCAATTAGTACTTCTTTAAGTAAAGAACGAATAAATTCCATTTTAAATAAATATGAAGATTTATCAGCATCAACCTCTGAGACAGAATCCTCTGAACCAGAGGAATCATCAGAATCAGAATGATGATGTTCATTTAAAAATTCATCTGTAGGGAGAGAAGTTTTAAAAGATTTTTTACGTTTACTAGAAGGAGAAATAACAGACATAGCCTTCTTTATGGATTCAGAAACAAAATCTCTTATATTATCAGGAACATTCTGCACCTTAGATGTTGAAGGAACTGCAACAGGCAATGGTACTTTACTAAAGGAAATATTATCTGCTTTAACAAGTTTGTCATGACAATCAATACAAACAACAGCTGGAGGAATAGCTACCAAAAGTTTACAGCAGATACACTTAGCTTTGGTAGATTCAGCACTAGACAGCGATTTTCCTGTAGTATCTTCTGACTCAGATGCAACGTGAGACATCTTGCAATATGTAAGAAAAAAAACAACATATATGTAAAGCAAAATTTATCAAATTCCTTAAATGACAGTTTCAGGAATGGGAAAAAATGCCAAAGAACAAGCTTCTACCAAATAAGACGCCCACATTATTTGGCGCCTAAATGCTTTTGGCGCCAAAAATGACGCCACATCCGGAACGCCGACATTTTTGGCGCAAAATAACGTCAAAAAATGACACAACTTCCGGCGACACGTATGACGCCGGAAACGGAAATAGATTTTTTGCGCCAAAAAAGTCCGCGCCAAGAATGACGCAATAAAATGAAGCATTTTCAGCCCCCGCGAGCCTAACAGCCGACAGGGAAGAGTCAAATTTTAGAAGGTAAGAAAAAATGATTAAATCAAATGCATTATCCCAAATATGAAACTGACTGTCTGAAAATAAGGAAAGTTGAACATTCTGAGTCAAGGCAAATAAATGTTTGAATACATATATTTAGAACTTTATAAACAAAGTGCCCAACCATAGCTTAGAGTGTCACAGAAAATAAGATTTACTTACCCCAGGACACTCATCTACATGTTTGTAGAAAGCCAAACCAGTACTGAAACGAGAATCAGCAGAGGTAATGGTATATATAAGAGTATATCGTCGATCTGAAAAGGGAGGTAAGAGATGAATCTCTACGACCGATAACAGAGAACCTATGAAATAGACCCCGTAGAAGGAGATCACTGCATTCAAATAGGCAATACTCTCCTCACATCCCTCTGACATTCACTGCACGCTGAGAGGAAAACCGGGCTCCAACTTGGTGCGGAGCGCATATCAACGTAGAATCTAGCACAAACTTACTTCACCACCTCCATCGGAGGCAAAGTTTGTAAAACTGAATTGTGGGTGTGGTGAGGGGTGTATTTATAGGCATTTTGAGGTTTGGGAAACTTTGCCCCTCCTGGTAGGAATGTATATCCCATACGTCACTAGCTCATGGACTCTTGCTAATTACATGAAAGAAATGTAATCTTAACTTTGCTGTCCTTTTAAAGTTTGACTTTAGTGTCCCTTTAAAGGGACATTCCAGCCCAAATTGGAATCCACATAGATGCATTTCAGTTTTGTATAGAAGCATTTTTGTAATATACATGTATTAGCAAAAATGCTTCTAATAAAAGCTATAGCTGTCCAAAAGTGTATTTAAGTATGCGCCGTGCACCAGCAATTTAACCACAGCATTTGCTCAGAGAGCCTAGGGTGTCCTTATACCATCTAGAAATGACTCAATTTCTTAATTTGACATGATACAAGCCCTACTGGTACTCTGAGCAGTTGCAGTATTTAAAAAGCTGCTGAACTGACAATATCTAGCTGTGCTTCACATGCACGTGCAGAGAAAAATGTTAATACTAAAACAGTGATAACCTTTACTAGAAGCATTGTTGCCAATACATGTATAATGTAAATAAGTTTCTATTCAAAGATGTAATTCATTTATGTGCATTGAAATGTTAATCGGAATAATCCTTTAAGTGTATAGAAAGTATTATTAAATGTATTGAAATTATTAAGTGGAAAGTATTAAGTGAACATTTCTAAGTTAAACATTGATAGTTTTTGGAGTGAAAATAAAATCCTAAACCATGAAATGTTGTCTGCATGAATCTGACAGGTGATGTTAATGCTGATGTAGCTAATCAGACAGAAGATCTGGGTGTAACGTGTCAGCTGGAAGTTTATGAGCAGCAAATGTGTGACAGCAGCAGTGCAGGTAAGTGCATGTGTGTGACGTATCTTCTTTTTATGGGGTATTGCCTGACTTTTGTACTTAAAGGGACTGTCTACACCAGAATTTGTATTGTTTGAAAAGATAGATAATCCCTTTATTACTCACTCCCCAGTTTTGCATAACCAACACAGTTATATTAATATACTTTTAACCTCTGTGATTATCTTGTATCTAAGCCTCTGCAAACTGCCCCTTTATTTCAGTTCTTTTGACAGACTTGCAGCAATTCGGGAAAAGAAAGGGTTAACAATCAAGGGTGCAGATAAGGGCGGTGCCCTAGTTTTGATGAAACAGGAGAATTATGTAGATGAGATTATGCAACAATTAAATGATGGTTCAGTATATGTTGAAATTGGTTTTGATCCGACATACAAAATACAAGGTGAAATTCTTAATATTCTATCTAAAGCGGTAAAGAGTGGTTTAATTTCTAAGGATTTGAGTGAATATCTAAAAATTAAACACCCAATAAGACCTGTAATATATTGCTTACCTAAGATCCACAAAGATAAAAACCTACCACCAGGCAGACCCATTGTGGCTGGTACAGGATCCATATTTTCTAATATTGCTATCTTTTTAGATAAGATCCTTCAGTCTTATGTTGTTAAGTCATCTTCATATATTAAGGATACTTATGATTTTCTGAGGAAATTAGAAAATCTTGATTTACCACATCAGAAAGTTATCTTATTTACCCTAGATGTATCCAGCTTGTACACATCAATTAAGCATACAAGTGGAATAGCTGCTGTAATGAAAATGTTATCTAATGATAAAAAGTACAGTTTAGCCCAGATACAATTTTTTTTGTTGATTTATTGGAGGTTATCTTGTATGACAATTACTTTCTATTTAAGGACACTTTTTATTTTCAGAGAAAGGGAACAGCCATGGGATCCAATGTCGCCCCTACATATGCCAACATATTTATGATTAATTTTGAAGAGTTATTTGTTTATGAACATCGTTTATTTAAACAATATGGAGCCACTTGGTGGCGTTTCATCGATGTTGTATTTGGCATTTGGTATGGCGACATTGGATCCCTAATGGCATTTGTGGGTGACCTTAATTGTTCAGTTAATGGCATTAAATTCACTTTAACATATGATGAATGCTCAATCCAGTTTTTGGATACTAGAGTCTATAAGGAGGTGGATGGTTTGAAAATTGATATTTATTCCAAGCCTACAGATAAGAATAACACTTTGTGGTTTGAGAGTTTCCATCCACCCACTACCTTTAAGGCTGTTCCAAAGAGTCAACTTCTTAGGGTTGATAGGATCGTGTCAGATCCTGCTATTAAGAAGTTTCGCCTAGAGGAAATGTCAGAGAAATTTGTCTCAAGGGGTTATCCCGAATCATTGATTGAAGATATAAAACAAGATGTGAGTAAAAATAAGAGTGGATCTGAAATAATAAGGAGAGATGAGAATAGAAATAATTCTAAAAATTCCAAAAATTCTGAAAGTATTAAGTTTATATCACAGTACAATACAAGAAGCAATCAAATTAATAAAATCATTCGAAAATATTGGCATATTTTGTCCAAGTGTCACCCAGATATAGGGGCATTCTCAAGACCACCTATGTTAGCCTATAAGCGTGTCCCTAATATTAAAGATAAATTGGTGAGAGACGATATGGGGGCTAAGAAGAAGCAAATACAAAGTACAATAACTGGTCAAAAACGTAAGGGATGTTACCCATGTCTTTCTTGCATTAATTGCAATTCTATGATTAAGGTGGACACTTTTTGTCACCCCTATACAGGTAAGAAGTATTCCATAAATGAATATTTGACTTGTAGGACAGAGTATATTATTTATGCAATTAAATGTCCGTGCTCCTTGATGTACATTGGTCAATCGACCAGGGAGGCACGAGAGAGAATCTCTGAGCACAAGTCGAATATTCGTTGTGGAAAAAAGGATGCTCCAGTGGCTGGACACTTTTTAGAGGCAGGCCATAGAATAAGTCAATTGCGCTTCCAAATTATTGAAAAGGTCCATACACCTAGGAGAGGGGGTGATAAAGAAAATATTCTGACTAGGAGAGAAACATTAATGAATTATGTACTCTGTGGCCGAAAGGCTTAAATAGGGAATGCAATTGGACTGCCTTTTCGTGACTTAATAAATTAGAATGTAAAAGTTTCTTTGTATAGTATTATACTGTTAAAATCATGTATTGAGGTTCGGCTATACATGCTTGCGTGTGGTCGGACCACTCTATAATCTCTATTGATCTAGATGGACTGAGGGACATTAACAGAAGCAGAACTTGGACATACGACACTACTCTACTAAAAAACAAGCAAAATCACAACGACATAGTACGTGCTATGACAGAATTCTGGTCTATCAATACAGAAACAACCACAAACCCAATGTATACATGGGCAGCCCATAAGGCTGTAATTAGAGGATTACTGATCCAGCTCAAAACTAAAATTACCATGAAACATAGAGTACACACAGACCAACTTCATAAAGAAATCGAAATACTAGAAAGACAACATAAACTGACTAAGAGCCCAGCGACCCTACAAGCACTCCAGGGCAAAAGACAATCCCTAACCACAATCCTAAACTCGCATGCGGCAAGAGCAGCACACCGGCTCAAATCGCATTACTTTATCTACGCAAATAAGCCAGATAGATATATGGCACACAAAATTAGGGAGAAATGTAGGGCGTCAGCTATACCTCTGATAGAAACAGAGGAGGGAACCTTGACCTCACATCCTAAGGAAATAGTGGACACCTTTGCAAACTTTTATGGCAAGTTATATGACGGTGAAAAGGTGACTCACAACACAGAGACGCTGAACAAAACGAGAAATTTTTTAAATGACTGTGGACTGACCCCGTTGACGACGGAACAAAAGACTACCCTTAACGCTCCGATATCTCCTGCAGAGATATCTAAAGCTATCAAAGACTTAAAACCAGGGAAAGCAGCAGGGCCCGACGGTTTCCCAGGTGAATACTACAAACTTTTTAAAAACTCCCTCGTACCACATTTAACCAAGTTTTGTAACTTTATCATGGAAGGTAACCCAATTCCTCAAGAGTTGTTAGATGCAAAGATAGTGGTTATTCCCAAGCCAGATAAGGACCACAAGAGGTGTCAAAACTACCGACCAATATCATTAATCAACCAAGACCTCAAGATTTTCACTAAAATATTAGCCAATCGCCTTAAACTGATTATGCCACACTTGATTCACCCTGATCAGGTGGGGTTCATACAGAATAGGGAGGCCCCAGATAATTTAAGACGGGTGATTAATTTAATTCACCACTTAGAAAAGACACAGACGCCTTCTCTAATTCTATCTTTAGATGCAGAGAAGGCGTTTGATAGGATAGATTGGAAATATATGTTCACGGTCATGGAAGAACTAGGTTTCAACGACACCTTTATGAGGGCGTTGCAGGCAATATATTCAAATCCGCGAGCCCAGGTTGTTACGGGGGGATACAGATCCATTCTTTTCCCAATATTAAATGGAACTAGGCAGGGGTGTCCTCTGTCGCCCCTATTATTTGCCCTCTGCATTGAGCCACTGGCGGCCAGAATTCGGAACCACCCGGATATATCGCGAGTCCGGGTGGCACGATCTGAGTACAAAATATCCTTATTCGCGGATGACATTCTGCTCACCCTGACTAAACCTCTCTTATCACTCCCCAACTTACATAAATTATTACATGACTTTTCAAATATCTCGGGTTACAAAATAAATATGGAAAAGAGTGAGCTCCTTCCGGTGGCTATTCCTCCACACACTCGTAAAATTATTGAACTTAATTTTGAATTTTGCTGGGTCGCCAAAACAATCAAATACCTGGGTATTAATCTTCCAGTACAGATGCAACTTCTATACAAATATAACTATACCCCACTCCTCAATCAGGTTAGAAAAGTCCTTTTGAAATGGCGGACGTGCGGGTTTTCCTGGATGGGGAGAGTAGCGTCAGTAAAAATGAACATACTCCCACGCCTTTTATATCTCTTTAGAGCTCTGCCCATTAAATTGGTTAAAATTGATATCACTAAACTACAAACGGAAATACTAGCTTACATAAGGGGACCAAAAATGGCTAGAATAGCGAGGCAAGTGGTATGCAGAAGCAGGGCAGCGGGAGGAGTAGGTGCCCCAGACTTAATGGAATACTATAGGGCTGCTAGACTGGCCCAAGACACCTGCCTCCTGAGGAGAGAGGAGGAAGCCACTTGGGTGTTCTTGGAAAAGGAGTTGGGAGGCTGGGAAGACAGAGACTCAATTTTATGGGACATGCAATACTCTACCTCAGATAGGGAACACACTAAAACATGCACCTCAGACCTGATCACAACGACTTGGAGACAGACACTCAAACGACCAGACTTATTCCCTGAATTCTCCCTACTGACACCAATCAGATGTCTTCTGACGGAAGACTCCCGTACAATAGTCGCCAAATGGGAGAACAAGGGGCTCTACAGGGTGGCAGATGTGATGCAGAAGGGACAATTATTATCTTTCAATCAGCTGCAATCACGACTTACTCCCACAAAACTCCACTGGTATGTCTACCTCCAATTACACTCAGCTTTACACTCCTTCTTGAAAAACTCAAAGGGGGGGCAATCCACGGTGTTAGAGATTTGCGGTGCAAGCCTCACTAGAACCAAACACAATATATCTAGAATATACATAGCACTGCAGACACCACCGAACAGAGCTAAACCCAGGATGATGTTAGCATGGGAGCAGGATCTAGACATGGTTAAAGACTTACAAGAATGGGAGAGATTGATCCAGGAAGCTGACAGGGGTTTAATTAGTATGGATTTAAAAGAAAACGTGATGAAAACTATATTTAGATGGTATTTAACTCCAATGAGGACGGCCCGAATGCGACCAAATGGTAGCAACTTGTGCTATAGAGGATGCGGTGAGATGGGGACCTATAGACATATGTGGTGGGACTGTGGGGAGATACGTAAGACATGGCAAAGGCTTTCTGCACTAATTGGTGAACTACTAGATGAGGAGTTCACACTCACGATTCAACAGGCACTGTTACACGAACAAATAGATAGATTTCACAAACACATCAACACATTCATCAGAATCCTTTGTACAGTGGCAAGGGTCTGTATAGCAAAATATTGGAAGGTAGGGTCACCCCCATGGTCGGAAATACACAACAAAATCAGCTATACCTACACTATGTATGAAACTGCAGCAGACACGCTAAATAATAGATCTTCATTCCAGAAGATATGGTATTATTGGATTAGTAACTCGACATCTCACAGTAGAGGACAAGATGCACAATCCAACCTCTGAACACTGAATCTGAATGATTTCAGTAGATCTGGGAGGATCGCTGGGGGGTAGAGAAGCTGCCCCTTTTCTCCCCTCCCTCCCTTTCCCCTCCTTCTCTTCCCCCCCCCCTCTCACCCTGTGCTAACCCCCCTCCCTTCCCCCCCCCCCCCCCCAGAGTCTCTCGTTGTTTTATTGTTGTTGTTTTTTTTCCTCTCTTCTAAGAACAGGATTACAGGAAAGGGGGACTTCTGAGGGGAAAATTACCTGTATTATTTGCATTACCTTAAAAGTTTATTCGCAGACTTCTATATTGCAACGTATTATATTTATTTAATTGTTGGATGATAACCCCACATGCAGTCAACTTAGCGACAACTCTTCTACTACTGAAATTGTTGGTAAAGGGCCAACTGAGAGTACCTGTGTCTTGATTTGTCTCCCAGAGCTCAAAACACCCAACTTTTTAGTTATATAGGAAAATGGTGGGGGAATATGATTTAAATGTGTTAAAGTTGTTGCCCTTTAACATGTTACTCTTTGTCCCTTTGGAAAGATGTTTGGAGGGGAGGGGGGATATTCTCTTTCTTTCTGTATGGTTTATGAACAAAAAATTTGTTAATAAAAACTATTTAAACATAAAATCATGTATTGATGGATGTGCAAATATATGTAGATAATAATATGAGATTTGATGTCTGCAAATAAATGTCCTAGTTGAATACCTAATATTGACTAGATATGTAGGTGTGTCTGTCTCTTGATGGATTGTGAGTTAAGATATTACAAAACTAAGTTAACTGATAAAAATAATTTATCCATCTAGAGCTAGACACACCAGACACATATATATGTTTTTAAATTTAAAATATTTTGATTATTGGAAACAATTATTAATTCAATTATGATAAATTTATGATGCATTTTTAAATTTGTATTAATGTAGAAATTTATGTCATTTATATATTGATTAAATGTTTAAAACACTTATTATTTTTAATATATGAATTTTCACATATGATATGAAATCTATATATTTGCCAGATAACATGATGATTCACTAGGTGGCAGTATTATAGGCCATCAAAATGCACTTTAAAACACATTTTGCATGTTATATTATTGCTTGCCACTAGAGGGCAACATTGTATCACTTTTAATCACAATATTTGGCGCCAGTATGGCTATTTAAATGTTTGTTCACTAATCTATTGTCAAGCTTGAGAAAGGGCCAAGTTTGGGCCTGAAACGTTGCTTTTTGATCCCTGTTTGCACAATAAAAGTCATTTTTGCACCAGCTGGAACAATTTGATTTCTTTGTATCTATGCTGGGTTTGGTGAACCTGTTCCTGGCTGTGCAGTGAGTGCTGTGCTTCACGTTACATTGTTGCAGACTTGCAGTTTAGCCAATCTTGTGCCTGCTCCCAGATAACTTCACGTGCACGAGCACAGTGCTATCTATATAAAACACGTGAACTAACACCCTCTAGTGGTGAAAAACTGTTAAAATGCATTCTGAAAAGAGGTGACCTTCAAGGTCTAAGAAATTAGCATATGAACCTCCTAGGTTAAGCTTTCAACTAAGAATACCAAGAGAACAAAGCAAAATTGGTGATAAAAGTAAATTGGAAAATTGTTTAAAATTACATGCTCTATCTGAATCATGAAAGTTTATTTTGGCCTAGACTGTCCCTTTAATTGTAGGTATGGGCATTTGAATCATTCATAGCTGATCCAAATGTGGAAAAAGGTGTCCGCTCGTGACATTTTTGCTCTTTTCGAAGCCGGATTTCTTCTTGTGAAAGTGCAACACGCTAAGATTTGTGCAAATCCAGATCATAGTGAGTTGCTCTTTCCCAAGAAGAAATCTGGTTCCAAAAAGAGCGGAATGTTGTGAGCAGACTCCTACTTCCACATTTGGATTCTAAAGAATGATATTAATTTATTGTCTTTAAATTCTGTACATTATTCTACCGGTCAGTGCGCCACCTTAATTTAGCGTCGTAGATTAATATAGGCTGATGCTCACTGGCCATGGTCACATTTCTAGGGTTTGATTACATCAGTCCTGATCATATGACGACACCAAGCAGGGAGACCCTATACCGCTGCTTTCATTTATTTCATTTATTTATGCAAGAGTATAATCATTACTGTTGCGTGCTGATCAGCTGCAGATACATCGGTAGCACTTTGTAGAAGCACAAAATAAATACAGCAGCTTTATATAATCTTTAACCCCTTCATGACCAGACCACTTTTCCATTTGTTGACCGTTTGGGACCAGGGCTATTTTTACATTTCTGCGGTGTTTGTGTTTAGCTGTAATTTCTTCTCTAAAGGTAAGACGAGTCCACTGATTCATCCTTTACTTGTGGGATATTATCCTTCCTAACAGGAAGTGGCAAAGAGCACCATAGCAGAGCTGTCTATATAGCTCCTCCCTTAGCTCCACCCCCCAGTCATTCTCTTTGAATACTCTAAGTACTAGGAAGGGTAAAGTGAAAGAGGTGATAAAATATTAGTTTTTAATTTCTTCAAGCAAGAGTTTATTTTAAATGGTACCGGTGTGTACTATTTACTCTCAGGCAGCAGATGGATGAAGACTGCTGCCTGGAGGATGATGATCTTAGCATTTGTAACTAAGATCCATTGCTGTTCCCACAGAGGCTGAGGAGTACAGGAAACTTCAGTGTGAGGAACGGTTTCATGCTATGCAGCAATGAGGTATGTTCAGTCATATTTTTCTGGAGAGACTGTGTATTTCAGAAAGGCTGACATTATACCCAGGAGGGTAAGGGTAAGCAGTAATCCTAGAGCTAAAAGAAGGGCATTACTTAGCTTGCATATGGGGCCAATTACAAATATGGTTGACACTGAATTGCAAATATTTGTGAGCAATCGTTTTTTGATTTGGGAGTGCTTTAACGTTTTTGTGGGCAATAACGTTTTGGGCAAACTTTATTAAGGGCAAATTAAGGGGTTAATTGTTAAAAGTTTTTGTGGTGCAATATTAACTACCTATATTGTGTCTACATACAAAATTTTGAAAAATTTGGTGCATGTTTAGGCTGTTTTGCAGAACGTGTATGCTTTTTTTTCTCTTAAAGGTGCAGTACCGTTTTTTTAAAGATTGTTATTTTTTTCACTAAATAAAGTGTTTTCATGCTTGTTTGTAGTCATTACTAGCCTGTTCAACATGTCTGACATTGAGGAAAGTCAATGTTCAATATGTTTAGAAGCCATTGTGGAACCTCCACTTAGAATGTGTCCCTCATGCACTGAAAGGTCAATAAATTGTAAAGAACATATTTTAGCTACTAAAAGTATGTCGCAGGATGATTCTCAGTCAGAAGAGAATCAGGTTTTGCCATCTAATTCTCCCCAAGTGTCACAACCGTTAACGCCCGCACAAGCAACGCAAAGTTCTTCTAGTGCGTCTAATTCTTTCACCCTGCAAGATATGGCCGCAGTTATGAATACTACCCTCAGAGGTTTTATCTAAGCTGCCTGGGTTGCAGGGGAAGCGCAGTAGGTCTGGTGTGAGAACAAACGCTGAGCCCTCTGACGCTTTATTAGCCATATCCGATGTACCCTCACAATGTTCTGAAGTGAGGGATTTGCTGGCTGAGGGAGAGATTTCTGATTCAGGAAATATGTTCCCTCAGACAGATTCAGATATGACGGCTTTTAAATTTAAACTAGAACACCTCCGCTTATTGCTCAGGGAGGTTTTAGCGACTGGATGATTGTGACTCTATGGAGTTCCAGAGAAATTGTGTAAAATGGACAGATTCCTAGAGGTTCCTTCCTACACTGATGTTTTTCCGGTCCCTAAGAGGATTTCGGAAATTGTTACTAAGGAGTGGGATAGACCAGGAATTTCGTTCGCTCCCCCTCCTACTTTTAAGAAAATGTTTCCCATATCTGACGCCGTGCGGGACTCGTGGCAGACGGTCCCTAAGGTGGAGGGAGCTATTTCTACCCTGGCTAAGCGTACAACTATACCTATCGAGGACAGTTGTGCTTTTAAAGATCCTATGGATAAAAAATTAGAGGGTCTTCTGAAGAAAATATTTGTTCACCAAGGTTTTCTTCTCCAACCTATAGCGTGCATTGTTCCTGTAACTACTGCAGCGCCCTTTTGGTTTGAGGCTCTGGAAGAGGCTCTTCAGGTTGAGACCCCATTAGATGATATTCTGGATAGAATTAGGGCTCTCAAGCTAGCTAATTCTTTCATTACAGATGCCGCTTTTCAAATTGGGTAAATTAGCAACGAAGAATTCAGGTTTTGCCATTTTAGCGTTTAGAGCGTTATGGCTTAAATCCTGGTCTGCTGATGTGTCATCAAAAGCTAAGCTTTTAGCCATCCCTTTCAAGGGTAAGACCCTATTCGGGCCTGAACTGAAAGAGATCATCTCAAACATCACTGGAGGGAAAGGCCATGCCCTTCCTCAGGATAAGACGAATAAGATGAGGACCAAACAAAATAATTTTCGTTCCTTTCGGAACTTCAAAGGTGGTTCCTCTCCCTCTTCCCCTGCCACAAAGCAAGAGGGGAATTTTGCTCAATCCAAGTCAGTCTGGAGACCTAACCAGACTTGGAACAAGGGTTAACAGGCTAAGAAGCCCGCTGCTGCCACCAAGACAGCATGAAGGGGTAGCCCCCGATCCGGGACTGGATCTAGTAGAGGGCAGACTTTCTTTCTTCGCTTGGGCAAGAGACGTTCAGGACTCCTGGGCTTTAGAAATATTAACCCAGGGGTATCTTCTAGATTTCAAAGATTCTCCCCCAAGGGGGAGATTCCATCTTTCTCAATTGTCTGTAAACCAGACAAAAAGAGAGGCGTTCTTACGCTGCGTAGAAGACCTATATACCATGGGAGTGATCTGCCCAGTTCCGAAAACAGAACAGGGGCAGGGGTTCTACTCCAATCTGTTTGTGGTTCCCAAAAAAGAGGGAACCTTCAGACCAATTTTAGATCTCAAGATCCTAAACAAATTCCTCAGAGTCCCATCCTTTAAGATGGAGACCATTCGGACTATTTTGCCAATGATCCAGGAGGTTCAATATATGACCACCGTGGACTTAAAGGATGCGTATCTACACATTCCTATCCACAAAGATCATCACCAGTTCCTCAGGTTTGCCTTTCTGGACGATATCTTAATCCAGGCGTCAACTTTCCAACTAGCCAAGTCTCACACGGGCATCGTGGGGGCTTTTCTAAGATCTCACGGGTGGAAGGTGAACATACAAAAGAGTTCACTTATCCCTCTCACAAGAGTTCCTTTCCTGGGAACTCTGATAGATTCAGTGGACATGAAAATTTTTCTGACGGAGGTCAGGAAATCAAAAATTTTATCCATCTGCCGAGCTCTTCATTCCATTCCTCGCCCGTCAGTGGCTCAGTGTATGGCGGTAATCGGCTTAATGGTAGCGGCAATGGACATAGTTCCGTTTGCTCGCTTGCATCTCAGACAACTGCAACTTTGCATGCTCAAACAGTGGAATGGGGATTATGCAGATTTATCTCCTCTGATAAATCTGGACCAAGAGACCAGAGACTCTCTTCTTTGGTGGTTGTCACAGGATCATCTGTCCAAGGGAATGTGTTTCCACAGGCCAGCGTGGGTCATAGTGACGACGGACGCCAGCCTATTGGGCTGGGGTGCAGTCTGGAATTCCTTGAAAGCACAGGGCTTGTGGACTCAGGAGGAGGCTCTCCTCCCAATAAATATTCTAGAACTGAGAGCGATATTTAACTAGCTTCAGGCGTGGCCTCAGCTGGCGTCGGCCAGATTCATAAGATTCCAGTCGGACAATATCATGACTGTAGCATATATCAATAATCAGGGGGGAACAAAGAGTTCTCTAGCGATGATAGAGGTTACCAAAATAATTTGATGGGCAGAGACTCACTCTTGCCATCTATCAGCAATCTATATCCCAGGAGTGGAGAACTGGGAAGCGGATTTTCTAAGTCGTCAGACTTTTCATCCGGGGGAGTGGGAACTCCATCCGGAGGTGTTTGCACAATTGATTCAGCAATGGGGCACACCAGAATTGGATCTGATGGCGTCTCGTCAGAACGCCAAACTTGCTTGTTACTGGTCCAGGTCAAGGGATCCTCAGGCAGTACTGATAGATGCTCTAGCAGTACCCTGGACATTCAACCTGGCTTGGCTTATGTGTTTCCACCATTTCCTCTCCTTCTTCGTTTGATTGCCAGAATCAAACAGGAGAGAGCTTCAGTGATTTTGATAGCACCTGCGTGGCCACGCAGGACTTGGTATGCCGACCTGGTGGACATGTCATCTCTGCCATCATGGACTCTGCCACTGAGACAGGACCTTCTGACTCCAGGTCCGTTCCAGCATCCAAATCTAGTTTCTCTGCGGCTGACTGCTTAGAGATTGAACTCTTGATCTTATCCAAGCGGGGTTTCTCGGAGTCGGTCATAGATACCTTGATTCAGGCTCTAAAGCCTGTCACCAGGAAAATTTATCATAAGATATGGCTTAAATATCTTTATTGGTGCGAATCCAAAGGCTACTCATGGAGTAAGATCAGGATTCCTAGGATTTTGTCCTTTCTCCAAGAAGGATTGGAGAAGGGGCTATCAGCTAGTTCCTTAAAGGGACAGATATCTGCTTTATCAATTCTACTGCACAAACATCTGGCAGACATTCCAGACGTTCAGTCGTTCTGTCAGGCTTTAGTTAGAATCAACCCTATGTTTAGACCTGTTGCTCCACCATGGAGTTTGAATTTAGTTCTTAAAGTTCTTCAAGGGGTTCCGTTTGAACCTATGCATTCCATAGATATTAAGCTTCTATCTTGGAAAGTTCTGTTTTTAGTTCCTATCTCTTCGGCTCGAAGAGTTTCTGAACTATCTGCATTGCAATGCGACTCGCCTTATCTTGTTTTCCATGCTGATAAGGTGGTTTTGCGTACCAAACCTGGATTCCTTCCTAAGGTTTTTGCTAATAGGAATATCAATCAGGAAGTTGTTGTTCCTTCTCTGTGTCCTAATCCTCCTCCTCAGAAGGAGTGTCTGTTGCACAACTTGGATGTGGTTAGTGCTTTGAAGTTTTACTTGCAAGCGACCAAAGATTTCCGTCAAACATCTTCTTTGTTTTTTGTCTATAGCAGCCTAGACAGCAGCCTCCTAAAAGAATATGCTTCATACCTTTTCCAAATTTTACAAATTTGATACCTTTGCTTCTTCAGTGGCTATTTTTGGGAGAAAAGTTATTCAAGCAGTGGTGCCTTCTGTTTAACCATCTGTCCCTCCCGTTCATCCGTGTCCTGTAGCTTTGGTATTGTATCCCACAAGTAAAGGATGAATCTGTGGACTTGTCTTACCTTTATAGAAGAAAAGTAAATTTATGCTTACCTGATAAATTAATTTCTTCTATGGTAAGACGAGTCCACAGCCCGCCCTGTCATTTTAAGACAGATTATATTTTTTTTAATTTAAACTCAGTCACCTCTGCAGCTTGTAGTTTCTCCTTTTTCTTCCTGTACCTTCGGTCGAATGACTGGGGGGTGGAGCTAAGGGAGGAGCTATAGAGACAGCTCTGCTGTGGTGCTCTTTGCCACTTCCTGTTAGGAAGGATAATATCCCACAAGTAAAGGATGAATCCGTGGACTCGTCTTACCATAGAAGAAATTAATTTATCAGGTAAGCATAAATTTACTTTTTCCTCTTACTCATTTACTGTACCCACACATATTATATATCGTTTTCCTCGTCATTAAATGGACTTTCTAACGATACCTTTATTTTCATCCTATCTTATAATTTATTATAAAAAAAAATATATAAAAAATGAGAAAAAAAACACTTTCTAACTTTGACCCCCAAAATCTGTTACACATCTACAACCACCAAAAAACACCCATGCTAAATAGTTTCTAAATTTTGTCCTGAGTTTAGAAATACCCAATGTTTACATATTTTTTACAAGTTATAGGGCAATAAATACAAGTAGCACTTTGCTATTTCCAAACCATTTTTCCCCCAAAATTAGCGATAGTTATGTTGTAACACTGATATCTGTCAGGAATCCCTGACAAACCCTTTACATGTATATATATTTTTTAGTAGACAACCCAAAGTATTGATCTAGGCCCATTTTGGTATATTTCATGCCACCATTTCACCGCCAAATGCGATCAAATTAAAAAAAATTGTAATTTTTTTCACAAACTTTTTAAGTTTCTAACTGAAATTATTTAGAAACAGTTTGTGTAATTATGGCACAAATGATTGTAAATGCTTCTCTGGGATCGCCTTTGTTTAGAAATAGCAGACATATATGGCTATACAATTAGAGAGCTTGTAGGCTTAGCTTTAGTGTAGTAGACAACCCAAAGTATTGATCTAGGCCCATTTTGGTATATTTCATGCCACCATTTTACCATCAAATGCGATCAAATAAAAAAAAAAAAAACGCTAACTTTTTCACAATTTTAGGTTTCTCACTGAATTTATTTACAAACAATTAGTGCAATCATGGCACAAATGGTTGTAAATACTTCTCTGGGATCCCCTTTGTTCAGAAATAGCAGACATATATGGCTTTGGCATTGCTTTTTTGTAATTGGAAGACTGCTAAATGCCGCTGCGCACCACACGTGTATTATGACCAGCAGCTGTCTGCCAGTACCCAATTTGCCTAAAAAAATTGTATATTTTTATATTAAAAATAACATATTTTCTGTAGTGTAGCTGTCCCCCCCCCTCAATACCCTAACCACCCTCCACCCCCAGATCACTTACCAAACTTTAATTATTCCCCCCTCCCTCTCCCTCCTTTCCATAGCTGCACAGTACAAGTATATGTGGTGCGCATGGGCGAATGCCCCGCCCTCATCAACCCCACCGCAGTAGGGACTCAGCGTGCACACATCGGTGTGAACCGGATCCAGATGAAACCATCGATGGGCCGCCCACCCGTCTCCCTGCTGCTGTTCCCACCCACCAACGATTGGCACCATCAATAGCCGATGCAGGGAGGGCCACAGACTGCATCAGTGGGTTAAAAAGGGTATTGCAATGATGCCTCAATATTGAGGCATCACTGCAATACCCTGAAAGCGATCACCATCGCTTCCAGCGCTTGAAACCCCAGAGGACCTGCCAGGCACATCCTTGGTCACAAAGGGTATTTTTTTGTAGGATGTGCCTGGCACGTCCTCGGTCGCAAAGGGGTTTATTGTGAATTATAGGGACATTGTACTTAAACCTTCTATCATACATGTGAAAGACCAGCACAGAAGCCTGTTAGTAATATTAATGTATATATGGAAAATTTTATAGCGACATTGCACTCTGCCAAAAACCCACAACATCGAAAGGGACAGTCTACATCTGTAACATACTTACTTTGTCTTAATGCTTGAACCCACGCAATCTTCTTCCATCGTTTCACATTAAAAAGTGTATATAGCAATAAAAAAAAAATTCTTCTTTTTCTTACACCGTTTTACAATCCAAAATGCCCCCCAAACTCTTCCCTAACGTTATGTGGGGTTTGGCCCTCTCTGCATCAGTGGGTTAAAAAGGGTATTGCAATGATGCCTCAATATTGAGACATCACTGCAATACCCTGAAAGCGATCACCAGCGCTTGAAACCCCAGAGGACCTGCCAGGCATGTCCTTGGTCATGAAGGGTATTTTCTCTTGTTAAGTGTATCCAGTCCACGGATCATCCATTACTTATGGAATATATTCTCCTTCCCAACAGGAAGTTGCAAGAGTCCACCCACAGCAAAGCAGCTATATAGCTCCTCCCCTAACTGCCATATTCAGTCATTCTCTTGCAAGCCTCAACATAGATAGGAGGTCGTGAGAGTCTGTGGTGATTTATACTTAGTTTATTCTTCAATCAAAAGTTTGTTATTTTTAAATGGCACCGGAGTGTGCTGTTTTTCTCAGGCAGTATTTGGAAGAAGAATCTGCCTGCGTTTTTCTATGATCTTAGCAGACGTAACTGAGATCCATTTGCTGTTCTCACACATTCTGAGGAGTGAGGTACTTCAGAGGGGGAATGGCGTGCAGGTTTTCCTGCAGATAAGGTATGTGCAGTAAAATATTTTTCTAGGAATGGAATTGACTAAGAAAATACTGCTGATACCGAAGTAATGTAAGTAAAGCCTTAAATGCAGCGATAGCGACTGGTATCAGGCTTATTAATAGAGATACATACTCTTATAAAAATGTGTTTTAAAACGTTTGCTGGCATGTTTAATCGTTTTTTAACGTACATTGGTGATAACACTGTAATGTTGGTATAGCCTTAAATGCAGTAAAAGCGACTGGTATCAGGCTTATTAATAGAGATACATACTCTTGTAAAAATGTGTTTTAAAACGTTTGCTGGCATGTTTAATCGTTTTTAACATATGTTTGGTGATAAAACTTATTGGGGCCTAAGTTTTTTCCACATGGCTGGCTTAAGTTTTGCATAGAAACAGTTAACTGAAGCTTCCCACTGTTGTAATATGAGTGGGGGGGGCCTAATTTAGCGCTTTTTGCGCAGTTAAAATTACAAAATGAATTATCCAGATTCCCTCAGCAGTCCCATGAATACTACAGGACATTTCTAAAGGGCTAAAAAGACTTCCAAAATCGTTTATAGGGAAGGTAATCCACAGCTCTGCTGTGGCAGTTTTGTTGTGTCTGTTTTTAAAAACGTCTGTCGTTTTTTTGATCTGTTTTTTGCATTAAGGGGTTAATCATCCATTTGCAAGTGGGTGCAATGCTCTGTTACCTTATTACATGTACTGTAAAAATTTCGTTTGTTTTACTGCCTTTTTTCACTGTTTTTCAAATTTTGACAAAATTTGTTTCTCTTAAAGGCACAGTAATGTTTTATATATTTGCTTGTTAACTTGATTTAAAGTGTTTTCCAAGCTTATTAGTCTCATTATTAGTCTGTTCTAACATGTCTGACATAGAGGAAGCTCTGTGTTCATTATGTTTTAAAGCCATGGTGGAACCCCATCTTAGAATGTGTACCAGATGTACTGATTTCATGTTAAACAATAAAGATCATTTTTTGTCTTTAAAAACATTATCACCAGAGGATTCTGTTGTGGGGGTAGTTATGCCGACTAACTCTCCCCACGTGTCAGACCTTTTGACTCCAGCTTTAGGGACTCACGCTCAAATGGCGCCAAGTACATCAAGGGCACCCATAGCGTTTATTTTACCAGGGGATTCTGTCGAGGGGAAAGTTATGCCGATTAACTCTCCCCACGTGTCAGACCCTTCGACTCCCGCTTCAGGGACTCACGCTCAAATGGCGCCAAGTACATCAAGGGCGTCCATAGCGTTTATTTTACAAGACATGGCAAAGGTGGTGAATAATACTCTGGCAGCAGTATTAGTCAGACTACCTGAAATTAAAGGAAAGCAGATAGCTCTGGGGGTAGATACAGAGCATACAGACGCTTTAAGAACCATGTATGATACTACCTCACAATATGCTTAGTCTGTGGGTGATTTTTTTGACTCAGGGAAGATGATTTAACCTGATTCTGATATTTCTACATTTAAAATTTATGCTTGAGAACCTCCACTTGTTGCTCAGGGAGGCTTTGGCTGCTCTGAATGAATGTGTACAATCGCAGGGCCAGAGAAAGTGTGTAGACTGGATAAATAATATGCAGTGCCGGTGTGTACTGATGTTTTTCCAATACCTAAAGAGGTTTACTAAAAAATTTTTTAATAAGGAATGGGATAGACCAGGTGTGACTTTCTCTTCCCCTCCTATTTTTTAGAAGAATGTTTTCTAATAGTTACCACCACACGGGACTTCTGGCAGACAGTTCCTAAGGTGGAGAGAAGAGTTTCTACTCTAGCTAAGCGTACCACTACCTCTGGCGAGGACAGTTGTGCTTTTTAGATCCAATGGATAAAAAATGTTTATTCAACAGGGTTTTATCCTGCAGCCCCTTGCATACATTGCTTCTGTCACTGCTGCTGCGGCGTTCTGGGTTGAGTCTCTTGATGAGGCTTTACAGTTAGCGACTCCATTAGATGAATATATTTGACAAGCTTATGCTAGCCAATTCCTTTGTTTTCTGATGCCTTTGTTCATTTGACTAGACTAACGGCTAAGAATTCTGTTTTTTACTATACTGGCGCGCAGAGCGCTATGGCTTATATCATGGTCAGCTGTCGTGACTTTAATAAATAAGCTACTTAACTTCCCTTCATGGGGCAGACCCTATTCGGGCCTGGTTTGAAGGAGATTATTGCTTATATCACTGGAGGAAAAGGTCATGCCCTTCCTCAGGATAGGAATCAAGGGCCAAAAAAGGTCTAATTTTCGTGCCTTTTAAAACTTCAGGGCAGGTGTGGCATCCACTTCCTCTAAGGCAAAACAAGAGGGAATTTTTGCTCAGTCCAAGGCGGTCTGGAGACAATTAGACCTGGAACAAAGATAAGCAGGCCAAGGAGCCTGCTGCTGCCTCTAAGGCAGCATGAAGGAACGGACCCCTATCCGGTAACGGATCCTATAGGGGGCAGACTTTCATTCTTCGCCCGGGCGTGGGCAAGAGATGCCCAGGATCCCTAGGCATTGGAATTTATATCCCAGAGATATCTTCTGGATTTCAAAGATCCCCCCCCCCAAAAAAAGGGGAGATTTCGCCTTTCACAATTATCTGCAAACCAGATAAAGAAGGAGGCATTCTTACATTGTGTGCGAGATCCATCCAGTTCCAAGAGAGGAACAGGGACAGAGTTTTTACTCAAATCTGTTTGTGGTTCACAAGGTGAGAGAACCCTCAGACCTATTTTGGATCTAAAGATCTTAAACAAATTCCTCAGAATTCCGTCATTTAAGATGGAAACTATTCGTACCATCTTAACTATGATCCAGGAGAGTCAATAGAGGACTACAATGGATTTGAAGGATGCTTATCCTCACATTGTGATGCATAAAGATCACCTTCGTTTTTCAGGTTTGCCTTTCTAGACAGGCATTACCAGTTTGTAGCTCTTTCCTTTGGGATATCTACAGCCCCAAGAATCTTTATGGAGGTTCTGGGGTCGCTTTGGCGGTCCTTAGGCCGCGGGGCATAGAAGTGGCCCCTTAGTTAGACGACATCCTGATACAGGCGTCAAACATCCAAATTGCCAAGTCTCATACGGACGTAGTACTGGCATTTCTGAGATCACATGGGTGGAAAGTGAACAAGGAAAGAGTTCTCTATCCCCAATCTCAAGGGTTTCCCTCCTAGGGACTCTGATAGATTCTGTAGAAATGAAAATTTACCTGACGGAGTCCAGGTTGTCAAAGTTTCTAAATTTCTGCCGTGTTTTTCATCCCATCCGCGCCCTTCGGTGGCTCAGTACATGAATGAAATCGGCTTAATAGGTAGCGGCAAGGGACATAGTACCACGTCTACATTTCAGACCGCTGCAACTATGCATGCTCAGTCAGAGGAACGGGGATGACACAGATTTGTCCCCCTGTTGAACCTGGACCAAGAGACCAGAGATTCTCTTCTCTGGTGACTATGTCGGGTCCATCTGTCCAAGGGTATGACCTTCCGCAGGTCAGATGGGACAATTGTTACAATGGATGCCAGCCTTTTAGGTTGGGATGCAGTCTGGAACTCCCTGAAGGCTCAGGGATAGTGGACTTAGGAGGGGACCCTCCTTCTAATAAATATTCTGGGAGTGATATTCCATGCTCTTCAGACTTGGCCTCAGTTAGCAACTCTGAGGTACATCATACTCAGTCGGACAATATACACGACTGTGGCTTACATCAGCCATCAAGGGGGAACAGAAGTTCCCTAGTGATGTTAGAAGTCTTACAATAATTCACTGGACAGAGACTCACTCTTGTCTATCAGCTATCCATATCCCAGGTGTTGAGAACTGGGAGGTGGATTTTCTAAGTCGTCAGACTTTTCTTCCGGGGGAGTGGGATTTCCTTCGGAGGTCAAGACCAAGCAGGAGAGGGCTTTGGTGTTTTTGACAGCGCCTGCGTAGCCACGCAGAACCTGGTATGCAGATCTGGTGGACATGTCATCCTTTCCATCACGGTCTCTGCTTCTGAGACAGGTCCCTCTACCTCAGGGTCCTTTCAACCATCTAAATAGAATCAATCTGAGATGGACTGCCTGGAGACTGAACGCTTGATGTTATCAAAGCATGGCTTCTCCGAGTCAGTCATTGATACCTTAATACAGACATGAAAGCCTGTCTCTAGGAAAATTGAACATAGATATGGGGTAAATATCTGATTGTTATGAATCCATGGGTTACTCATGGAGTAAAGCCTGGATTCCCAGGATATTATCTTTTCTCCAAGATGTTTTTGAGAAAAGGGTTGTCAGCTAATTCCTTAAAAGGGACAGATTTTTACTCTGTCTATTTTTTTGCACCAGCGTCTGGCAGGTATTCTAGACGTTCAGGCATTTGGTCAGGCTTTGGTTAGATCCAAGCCTGTGTTTAAAACTGTTGCTCCACCATGGAGCTTAAACCTGGTTCTTAAGGCTCTTCAAGAAGTTTCGTTTGAACCTTTTTTGTTCCATAGATATCAATCTTTATCTTGAAAAGTTCCTTTTGGGTAGCTATTTCCTCGACTCGTAGAGTCTCCAAGTTATCTGTGTTACAATGTGATTCTCCTTATCTGGTCCTTCGTACGGATAAGGTAGTCCTGCGTACCAACCTGGGTTTTTTCCTAAGGTGGTATCTAACAAGAACATCACTCAAGAGATAGTTGTTCCATGCTTGTATCCTAATCCTTCCTCAAAGAAGGAACGTCTATTACACAATATTGGACGTGGTTTGTGCTTTAAAGTTTTACTTACAAGCTACTACAGTTTTCATCAAACGTTCACCTTGTTTGTTGTCTATTCTGGACAGAGGAGAGGTCAAAAGACTTCAGCAGCCTCTCTGTCTTTTTGGTTAAAAAGCATAATTCATTTAGCTTATGAGACTGCTGGACAGCAGCCTCCTGAAGGGATTGCAGCTCATTCTACTAGAGCTGTGGTTTTCACTTGGGCCTTTTTTAAATGTGGCTTCTGTTGAACAGATTTACAAGACGGAGTCTTGGTCTGCGCTTCATACTTTTTCAAATTTAACAAATTTGATACCTTGCTTCTTCTGAGGCTATTTTTGGGAGAAAGGTTTTTTTTTTTACAGGCAGTGGTAACTTCCGTTTAAGTACCTGCCTTGTCCCTCCCATCATCCGTGTACTTTAGCTTTGGTATTGGTATTCCATAAGTAATGGATGATCCGTGGACTGGATACACTTAACAAGAGAAAACATAATTTATGCTTACCTGATAAATTTATTTCTCTTGTAGTGTATCCAGTCCACGGCCCGCCCTGTCATTTTAAGGCAGGTAATTTTTTCATTTGAACTACAGTCACCACTGCACCCTATGGTTTTTCCTTTCTCTGCATGTTTTCGGTCGAATTACTGAATATGGCAGTTAGGGGAGGAGCTATATAGCAGCTTTGCTGTGGGTGACTCTTGCAACTTCCTGTTGGGAAGGAGAATATATTCCATAAGTAATGGATGATCCGTGGACTGGATACACTACAAGAGAAATAAATTTATCAGGTAAGCATAAGTTATGTTTTTTTTTGTAGGACGTGCCTGGCACATCCTTGGTCGCAAAGGGGTTTATTGTGAATTATAGGGACATTGTACTTAAACCTTCTATCATACATGTGAAACACCAGCAGAGAAGCCTGTTAGTAATATTAATGTATATATGGAAAATTTTATAGCGACATTGCACTCTGCCAAAAACCCACAACATCGAAAGGGACAGTCTACATCTGTAACATACTTACTTTGTCTTAATGCTTGACCCCACGCAATCTTCTTCCATCGTTTCACATTAAAAAGTGTATATAGCAATAAAAAAAATTCTTCTTTTTCTTACACAGTTTTACAATCCAAAATGCCCCCCAAACTCTTCCCTAACGTTATGTGGGGTTTGGCACTTTCAATACTAGCCTCTAACAAGCGACTTGCAAATACAATTTTGCGCGATTGGCTTGCTCTGTAATGTGAACAGAAATTTTGTGCTTGCTTTGCTAGGAGAAAAACAGATGCGCCATATGAATTTCTGATTAGACACTAAGTAAAACAGGAAGTAAAAACTTTCCCCTGCTCTTCCGGTTAACAATACCACACGAATCGGACACTGCGCATGCGCTAACACTAATGCACAACATTGTGACATCACAGCGCATCACGGGCACTAGTGCTGTAAAAAAAAAAAAAAAAACTATTGGAAAGAAGACGGAAGAAGGAGGAGTTTGGAGGACATTTTAAAATTCTAAATAGTGCCAAAAAAGGAAAAAAATGCTTATAATCCTGTCTGGACTTTAAAATGTGAACCGTTGCAGCAGGATTATACAGAGGGAATCTTTTGGAAAAAGTCACCTAAAGGGACAGTCTACAACAGTTATACAGCACCAACCACACAAGCAGATGCAGGGAGCACAATACTTATATGCCAAAAGGCAATATTGGGAATAATTCTCTAGAAAAAAAATGTCTTTTCTAAGATATGGTGAGTCCATGGAATCATCAGTTACTGTTGGGAATATCACTCTTGGCCAGCAGGAGGAGGCAAAGAGCACCACAGCTTTTAAGTATCACTCCCCTTCCCACAATCCCCAGTCATTCTCTTTGCCTTCGTACAAAGAGAAGGTGAAGATTTTGGTGTCTAATAATTGAATTTCTACAAACAAGTTTTTGGGGTCTAGCCTTACTCCATGTTAATCTCTTGAGTAAGGGTTGTGGTGGCTTTCAAGCAGCTAGGAATTTGTAAGGTGGGCTTTATTGTGCTTTCCTAGTATTGTGCTGCCCTAGTATAGAAAAACAGAGTAGGTGACTCTTTCTGCAGGTCTCTTTGAGGAACTGTGTCCTTACATACCTGGCAAGCTGTCTTCATGCTGGACAGCGGATTTGGCAGGTAAGTGTCTGTTTTTCTTCCAGGTGGGGAGAAGTTATAAGCATTTACATCATGCCTAAGTTACAAGGATAACTTAGGCATGATGCAGGGGACTGAGACTCTACCCTTTCAGACACAAAAGGGTTAATTATGCTTTTTTATTGAGATCAATATTTTAAGCGGGATTCTCTTTTTATTACAGAGGGAATTTAGGAGTCAGTTGAAGCCTAAATAGCACAGTGGGCTAATGAACAATATATTTGTATATATTTTAATATGCTGTGTGCTCAGTGGGATTTTGTTTCCTAGCTATCAGATTGTAATCCTTGTCCGTACAGTGTTTTTTTAATTTCAGCTGAAACGGTTACTCTGGATTACGTAACCAGGAAGTAGCTTGTGTGGTATTTTGCGCCTCTCTGTGGCTTAGGTTGTATTTCCGCCGATCACATGAGCACTCTGTCGGCTTCAGATTTAGAGCGGTGCTGACGGTGAGAGTGTGAAATCTTGTTGCTTAGGTCCTTTTCTTCTGTATCTGGAATTGGTGGCAGGCAGCTAAAGGTGTGGGGTTCCTGAGAGTTAAAGGAGCGCATAGTTGCACGTTTATTTACATTTCTTTTAGCGGATATTTTTAATTTTGTTAATACCCTCCAAACAGTGTGCCATTAGCATAGAAAGCATAAGAAGAGACAGACTTTTTTCAATTTTTATGCTGGCAGTAAATTTGCACAAGTTCTTTAGCGATCATGTCTGATACAGATCAGAATCAAATTCAGTTAAATGCATGTCTATTATTTTTAGAAGCTCAGATTGCTTCGCCAATGCAGTTCAGTTCCTCGTGTTAAAAAGACTTTACAGTGTAAAGAGAGAATTTTAATTGATGAGCCTAATGTCTCTCAGGATGATGCTGTTCAGGTAATTCCACAGCCTTCTCCTGGAATGTTCCAAGCCGCAATGGCATCACATGCAGTGCCCTGCAGTTCCTCTATAGCTCCCAGGCACTTCTCAGCGTGCCGTCCTTCAAAATGGAGACAATCCACTCCATTCTTCCTCTAGTTCAAGAGGGTCAATTCATGACAACAGATCTGAAGGATGCGTACTTCCATGTTCCCATTCACAGGGATCATCACAAATTTCTGAGGTTTGTCTATCTGGACAAACACTTTCAGTTTGTGGCACTTTCTTTCGGTTTTGCCACAGCTCCCAGGATTTTCTGAAAGGTCTTGGGAGCTCTGCTGGCGGTAATTCGGTCTCGAGAAATTGCAGTGGCAGCTTATCTGGACGATATCTTGGTTCAGACGCCATCTTTTCAACTAGCAAAATCTCACATGGAGATCTTGTTGTCTTTTCTTTGGTCCCACAGATGGAAGGTGAATTTAGAAAAAAATTCCATTGTTCCTACTACAAGGGTGGCCTTCCTAGGAACCATCATAGATTCCCTATTAATGAGAATATTTCTGACCGAAGTCAGGAGAGCCAAGATTCTGTCATCTTGCCTATCTCTTCAGTCGGCTGTTCGTCCTTCAGTGGCCCTATGTATTGAAGTAATTTGTCTGATGGTGGCTGCCATGGACATAGTTCCATTTGCTCGATTCCATTTGAGAGCTCTACAGTTATGTTTGCTCAGCCAATGGAACGGGGATTATACAGATTATACAGGTGATTGTGACCACAGACACCAGCCTGATGGGCTGGGGAGCGGTTTGGGACTCTTTGAAGGCACAGGGACTGTGGTCTCAGGAGGAATCTGCTCTCCCCATAAACATTCTGGAGTTGAGCGCTATCTTCAACTCCTTGATGGCTTGGCCTCAACTGGCCTTAGTCCAGTTTATCAGGTTCCAGTCAGACAACATAACTTCAATGGCTTACATCAACCACCAGGGGGGACTCAGAGTTCCTTAACCATGAAGGAGGTGGCTCGGATCATTCAGTGGGCAGAAGCTCACAATTGTTGCATATCTGCCATCCACATTCCAGGAGTGGACAATTGGGAGGCAGATTTCCTAAGCAGACAGACCTTTCACCCTGGGGGATTGGGAACTCCTGTCAGAACTCACTATACCACCTTATGTTAAATGTCATACAATTACCAATACCACCTTTACCTTTTAGTTCCTCCTAGCATATTTAAGCTTTCTCCTGACGCCAGCCAGGTGCTTAGTAATTGAGTTTTATCCCTAGGTAACTCTGCTACAAACTGAGCTCCTGCTTATTTCAAGCTACCTTATTGGAAAATAGTTTTAAAACTTATTTCAAGGGAAACTGACACCCTGCTACGGTGTTCTGTTTTCTCTACTTTGGTTTCGGTATTCATTTCAGTTACATCTCCACTTATATTATCAAGCCAGGATTATACTTCAAACATCTGATTGCTTTTGCAACATTACCGGAAGATTTGTAAGTTTATTTCTCCCGCGGACTTCAGCCCTGTGACGTCAGACGCCAACCGCAACCGGTTTTCAGTAAGCTGTCACTCACCGCCTATCAACTACTGTCTCGAGTGCCGCTCGAGTTCTCTGTTCTCAGCCGATTCAACAGGTAACCTGCGACTATCTCACTACAGCTAACAGAGTTGTGTAACATCTAATTGTGACTTTAAATCTCTGGCGCACACCTCACTAATTTGGGCATAGAGGAACTGCTACATTAATTGTATTGATACATATGAACTGATACTTTTCCAAAAATCATCAGAAAGAATTACTTTGTAAATTTGTTTCTAAATGGACACTTAACATATTAAGTTACTCCTTTATTTTTCCTTAAGTCTCCACATAGACTTAAAAGTTTATTAACTCACTCTGAGCCCCATTATGGTTAACATCGTCATATGTTAATTAAGTGCTGAGTGAAACATTATATCTGATCCGCAGCTGTAGATCCACAGCAATAGTTGAAAAATCTTTAACCTACATAGCCTTGACAGAATTACTAAGCCAGAATAATGGATCCAGCGGATCTGCCGCAAATTGTTTACAATCTTACACAAAAGGTAGATCAACTAGGACAGGCCATGAGTGCCTTACAAGTGGAGAATGAAACTTTGAGAAAGGTTATCAGAGACACTGTGAAGGTTACAACACCACCTCCGGTGAGCCAACCTGAACCTCAGATAGCATCCCCTGATTTCTTTTCAGGCGACAGACGCCTATATCGTCAATTTAAGAATGCATGCATGTTGCTTTTCACACTCAAACCTAAAACTTACCCTAGTGATCACCTGAAAGTTTTGACAATGATATATTTTTTACGTGGTGAACCCAGGATCTGGGCAGACTCGTTTTATGAAACACATAATCCTATTCTCACTTCCCTACCAGATTTCCTCACTGCCATGGATGAATTGTATTTGGATACTAATTCACAAATTACAGCTGAAACTAAGATGAGAGCTTTACGACAAGGTTCTAAACCAGTTGAGGTGTATATCACCGAATTTAAGCAGTTCTCCACAGACTCCCAATGGAATCAAATAGCTCTTAGAAACCAATTCAGGCTGGGTCTCTCTGAGTCTATTAAGGATGAGTTGGCTAGAGTGGTTCTACCAGATACATTGGAAGGACTGATGAGGCTGTCCATACAAATAGACAGGCGTCTCAGGGAAAGGAGAAGTGAAAGACACAGTTCTGAAGTTATCTACCGGAAACCTACACCTCCCATACCCCATGGGGCTACCAGTAGTTCCACTCAAGAGCCGATGGAGATTGGAGTTCTAAGAGGTCCTCTGTCACTAGAAGAAAAGCAGAGACGCAAATCTCTAGCACTCTGCCTATACTGTGCTAATCCCTCTCATTCCGTAAAGGAATGTCCACTGCTACAAAAGAATAAGAAAAGTAAGTGCATTATGACTAACATTTCTACCTCAAAGCAGAATAACCCTATTTACTGTATCATCTCTCTCTCTTTGCAGTGGGAACGTAGACGCCTAACCACTGAGGCTATTGTTGACACCGAGGCCCACGGGAATTATATAGATTCTACCATTGTGAAAATAAATAAAATAGCACTTGAAAGAAAAACCACTCCTGTCTCTATTCGTGTGGTTGATGGCACATACATATCTAGCGGTCCAATAACACATCATACTGTTCCTTTATTGGTTACCACACAAGACAATCATCATGAATATATTCGTTTTGATGTTTTGCCCTCTCCTCTTTTTCCTGTGGTTTTAGGTATACAGTGGATTCGCTTGCATGAACCCACTATAGTTTGGAAGACATTAAAACTTACTTTAGACTCCCCATATTGTAAGCGTACCTGTACATCCCCCACACATGTAATACAGGTAGCACAGGTAGATGAGGAGTTGCCTATCATTCCCAAGGAGTATACCCAATATATAGAAGTATTTAGCAAACGTGAGGCAGAAAACTTACCACCGCACCGCAGTTATGACTGCCCCATAGACCTGAAACCTGGTGCGACTATACCTTATGGTCACTTATACCCGTTGAGTCAACCTGAGCTTGAACATTTAAAAGCTTATTTAGACGAGAACCTTAAGAAGGGATTCATCAGACCCTCAGTATCTCCTGCTGGAGCAGGCATGTTTTTTGTCAAAAAAAAGATCAATCATTACGTCCGATCATAGACTACAGAGATTTAAACAAAATCACTGTTAAGAATAGGTACCCTCTCCCATTAATACCCAAGCTCATAGAACGCCTTCACAAAGCTAAGATTTTCACTAAATTAGATCTAAGGGGGGCCTACAATCTCATACGCATAAGAGAGGGAGATGAGTGGTTGACTGCTTTTAGGACTCGATACGGTCTGTATGAGTACCTAGTTATGCCATTTGGCCTTACCAATGCACCAGCTACTTTCCAACACTACATCAATGATGTCTTCAGAGACCTGTTAGACATCTGTGTCGTAGTTTATCTGGATGACATCCTGATCTACTCTCAAAACCTTCAAGATCATATTAAGCACGTCAGCTGGGTGCTTTCAAGATTACAAGTACATCGACTTTATGCAAAGGCTGAGAAATGCTTATTTCACACTAAAAAGATATCTTTCCTTGGTTACAACATCTCCTCTGAAGGCATCGAGATGCAACAAGACAAGGTTGAAGCAGTAAAAGATTGGCCTATTCCACAAACCCGAAAGGATCTCCAACGCTTTTTAGGTTTCAGCAACTACTATCGAAAATTTATAAAAAATTATTCCTCTATCGTTAAACCTCTTACCATCCTTACGGGCAGTACAACTACCTATCGGTGGAACTCAAAGGCCAATGAAGCATTTGAATTCTTAAAACACTCCTTTACAACAGCTCCAATATTGCGTCACCCTGATCCTGCTTTACAGTATTTCCTTGAAGTGGACTCCTCGGACTACGCCTTAGGAGCTGTCTTATCCCAAAGAGAATCTTTAACCCAACCTCTGCACCCTATAGCCTTCTATTCGAAAATTATGTCTCCTCCTGAAAGGAATTACCCTATTGGGGAAAAGGAGTTACTCTCCATTAAAAGAGCTTTTGAATACTGGAGGCATCTTCTAGAGGGTACACTCTTACCTGTTATAGTTTATACCGACCACAAAAATTTGGAATACCTCCAGAGAAATAAGACCCTCTCAGCTAGACAGGTGAGGTGGAGTCTTTACTTTAGCAGATTTCATTTTCAAATTATTTACAGACCAGCTAACCGTAATGGAAAGGCGGACGCTCTTTCCCGAAGAGACCCTAAACCACCTTCGGAAGATAACCCTACAGTGATGATTCCCCACGAGAAGTTCTTAGGCATCACATCATCTTCTGAATCTGTTTATCAAAAGGCCATACAAGCTGAACAAGATTTACCTAAAGAAATAACACTAGGAAATGATGGTCTATATTACAATTCAGATAAATTATATATACCCGAGCAATTAAGACAAAATTTGATGAAGGAACATCACAATTCCCCTCTTTCTGGACACCCTGGTATTCAAAGAACTCTAAACCTCATTTCAAGGACTTATTGGTGGCCACATATGGCCGTAGATGTTCATAACTATGTACAAAGTTGCACTAGATGTATCACTTCAAAATCGGAGAGACGTCCTCCTTATGGATTTCTGATGCCCATACAAGTTCCACAAAGACCCTGGACTCATCTAGGTATAGATTTTATAGTTGAATTACCTACTTCAGCTGGAATGAACACCTTAATGGTAGTTATCGACTTGTTTACCAAGATGGCTCATTTTATACCGCACCACAAATTGCCAACTTCAGCTGAAACTGCACAACTATTTATAGACAACATTATTAAACTACATGGGATACCAGAAATCCTTAATTCTGACAGGGGAACTCAATTCACCTCTCGTTTCTGGAAGAACCTCTGCAACAAGTTACAGATTGAACACCGTTATACCACCGCCTACCACCCCCAGACTAATGGCCAAACAGAGCGCTTAAACCAGTGGCTTGAGCAGTATCTGCGCTGCTACTGTGCCTACCACCAAACAGACTGGAAGAAATTCCTTTCAACTGCAGAATTCGCATATAACAACTCTCTCAATTCGTCCAGTAAGATGTCACCATTCTTCGCGAATTATGCATACCACCCAAAGATTAGTCTCTCAACAAAAGAATCTTCTTTAAACCCAAATGTGGAGGATCTAACTGATAGACTTACTGAAAACTGGCAACTATTACAAAGGAATCTACAAACGGCTCAAGAAACACAAAAGAAGTACTATGACCTCAGAAGAAGGCCATCCCCACAGTATTCAATCGGAGATTGGGTCTGGCTATCTACAAAAAATCTAAAATTGCAGACCCCAAGCAAGAAACTAGCAAGCCTCTTTATAGGACCATTTCGTATTATACGTATCATCAACCAAAACGCTGTTACTTTACAACTTCCTACCACTCTTGCCATCCATCCTACATTCCACGTCTCCTTATTGAAACCTGCAAAAAACACTGGAACCCAACTATTACCTCCTGAAGCTCAGTCTTTAGACCCTAACTGTAATGTGCTTATTAATGTTGGATCTCAACTGCCGTAAAAGTATGAATGTTTCACTCTAAAATACAGACTATTATTTCAGCATAGGCTGTGATGATTTAGAGTGAGTTTTAATTTATGATGAATTGAAGACTGAGAATATAGTTATAGTAATAAGGTACTATTAATGTGTAGCAATATTCCAATCTATAACTACAAAGGTAGTTCAATAACTTTGAATTAGAATTCAGAAATGATAATCAGTGAATTTCAGTATTGAGACTTAAGTTCAGATAGTGAGCGAGTGAAATGTGGACTAGCCACTGTAAAGGCTGTTTGTAATAGTATCCGTCTGCTATGTAGTGAGAGAGAACACAGAAACATGCAGCTGCTGACAGGGGCGTGTCAGGTACACAGGAGTTCCCCAGCTGATGACGTCAGAGCTGTTCCGTAGCGTTACAGTGAAACCGGCTTGATACAAATGATATATTGAAACAAAAGTAGCGATATGCTAGTAAGTGCAGTAAATAGATCAGTTAACTTTGTGAAAGCAACTTAAGATTTTAGTTTACTTGCGGTTACTCCTTGAAAGTCCCGGTTTGTCCTGCTTGCAGGTGTCTGATGAAACAGATCCAATCCTCAGTGTAAAAGCTTGTGTTGGCTGCAGAGCAATCAATAAGTAACTTAGATGAATTAATTCCGTTCACAGGAATAGTTGTTTATAGGAGCAGTTCCTTCTGGTAATTGTAAATCCAATAACTTGTAATAGCATATATCTTCAATTCATGAATTTATACACAGGATAGGAATTGGATGCATAGAGCTTAGCTGACATGAATTTAATAACTAAGCACTTGTTTGGGGCGGAGACATGACTTAAATAGAGGTGGAAGGTGAGCTGTAGAAAAAGAAGGAAAACCAGGAGTGGAATCCTTACACGTCCCCCCCCTCAAGCAAGCCGACCACGGCTGGATGTTTAGGTCTGTGTGGAAAACGTCTATGGAAACGTGCAACAAGCCTAGTAGCATCAATATGGGTATGAGGTTCCCAGGAGTCTTCGTCAGATGAAAACCCCTTCCATCTTACAAGATACTGAAGTTCACCATTACAATATCTTGAATCCAGGAGATCCTGAACTTCATACATGTTTGCGTCCAGGCATACCGGATCAGGAGGAAGGAAAGGTGTAGGAGGGTGTTGACCTGTATAAGGCTTAAGTAAAGAGACATGGAAGGTAGGGTGTATTACCAAAGTATCAGGCAGATCCAAGGTAACTGCATTCTCATTTACTATGTGAGTGATCTTGAATGGGCCTATGAATAGACTAGCCAATTTCTTCTTGGGAAGATGTAACTTGATATTTTTTGTTGACAACCATACAAAGTCCCCTATTTTATACTTGGGAGGAACTCTTCGTCGTAAGTCATAATACTTTTTCTGAGATGCTTGTGCATGCTGTATGTTCGTACATAAATGATGGAAGTTTTCTGATAGGCGTTGTAATAATTCGTCAACAGATGGTGTATTTTCAGAAGAGGAGTGCTGAAAATTGAATCTAGGATTGAAACCATAGTTAGCAAAGAATGGAGAGTAATTGGTGGTACTGTTGATAGTGTTATTGTAGGAAAATTCTGCCATAGCAAGAAAAGATGACCATTTATGTTGATGGTATGAACAGTAACAACGTAAGTATTGCTCAAGCCATTGGTTCAATCTTTCAGTTTGTCCGTTCGTTTGCGGGTGGAAGGCAGTACTGAGCCGTTGTTCAATTTGCAGAGTAGTAGTGAGTGTTTTCCAAAACCTTGAGGTAAATTGGCTACCTCTGTCTGTGAACAAAACAGTCGGTAAACCATGATGCCTTACAACGTTGTTTAGAAACAAATGTGCAGTTTCTGAGGAAGTAGGTAACTTGTGGTAAGCAATGAAATGTGCCATTTTAGTAAAGTGGTCAGTAACGACTAAAATGGTGGTGAAACCAGAGCTTGGTGGTAGTTCTACTATAAAATCCATACCAATGTGAGCCCAGGGTGAAGTGGGTATGTCCAAAGGCATGAGGAGTCCGTACGGAGGTCTTCTGTCGGGTTTGGATACAGAGCAAGTATTACACTGCTGAATATAAAGCTTGATAGAATTTTCCATGGATGGCCACCAGTAAGTTCTGCTTACTAATTCCTTAGTGCGTCTGATACCTACATGACCAAGTAAGGGAGGATCATGGTGTTCTTTAATTATTTGTGCTCTGAGTGGTTCAGGTACGTAAATCTGAGAACCATGAAAATATAACCCATCTTTCTTAATTAAGGAGTTCAGAAGTGTTTGTTTTTCCAAACCTAAGGCGGCTTCATAATCTGGAACTGATATAGATAGTGAAGCGAGAAATTTAGTAGGTGGGAGGATACAACTAGGTGTATATTCTGGAATAGGTCTAGGATCTCTGCGGGAGAGGGCATCTGCCTTTCCATTTTTCGATCCAGGTCTATACAAAATCTGGAAGTCAAAACGACTGAAGAAGAGGCTCCATCTAACCTGTCTTCCAGATAAGGTTTTGTTGTTCTGTAGAAATTCAAGATTACGATGGTCTGTATATATTATGATGGGATGAGATGTACTTTCCAGGAGATGTCTCCAAAATTCCAAAGCTCTTTTGATGGCCAGTAATTCTTTATCCCCTATGGAGTAATTCATTTCTGCAGAGGACATAATTTTTGAGAAGAAGCCGATAGGGAATAGAGGTTCTTTGAGTGTCTTACGTTGTGATAATACTGCACCGAGTGCATAGTCCGAAGAATCCACTTCCAATATATATTGCAGGTCGGGGTCAGGATACTTTAAAATAGGAGCTGAAGAAAAAGACTCCTTGAGGAAACTGAAAGCATCAGCTGCTTCTTTCGACCATCGGAACACGCAATTGGAGCTAGTAAGTTTGGTAAGAGGTTTCGAAATCCTTGAGAAATTTCGGATGAATTTCCTGTAATAATTACTGAATCCGAGGAATTTTTGTAGATCCTTTCTGTTCATAGGAGTTGGCCATGATTTTACTGCCTCAACTTTTCCCTCTTGCATTTGAATGCCTTCAGGGCTGATGGAATAACCCAGGAAATCAATCGTTGTAGTATGAAAAATACATTTTTCCAGTTTGGCATAGAGTCGGTGAACCTGGAGACGAGATAAAACCCAACTAACGTGTTTGATGTGGTCAGTAGTATTGGAGGAATAAATTAAAATGTCATCTAAATAAACTATGACACAAATATCGAGTAAATCATGAAAAATGTCATTTATAAAGAATTGGAAGGTTGCTGGTGCATTGGTGAGTCCGAAAGGCATAACTAGGTATTCATACAACCCATATCTTGTTCTAAAAGCCGTGAGCCATTCATCCCCCTCTCTGATGCGTACAAGGTTGTATGCTCCCCTCAGATCCAATTTAGTGTAGATAGTAGCATGTCTTAGTCTCTCTATGAGTTCCGGAATGAGTGGAAGTGGGTAGCGATTTTTTATGGTGATCTTATTTAGTTGTCTAAAATCGATAATAGGGCATAAAGAGTTGTCCTTGTTTCGGACAAAAAACATACCAGCACCGGCTGGTGAGACAGAAGGACGAATGAATCCTTTCTTCAAGTTCTCATCTAAGTAGCTTTTCAGATGGTCTAATTCGGATTGACATAGAGGATATAAATGTCCTATGGGGGGAGTTGTACCTGGTTTCAACTCTATGGGGCAGTCATAGGATCGATGGGGAGGAAGTGTTTCAGCCTCTTTTTTACTGAAAACCTCAGCGAAGTGACTGTATTCAATTGGTACAAGAGTGTCAGAAGTGGGGTTCAGAGAAAGTAATGACTCCCTAATACAGGTTTGTTGGCAATATTGTGAGTTTAAATGTATGTCTAAAGATTTCCAACTGATCTGAGGTTCATGTAGTTGTAGCCAAGCCAACCCAAGAACAATTGGAAATAAGGGAGATGTAATCACATCAAAAGAGAGATGTTCATGATGATTGTTTAATGTAGTGACAGAAAGAGGAATGGTATGATGTGTAATAGGTCCAGAAGAAATCTCAGAGCCATCAACAACACGAAGTGAAATAGGAGACAATTTCTTAATCAGGGGTATTTTATTGATAGACACTAATGAGCTGTCGATGTAGTTGCCTTGAGCTCCGGTGTCAAGGATAGCAGGGACGGAGATCTGTTTACTTGCCCACTGTAAAGACAAAAGTAGAGAACAGTGAAGTGGTTTGTTAAGTACTACTTGAGAGGTGAAGTTAGTGTTACACTTACTGTTCTTTTTCTGGGGTATGATAGGGCAGTCCTTAAGACTGTGAGCTGGATCACCACAATACATGCAAAGGCCCCGGGTCTTTCTTCTCATACGTTCATCCGGTGATAGAGGTCCCCTGAAGATGCTGATATCCATAGATTCAGCTCCGGTGGGACTAGTAGACCTAAGAGTAGGTTGGTTAGGACTGGAAAACTTTTTGTTTGGCTGGTCTGAATATTGTCGTTCGGATCTTCTCTCCCTTAATCTTCTATCAATATGGCTACTTAATTTCATAAGAGCCTCAAGTGTCTCTGGCAATTCTGTTCTGGCTAATTCATCCTTGACTGCATCAGAAAGACCAAGCCTAAATTGATTTCTGAGGGCTATGGCATTCCATTGGGAGTCAATGGAGTACTGTTTGAACTCCGTTATGTAATATTCCACAGGTCTGGATCCTTGCTTCAATTTCCTCATTTTGCTCTCAGCTGTTATTTGGAGGTTGGTATCATTATACAATTCATCCATGACGTCAAGAAATGCAGAAAAGGATGATAGTACCGGATTATTAGTCTCGAATAGTGTGTCAGCCCATATACGGGGTTCTCCCCTTAAATAACTTATCATGCTGAGAACTTTCACCCTATCGTTTGGATAAGTCCTAGGCTTGAGAGAAAAATTAAGAAGGCAAGCATTCTTAAAGTGGCGGTATTGATTTCTGTCTGCTTGAAAACATTCTGGAGGAGCAACAAAGGGTTCAGGAGAGGTCTCTTGGGCTGGTAGCTTAGGATTGATGGAATCTTTTATAACGTTTCTCAAAGTCTCATTCTCCAATTGTAATTCTCTTAGACCCTGGCTGAGTTGGTCTACCCTTTGTGACAGGTTAAAGACAATTTGTGGGAGCTCGGCTGGATCCATAATAATGGCTTAGTTATTCTGTAATGTGCTTATTAATGTTGGATCTCAACTGCCGTAAAAGTATGAATGTTTCACTCTAAAATACAGACTATTATTTCAGCATAGGCTGTGATGATTTAGAGTGAGTTTTAATTTATGATGAATTGAAGACTGAGAATATAGTTATAGTAATAAGGTACTATTAATGTGTAGCAATATTCCAATCTATAACTACAAAGGTAGTTCAATAACTTTGAATTAGAATTCAGAAATGATAATCAGTGAATTTCAGTATTGAGACTTAAGTTCAGATAGTGAGCGAGTGAAATGTGGACTAGCCACTGTAAAGGCTGTTTGTAATAGTATCCGTCTGCTATGTAGTGAGAGAGAACACAGAAACATGCAGCTGCTGACAGGGGCGTGTCAGGTACACAGGAGTTCCCCAGCTGATGACGTCAGAGCTGTTCCGTAGCGTTACAGTGAAACCGGCTTGATACAAATGATATATTGAAACAAAAGTAGCGATATGCTAGTAAGTGCAGTAAATAGATCAGTTAACTTTGTGAAAGCAACTTAAGATTTTAGTTTACTTGTGGTTACTCCTTGAAAGTCCCGGTTTGTCCTGCTTGCAGGTGTCTGATGAAACAGATCCAATCCTCAGTGTAAAAGCTTGTGTTGGCTGCAGAGCAATCAATAAGTAACTTAGATGAATTAATTCCGTTCACAGGAATAGTTGTTTATAGGAGCAGTTCCTTCTGGTAATTGTAAATCCAATAACTTGTAATAGCATATATCTTCAATTCATGAATTTATACACAGGATAGGAATTGGATGCATAGAGCTTAGCTGACATGAATTTAATAACTAAGCACTTGTTTGGGGCGGAGACATGACTTAAATAGAGGTGGAAGGTGAGCTGTAGAAAAAGAAGGAAAACCAGGAGTGGAATCCTTACACTAACGTTTATGAAGTGAAGGATATTTTGGATTCGCGTTTATATAAAGGGGATCTACAATACCTTGTCAGTTGGAAGGGGTATTCTTCAGACGAAGACACTTGGGAACCCCATAATCTTGTGAACGCTCCCCGACTGGTGTCTCGTTTCCATTCAAGGAATCCTCATAGACCTCGCTTACAAGCCGTGGGACGGCTTGAGTGAAGGGGGCAATCTGTCAGAACTCACTATACCACCTTATGTTAAATGTCATACAATTACCAATACCACCTTTACCTTTTAGTTCCTCCTAGCCTATTTAAGCTTTCTCCTGACGCCAGCCAGGTGCTTAGTAATTGAGTTTTATCCCTAGGTAACTCTAGGGTACAAACTGAGCTCCTGCTTATTTCAAGCTACCTTATTGGAAAATAGTTTTAAAACTTATTTCAAGGGAAACTGACACCCTGCTACGGTGTTCTGTTTTCTCTACTTTGGTTTCGGTATTCATTTCAGTTACATCTCCACTTATATTATCAAGCCAGGATTATACTTCAAACATCTGATTGCTTTTGCAACATTACCGGAAGATTTGTAAGTTTATTTCTCCCGCGGACTTCAGCCCTGTGACGTCAGACGCCAACCGCAACCGGTTTTCAGTAAGCTGTCACTCACCGCCTATCAACTACTGTCTCGAGTGCCGCTCGAGTTCTCTGTTCTCAGCCGATTCAACAGGTAACCTGCGACTATCTCACTACAGCTAACAGAGTTGTGTAACATCTAATTGTGACTTTAAATCTCTGGCGCACACCTCACTAATTTGGGCATAGAGGAACTGCTACATTAATTGTATTGATACATATGAACTGATACTTTTCCAAAAATCATCAGAAAGAATTACTTTGTAAATTTGTTTCTAAATGGACACTTAACATATTAAGTTACTCCTTTATTTTTCCTTAAGTCTCCACATAGACTTAAAAGTTTATTAACTCACTCTGAGCCCCATTATGGTTAACATCTTCATATGTTAATTAAGTGCTGAGTGAAACATTATATCTGATCCGCAGCTGTAGATCCACAGCAATAGTTGAAAAATCTTTAACCTACATAGCCTTGACAACTCCATCCGGAGGTGTTCTCCAGGTTAACCATCAAATAGGGGTTACCAGATTTGGATCTGATGGCATCTCGCCAGAACACCAAGCTTCCAAAGTACGAATCGAGGTTGGGGATCCTCAGACTTTCTTGATAGATGCTCTGGCAGTTCCTTGGAACTTCAGGTTGGCATACCTTTTTCCTCCTTTTGCTCTCCTTCCATGAGTCATTGCTCGGATCAAGCAAGAGAGAGCTTCAGTGATTCTAATAGCTCCTACGTGGCCTTGCAGGATCTGGTACGCAGACTTAGTGGAAATGTCATCCCTACCTCCGTGGAGCCTCCCACTGAGGAAGGAACTTCTACTTCAGGGTCTTTTTCTTCATCCAAACATCATTTCTCTGAAGCTGACTAATTGGAGATTGAACGCATAATTTTATCTAAGCGAGGATTTTCTGAGTCGGTCATTGAGACAATGATTCAGGCTTGTAAGCCTGTTACTAAAAGGATTTACCATAAGATTTGGCGTAAATATCTTCATTGGTGTGAATCCAAACAATACTCTTGGAGTAAGGTCAGGATTTCAGGAGTTTTGTCCTTTCTCCAGGAAGGTCTGGAGAAGGGTTTGTCTGTCAGTACTCTGAAAGGTCAGATATCTGCCCTATCCATTTTGTTACACAAGCGTCTGGCAGATGTACCAGATGTGCAATCTTTTTGTCAGGCCTTGGTCAGAATCAGGCCTGTGTTTAAATCTGTTGCTCCACCTTGGAGCCTTAATCTTGTTCTTAAAGTTTTGCAACAGGCTTCGTTTGAGCCAATGCATGCCATAGATATTAAGTTGTTATCTTGGAAGGTTTTGTTTCTGATTGCTTCAGAACTTTCAGCTTTACAGTGCGATTCGCCATATCTCATATTTCATGCAGACAAGGCAGTTCTTCGTACCAAGTTTAGTTTTCTTGCTAAGGTTGTTTTGGATAGAAATGTTAATCAGGAAATTGTGGTTTCTTCTCTCTGCCCTAATCCTTCTTCTCATAGGGAACGGTTGTTGCACAATCTAGATGTTGTACAGGCTCTTAAATTCTATTTGCAGGTGACTAAAGACTTTTGTTAGTCTTCTGCATTGTTTGTTTTCTTTTCCAGGAAACGCAAAAGTCAGAAAGCTACTGCTACTTCTCTTTCCCTCTGGTTGAGAAGAATTATTTGTTTTGCTTATGAGACTGCTGGTCAGCAGCCTCCTGAGAGAATTACGGCTCATTCTACCAGGGCTGTTACCTCTTCTTGGGCTACTGTGGAACAGATTTGCAAGGCTGCAGCTTGGTCTTTTTTACATACTTTTTCAATTTTTTTTATAAATTTTGATACTTTTACCTGGGTTGAGGCTTCTTTTGGGAGAAAGGTTCTTCAAGCGTTAGTGCCTTCTGTTTAGGTGATCTGTCTTGTCCCTCCCTAATCATGTGTCCTCTGACTTGGGTATTGGTTCCCAACAGTAATTGATGATTCCGTGGACTCACCATATCTTAGTAAAAAAGAAAACAATATTTATTATTATATTATATATTATATTATATTTTTGCTTACCTGATGATAAATTTATTTATTTCCGAATAGGGTGAGTCCATGGCCCCGCCCTTTGTTTTAAGACAGTTTTTTTTCATGTAAGTGGCAAGAGTCCATGAGCTAGTGACGTGTGGGATATACATTCCTACCAGGAGGGGGCAAAGTTTCCCAAGCCTCAAAATGCCTATAAATACACCTCCCACCACACTCATACCTTAGTTTTACAAACTTTGCCTCCTATGGAGGTGGTGTGAAGTAAGTTGTGCTTGATTTCTTCTGTGATAGGCGCTTCTAAGCATTCTGAAGCCCAATTTCTCTCAGAGTACAGTGTTTGTCAGAGGGATATGAAGGGAGTATTGCCTATTGATTTTATGGTTTCACCCATGGGAAATCTATTCAAGGGCTCTCTGTAATCGGTCGCAGGGATTCATTCCCTGCCTCCCTTTTCAGATTGACGTTATACTCCTATACCATTACCTCTGCTGATATTTTTTAGTACTGGTTTGGCTGTCTGCTATATGTGGATGGGTGTCTTCTGGTAAGTAGGTATCATTTTTAAGACACTCTTAGCTATGTTTGGTGCTTTATATTATATTGTAAAGTTTTAAATATATGTGTTTGCTTATATTTGCCATGAGTCAGGTCTATGTATATTTCCCTTTTTTTTGCAGACTATCAGTTTCAGTTTGGAAATTATGTTTGGGAAGACTTTGGTTTCCAAAAATTTTCGCGGCAAACCAGGCTGGCGAGGAAGCAAAATGCTGGGGGTTTTTTGGCGTAATTTTTGGCGCCAAATTTTTTTTGCCGCGAAGTTGCATCTATAGTGACGCAAGTCTAGTAATTTCCTGCGTCTTTGTTGACGTTAGTTCTTTTGTCGCGAAGTTGCGCTTGTTATGACACGAGTTGCATAATTTCCTGGTGTTAGCTTTGGCGCCAACATTTTTTTTACTTTCTTTTGCGTCATACTTGGCGCCAATTTTTTTTGTATATTACCCTTCTTCATTTAATGCTTCTGGTTCTCTTTATATTTTTAAGAGCTATACTGCTTATTTTTTTGCATCTTACTTTAGCATAAGCATTTTTTCCCATTCCTGAAACTGCTATATAAGGAAATTGGATATTTTGTTTAATAGTTGTTTTTTTTCTTTTTACATTTTGCAAGATGTCTGTCTGATCCTGCCTCTGATGTTGTTGTAGAAACCATGCTGCCTGAACACAGTTCTACCAAAGATAGGTGTGTCTGTTGTAAATTAGCTGATGTTATTTCTTCAGCTCAATTATGTGGCATTTGTCATGATAATGTTTCTATTAGTACAAATACATTGTCTGTTGTTCCTTCAACATCTAATATACCTGATATTCCTGCAGATGTAAAGAATTATATTGCTGCAGCTATAGAAAAGGCTATGTCTGCTATTCCGCCTTCAAATAAACGTAAAAGGTCTTTTAAAACTTCTCATAATTCTGATGAAATTTGTATTGATCGACAACATACTGAAGTATCCTCTGCTGATGAGGATCTCTCTGGTTCAGAGGATCCTGAATCAGACTCTGAAATTGACAAATCTTTCTATCTGTTTAAGATTGATTATATTCGTTCTTTGTTGAAGGAAGTTTGGTTATTGAAGAGTCTAGTCCTCTTGATAACAAAGCCAGTAAACGTTTAAATTCTGTTTTTAAGCCTTCAAAGGTTGCTTCTGAGGTTTTTCCTATTCCAGATGCTGTTTCTGATATGATTACTAAGGAATGATCTAAGCCTAGTTCTTCTTTTAATCCTTCTTCTAGGTTTAAGAAGTTGTATCCTTTACCTGTGGCTAAATTAGAGTTTTGGGAAAAAGCCCCTAAGGTTGATGGGGCTATTTCCACTCTTGCCAAACATACTACTATTCCTATGGAAGATAGTACTTCTTTTACAGATCCTTTAGACAGGAAGATTGAATCACAGAAAAGTTTATTTACTTTCTGGTTATATTTTTAGACTTGCCATTTATATGGCTGATGTGGCTGCTGCTTCAACTTTTTGGTTGGACAGTTTAGCTTGTCTGGTAGAAGATTCTAATTTGTCTAGCATTGTTCTTCTGATTCAATATGTTAATCATTTTATTTGTATTGCTATAGTTGACATTAATAAGATCAATGTTAAATCTATGTCTTTAGCTATTTTAGCTAGAAGAGCTTTATGGCTTAAATATTGGAATGCTGACATGGTGTCTAAATCTAGAATACTATCTCTATCTTTCCAGGGTAAGAATTTATTTTGTTCTCAATCTGATTCTATTATTTCCACTATCACTAGGGGGAGGGGAGGTTTTTTTTTACCCCAAGATAAAAAGTCTAAGGTTAAATTTAAGGCTCTCAATCATTTTCGTTCCTTTCATTGGAATAAAGAACAAAAAAACACTCCTTTCCCTAAGGCCTCTGGTTCCAATTGGAGACCATCTTCAAATTGGAATAAGACCAAGCCTTATAAAAAAACAATCCAGCCCCCAAAACTGCATGAAGGTACGGCCCTCAATCCAGTTCAGCTGGTGGGGGGCAGATTGAAATTATTTCAGGAAATTTGTACAAGTTCTGTTCAGAATCAGTGAATTCAGAATATTGTGTCTCAAGGGTATCGAATAGGTTTCAGGATAAGACCTCCCGTGGGAAGATTTTTTCTTTCTCATGTTCCAAGAAATCCTGTGAAGGCTAAGGCTTTTCTGAAATGTGTTTCAGATCTAGAGCTTTCAGGGTTGATTGTACCAGTTCCTCTCCAGTTCTGGATTTGAAGTTTTTTAATAGTTTTGTAAGAGTCCCAATTTTCAAGATGGTGACTATAAGGACTATTCAGCCTTTTGTTCAGCAAGGGCATTTTATGTCCACAATAGACTTACAGGATGCTTATCTTTATATTCCAATTCATCCAGTCGCGATCATTCCCTTCAGTGGCTATGTGCATGGAAGTTTTAGGTCTTATGACTGCAGCATCGGACGCGATCCCCTTTGCTCGTTTTCATGAGACCTCTGCACCTTTGCATGCAGAATCAATGGTGCAGATATCACAACTGATATACTTAAATCCCAGCATTCAACTCTCTCTATCTTGGTGGTTGGACCATCACCGTATTGTTCGAGGAGCCTCTTTAGTTCGTTCTTTCCTGGACTGAGATCTCAACGGATGCAAGTTTTACAGGTTGTAGAGCTATCTGGGGGTCTCTGACAGCACAAGGGGTTTGGAAACATCAAGAGGCGATGTTACCAATCAATATTTTAGAACTCCGTGCTATCTTCAGAGCTCTTCAGGCTTGGCCTCTATTAAAGAGAGAACTTTTCATTTGTTTTCAGACAGACAATATCACAACAGTGGCATATGTCAATCATCAGGGAGGGACTCACAGCTCTTTAGCAATGAAATAAATATCTCTGATACTTTCTTGGGCGGAGTCCAACTCTTGTCTAATTTCTGCGATTCGTATTCCAGGTGTAGACAATTGGGAAGCGGATTATCTCAGTCGTCAGACTTTGCATCCGGGGGAGTGGTCTCTCCATCCAGATGTTTCATCAGATTGTGCAGATGTGGGGTCTTCCAGAAATAGATCTGATGGCCTCCGGTTTGAACAACAAACTTCCCAGATATCTTTCCAGATCCAAGGATACTAAGGGGAGGTGGTGGTTGCTTTAGCAGTTCCTTGGTTTTACCAACCTGCTTACATTTTCCCCCCTCTAGTTCTTCTTCCAAGGGTGATCTCCAAGATCATAATGGAACAATCTCATGTGTTTCTGATAGCACCAGCATGGCCTCACAGCTTTTGGTATGCAGATCTTGACCGGATCTCCAGATGCCAACCTTGGCCACTTCCTTGAAGGCCAGACCTTCTGTCTCAAGTGCCATTTCTCCATCAGGATCTCAAATCACTAAATTTAAAGGTATGAAAATTGAACGCTTAGTTCTTAGTCATAGAGGTTTCTCTGACTCCGTGATTAACACTGTTAAATGCTCTTAAGTCTGTTTCGAGGAAGATTTATTATCGGGTTTGGAAAAGCTATATTTCATGGTGCTCCTCTCAAACAAATTACTGGCATTCTTTTAGAATTCCTAGGATTTTACAGTTTTTTCAGGATGGTTTGTATAGTGTATTGTCTGCAAATACTTTGAAGGGACAAATCTCTGCTCTTTCTGTCTTATTTCATAGAAAGATTGCTAAATTTCCTGATATTCACTGTTTTGTTCAGGCTTTGGTCTATTTCTCCTCCCTGGAGTCTTAATTTGGTTTTAAAGATTTTGCAGGCTCTTCCTTTTGAGCTTATGCATTATTTGGATATTAAATTACTTTCTTGGAAAGTGTTATTTCTTTTGGAGTTGTCGGCTCTCTCTTGTGAGTCTCCTTATCTGATTTTCCATCAAGATAATGCTGTTTTATGGACTTTGTTTAAATGTTTGCCTAAAGTTGTGAATTCTAACAACATTAGTAGGGAAATTGTTTTTCCTTCCTTGTGTCCTAATCCTAAAATCTCTTGAGAGATCTCTACATTCTTTGGATGTGGTAAGAGCTTTGAAATACTATGTTGAGGCTACTAAGGATTTCAGAAAGACTTCTAGTCTATTTGTTATTTTCTCTGGTTCCAGGAAAGGTCAGAAAGCCTCTGCCATTTCTTTGGCATCTTGGTTAAAACCTTTGATTCACAAGGCTTATTTGGAGGCAGGGCAGTCTCCTCCTCAGAGAATTACAGCTCATTCTACTAGATTAGTTGCCACTTCTTGGGCTTTCACGAATGAAGCTTCAGTTGATCAGATTTGCAAAGCAGCAACTTGGTCTTCTTTGCATACTTTTAGTAAATTTTACCATTTTGATGTATTTTCTTCTTCAGAAGCAGTCTTTGGTAGAAAAGTTATTCAGGCAGCTGTCTCAGTTTGATTCTTTTGCCTATGATTAGAGTTTTTTTAAAGAAAATTTAAGAAAACTTAATTATTTGGATTTAATTTTTCAGCGGAAATAGCTGTTTTTATTTTATCCCTCCCTCTCTAGTGACTCTGTGGATTTCCACATCTTGTTATTTTATCCCATAGGTCACTAGCTCATGGACTCTTGCCACTTACATGAAAGAAAACCTAATTTATGTAAGAACTTACCTGATAAATTAATTTCTTTCATAGTGGCAAGAGTGCATGAGACCCACCCTATTTTTTGGTGGTTATGATTTTTTTTTGTATAAAAGCTCATTATTTTTTCCAGTTCCTCTTTTTGTATGCTTTTTTACTCCTTTTTACACCTCACTACTTGGCTATACGTTGAACTAAGTTATGAGTGTGGTGGGAGATGTATTTATAGGCATTTTGTGATTTGGGAAACTTTGCCTCCTCCTGGTAGGAATGTATATCCCATACGTCACTAGCTCAAGGACTCTTGCCATTATGAAAGAAATGAATTAAATTAGTTTTTTTTTTTACTAAACCTCAGACACCTTTACACCTTGTGTTGCTCCCTTTCTCCTTTTCCTTCGGTCAAATGACAGGGGATTGTGAGAAGGGGAGTGATACTTAACAGCTTTGCTGTTGTTCTCTTTGCCTCCTCCTGGTTGCCAAGAGTGGTATTCCCAACCGTAATTGATGATTCCGTGGACTCACCATATTTTAGAAAAGAAAATCTGTTATTTTTTCTAGAAATTATTCCCAATATTGCCTTTTGGCATATGAATATTGTGATTCCGTGGACTCCATATCCGGAAATAAATACATTTATCAGGTAAGCATAAATTTTGGTTTTCTGGATGAGAAGTTGCAGCGACACCTTTTAAAATTGTAAAGCTTGCAAGAGCATACCCAATACCCAGCTGAATTATGTATTCTAATGAGCTGTACACACGGATACCACAACCCTATTGATGGGTAGGTTACTAGTAGAGCACAATTTAGCACCGGGTTGCTCTCGTATTACAAGTTGAAAGTTTGCATGCAAGCATAAACCCGAAGCTTGCAAAATAATCATTGGGACAGAGTTAACTTTTTCTTTTATAGACTTCAATGAAGCACAAAAACTGGGAGGAAAAAACACACATGCTCGCTAACTCGACAGCAGATATTAAAGAGCGCTAAACCTGATATAAATTATTATTATAGGGCCATATATGCTAATACATGAATTAATATTTCACATTCCAATGTTGTTCACATAGAAGAGTATGTTCTATTTATTCTTAAATAAAATATTTATGGAAATTAGCCTTTCCTTGCTGAATAAAGGCGATTGAGGAAATCCTGTTTTGGATATCCCAGGATTTACGGCTGCCAGCCGTGGGTAACATCCAGTGATTGTGTGTGTATGTATATGTGTGTGTATATATATATATATATATATATATACACCAATAGGAAAAGTATAGCGCAAACAGTCCAAAAGACACCTGCTCAGATAAAATATGAAAGTTTAATAAATCCAAGATAAAAATTACATCGTAGCACCAAGAAAAATAGAGTTAAAAGTTAACTCAGTGTGTACAGAGACACCAGTTTGCAAACATGTTGCGTGCCTCAGCACTTTATCACTGCATATGGAAACACCTGTGCACACCTTCTATTTAAAGGAAAAAAGGAAGGAAACTAGCACCTATATTCTTAAAGGTATATACACCTATACAAAGCAACAAGGAGGAAATAATATATGTGTTAAAACAACTAATTATTGCTTATTTCCTAAACCTCACTATCATTGATAATTTTAAAGTGGGCTGGTCCTGAGCGAGTTTGGCAATTGTAGTAGGGTCCAGTGTGCATAATAGCAGGGAGCTGGTGCATTGCTTAGTAAACTGTTCATTTGTTTTATTCTTGAACACTGAATGCAGCTGTGCCGGTTGTTGTATGCTCTAGTATAATAAACTGTCAAAGGAATTTTGGATTATCCCCTAGAGCACTAGATAGATGGATAGAAATGCCATGTTAGGTTGTTGGAATACTAGTGCTGTATTGTCCTATTGTCAGTTATAGAGGCTGTTGGAATACTACTGCTGTGTGGTCCCCATGTCAGGTATAGGGGCTGATGGAATACTATCACTGTATTGTCCCAATTTCAGGTATAGAGGCTGTTCGCATAGTGGTGCTGTATTTTTCCCATTTCAGATATACAGGCTGTTGACATACTAGTGTCCCAATTTAAGTTATACAGGATGTTGCAATACTGGGGCTGTATTGTTCCCATGTCAGTTGTAGGGGCTGTTGGGATACCAGTGCTGTATTGTCCTATTTCAGGAGTAGGGTTTGTTGGAATACTAGTGCTGTAATGCCCTCTTCTCAGGTATAGGGCTGTAGGAATACTAGTGCTGTATTAGTAAGATAGCCACAGGTGCAAAAGGGATATAACTAACACAAATAATGTAGGACTTCTCACCTCTGATCTAAACGATGATATTGGTGTGAGTTTTATGTGAGAAAACAGTCTGATCTTATTGCTTTACCACTTAATACAGAAGCTAAATGAAGGCTGTTAACACATTTCTAGCTGCATCTGATGCCCATACACAGCCACCCCACCCCCCTCCTCAGATCACACTCAACCACCTTACCCACTCACACAAGAAAACCGACTCACCCAGCAACCCCCTTAGTATAGCACCAGAATATCCACAATCCCTAACGCCTAATGTGCTTTTCGCCCATCTACTTTCTCAAAAGCAAATTGAGTTGTTCCAGACGCTGAGATTAAATACCCCCATATCCAATCAAATTAGAGACTTCCATCTTACTCCCTCATGCTTGTCATAAAGGCACATTTATTTATTTTGATAAGAAACATTGCGCCCTTATTACAAGTTGAAAGTAAAGCACGTGCAAACAGGTCATCACTGGAATGTATTGAAAGCTAGATATCAACATGAGGGGCACCCATGACTAGAGTAAGACTGGGAATAGGCTCAATACTATGCTTATAATGTTTAATGTCCCTTAATTATAAACTTATTTTAATCTGTCTCTATCTGAGATGCTTTTCAAGTGTGTGATGCAAACAAGTTTTAATAGTTATTAAGCTATCTCTCACTGTTGTCCCATGCCCTTATTGAACTCATGTGAGCAGTAATAGCCACTAATAGGTATATGCATAGGGATAATTTGTTTCAGTGGTGTTCACGCAATGGGACAACTCATGCAATTTTGATCACACATTGCACTTAGGTTAAGTATAAAAGATAGTATTATTAATTATGGATTAATATTGGATTGATAATTTTTTTTCTTTGACCTTGGTGGTATTTGGATTATGTTTTATATTTTTGACACTAGAATTTTGTCTGATGTATATTTACGATTACTTTAACTGAGTGTGCCTAGTTTATGCTGGTTTTTCTTTATTCATTTTTGTATTGATGTTAAAAACAAAACATAAAATCTGTAAATAGTGATTTTTTCCCCCCCATATAACACAGAAGAAACAGAAGATCAATGGCTGAGAAATGTGCCTGAAACTCCAGAGCAGGAAATATATGACAATATTAATGCAGGTGAGTGTATGTGTGTGATGTGTATGAGGAACACAGGGCAAAAGTGAGTGTATATGTGTGTAGACAAAACAAAGCAGAGTCCCCTGGTGAATGTCATTCACTAAAAGATAACATAAACCGCTGGTGCATTGACTATAGGAGCCAGATGAAACGACAAATGTCTCTGAAGAGAAACTGCCAAAAAAGCACGTGTCTGTGTCCGCAGTAGAACCAAATGACTGGGAGCCTAAAAACCTACACACTCTTACCCCATTCCGGTTGTACTGTCCAAAGCTCTCAGGACCACTGAACCATGAACCATACCATGCAGGAAACCAAGCAGGATACATGAACCACAGCTCCGTTGTGGAATTATTGACCTTGTAAACCTCCGTTCCTAGCGGTTGCTTCCAGTGTTGATATCCGTATCAGAGCGTGGCGTGTGACATCACCGGTCACGTTGGGGGTGTGTGAGGCTTGTGCTCCAATCAGCTCCCGTAGTTTGTTCTGCCGGGTATCAAATCCATCCGGCAAATAACGTAAGCGGCCCTCTTGTAATGTGCTCCAGTGCACCAGGTGAGGTAAATAAAATCCCAAGAAGGACTCCTTGTAGTCCCGTAACAATAAATTAAAAAAAAGATAGCGGATCTCTTCATCATATTATAAAACATAGCAACTTTATTGAAACATGATAAAAGTTCCATAGCCACCAGCACAAGAATATTGAGAACAGATGGTCTGACTAGTTTCGGCGTCCTGCCGTAATCTTAGACCTGCTGGGTACTTGGAAATTGCAGTCTTAAAAGTACACCCTTACACAGTCATTGGTTAGATAGAGAGCTCAAAATACCTCCCATATTAACCCCTTACATTGCTGGATTAATTAGTCAAAACTAATTTACATAAAGGGAGAAGTCTGTATGGAAAACATATATTGATATTATATAGAATAATATACAAACAGAATGGTAAACATTGGGATAATTACAGTAGTGTCAGAGTTCAAAACATCATGTAATATATATATATATATATATATATATATATATATATATATATATATATATATACACACACACACCATGGAAACAGTACCCTGTAAAGATAACCATATAAAGAGTACACATATAAACACATATATAAATGAAAATGATATCAACCTCAAATGGTAATTTGCAGTACCTATTTAGCCATTTGTCCTTTATTGTTGCAACAAATCTCACCCATGTACCCAGAGCTGAGACCACACAAACAACATCAACAGGGATAATTAGCAAATCAAATGAACAATATAGATAATGTACAACTTAAGATAAAGAGACATCTAGATATAGTTCTCTACTTTGAATACTACACTGTTAGCTAAGCATAAAATGAATGATTTGCTCAATGTTATAGCCTCTGTGGAGTTTATGTGCAAGACAGTAAGCTAAAAAAAAGGGGGGGGGGCAAATGTGTTTACCATTATCAAAAAGAAAGGGATAACATCTATACAAGTGCCCACTACCAGCGGGCGTTATATGTTGAATATGGATATAGTGCCAACCTCTGTACAAGATTATAATACATACAACCGTACACATTACGCCCCAAGATATGGGAAAACCATATTGAACATGTATATCTGTATATGTTCATAAATATATGAATGATTGAATAAATGAAACAAATGCACTAGTAATCAGCACCAGTGATTGATTAGATCGAACTCTGAATTGAAGCCATTTGGGACCTGGGTGCCTAGCTTAAATATCCAGAAGGCCTCCTGACGTGCTAAAACAGCACTCTTATCACCACCCCTTGGTGGTCGCCTAATGGGTTCAATAGCACGCTACGTAAAAGTCTTAACATTACCACTGTGTGTTTCCAAGAAATGTCTGGAGTGCTCAGAGCAAGGTATTTTATTTTTGATATAACCTAGGTGTTCCCTAATTCTTGTACGTACATCCCTGGTAGTCATGCCTACATATTGGCGACAGTGTTCCGTGCATTCAATAAGATATATATATGTGTGTGTCTGAGGGATGCAGGCACACTTGAGTGTGTTTTTGACATGTCTGAGGGATACAGGGTACAGATGGGTGTACGTGTGTGATGTATTTGACGGACATAGGGCACAGGTGAGTGTGTGTGATGTGTATGAGGGGTGCAGGGCAGAGGGTAGTGTACGTGTGTGATGTATTTGACGGACATAGGGCACAGGTGAGTGTGTGTGATGTGTATGAGGGGTGCAGGGCAGAGGGTAGTGTACGTGTGTGATGTATTTGAGGGACATAGGGCACAGGTGAGTGTGTGTGACATGTCTGAGGGATGCAGGGCACAGGTGAGTGTACGCATGTGACATTTCTGAAGGGTGCAGGGCACAGGTGAGTGTATGTATGTGATATATCTGAAGGGTGCAGGGCACAGGTGAGTGTATGTATGTGATGTGTATGAGGGATGCAGAGCACAGGTGAGTGTACATGTGTGATGTGTCTGAAGGATGCAGGGCAGAGGTGAGTTACTGTGTGATGTGTATGAGGGACGCATGGTATATGTAAGTGTACATATGTGACATGTCTGAAGGGTGCAGGGCACAGGTGAGTGTATGGGTATGACGTGCCTGAGGGGTACAGGGAACAGGTGAGTGTCTGTGTGTGATGTATATAAGAGGTGAAGGGCACAGGTGAGTGTATTTATGTGATGTTTATGAGGGATGCAAGGCACAGGTGAGTGTATGTATGTATTGTGTATGAGGGGTGCAGGACACAGGTGAGTGTAGGTGTGTGATGTGTATGAGGGGTGTAGAGCAAGTGGGTGTATGTATGTGATGTTTATGAGGGATGCAGAGCACAGGTAAATGCACGTATGTGACGTGTATGAAGGATGCACGGCACAGGTGAGTGTATGTATGTGATGTGTATGAGGGATGCAGGGCACAGGTGAGTGTACGTATGTGATGTGTAGGAGGGATGCAGGGAACAGGTGAGTGTACGTATGTGACGTGTCTGAAGGATGCAGGGCACAGGTGAATGTACATATGTGATGTGTATGAGGGATGCAGGGCACAGGTGAGTGTACGTATGTGACGTGTCTGAAGGATGCAGGGCACAGGTGAGTGTATGTATGTAATGTGTATGTATGTGATGTGTATGAGGGATGCAGGGCACAGGTGAGTGTATGTGTATGAGAGGGATGCAGAGCATAGGTAAGTGTATGCGTGTGGCGTGTGGGGTGTCTGAAGGATGCAGGGCTCAGGTTAGTGTATGCGTGTGTGTGATGTTCATGATGGGCGCAGGGCACATTCAAGTGTTTGCTTGTGATGTGCCTGAGGGACACAGGGGGTTACAACATGTCTGAGGGATGCAAGGCAGAAGTGAGTGTAATTGTGTGACATGTCTGAGGGACACAGGGCACAAATTGGTACTCATTTGTGATATGTTTAAGGGATGCAGGTGGCGCATGTGATAGTATGTTTCTGACATTAAGATATTGTGAGTGTCCATGTGTGACATGTCTGATGAACACTACTGCTCAGGTGATTATTTTATATTTTTTCATGTTTAAATTTTCATCTGCAGTACTAGAAAGCTAATATTTATATTATCTATGCAGGTGACGTTAATACTGAAGTTACACTTAATTCTAAACAAATTGATGATCTGTATCTCAAGCCTCACCTGGAATCTGTGAAGCAGGAAATCAGTGACAGTATCAGTACAGGTTAGTATATGTGTATGATGTGTCTGGGGTACACAGGGGGTACAGGTGAGTGTTATGTGTGTGACATGTCTAGGGTACTGGTGACTGTACGTGTATGATGTGTCTGAGAGATGCAGGGTACAGGTGAGTGTTATGTGTATGACATGTCTAAAGTACAAAGGGTACAAGTGAGTGTTGTGTGTGTGATGTGTCTGGGGTACACAGGGGGTACAGGTGAGTGTAATGTGTGTGACATGTCTAAGGTACACAAGTTACAGGTGAGTCTTGTGTGTGTGTGTGTGTGTGACATGTCTAAGGTACACAGGGTACAGGTGAGCGTTGTGTGTGTGTGACATGTCTGGGGTACACAGGGTACAGGTGAGTGTTTATGTGTGCGACATGTCTAAGGTACACAGGGTACAGTTGAGTGTTATGTATGTGACATATCTAAAGTGTGCAGGGTACAGGTGAGTGTTATGTGTGTGACATGTCTAAGGTACACAGGGTACAGGTGAGTGTTGTGTGTGACATGTCTAAGGTACACAGGGTAAAGGTGAGTGTTGTGTGTGTGTGTGTGTGTGTGTGTGTGTGTGTGACATGTGTAAGGTACACAGGGTACAGGTGAGTGTTATGAATGTGACATATCTAAAGTGCGCAGGGTACAGGTGAGTGTTATGTGTGTGACATGTCTAAGGTACGCAGGGTACAGGTGAGTGTTATGTGTGTGACATGTCTAAGGTACACAGGGTACAGGTGAGTGTTGTGTGTGTGTGTGTGTGTGACATGTCTAAGGTACACAGGGTACAGGTGAGTGTTGTGTGTGTGTGTGTGTGAGACATGTCTAAGGTACACAGGGTACAGAGGAGTGTTGTGTGTGACGTGTCTGGGGTACACAGGGTACAGGTGAGTGTAATGTGTGTGACATGTCTAAGGTACACAGGGTACAGGTGAGTGTTGTGTGTGTGTGTGACATGTCTAAGGTACACAGGGTACAGGGTGAGTGTTGTGTGTGTGTGTGTGTGACAAATCAAAAGTACACAGGTACAGGTGAGTGTTGTGTGTGACATGTCTAAGGTACACAGGGTACAGGTGAGTGTTGTGTGTGTGACATGTCTAAGGTACACAGGGTACAGGTGAGTGTTGTGTGTGATGTGTCTGGGGTACGCAGGGTACAGGTGAGTGTTGTGTGTGACATGTCTAAGGTACACAGGGTAAAGGTGAGTGTTATGTGTGACATGTCTAAGGTACACAGGGTACAGGTGAGTGTTGTGTGTGATGTGTCTGGGGTACACAGGGTACAGGTGAGTGTTGTGTGTGTGTGTGACATGTCTAAAGTACGCAGGGTACAGGTGAGTGTTGTGTGTGACATGTCTAAGGTACACAGGGTACAGGTGAGTGTTGTGTGTGACATGTCTAAGGTACACAGGGTACAGGTGAGTGGTGTGTGTGTGACATGTCTAAGGTACACAGGGTACATGTGAGTGGTGTGTGTGTGTGTGACATGTCTAAAGTACGCAGGGTACAGGTGAGTGTTGTGTGTGACATGTCTAAGGTACACAGGGTAAAGGTGAGTGTTGTGTGTGACATGTCTAAGGTACACAGGGTACAGGTGAGTGGTGTGTGTGTGACATGTCTAAGGTACACAGGGTACATGTGAGTGGTGTGTGTGTGTGAGACATGTCTAAGGTACACAGGGTACAGGTGAGTGTTGTGTGTGTGTGACATGTCTAAGGTACACAGGGTACAGGTGAGTGTTGTGTGTGTGTGTGTGACATGTCTAAGGTACACAGGGTACAGGGTGAGTGTTGTGTGTGTGTGTGACATGTCTAAAGTACACAGGTACAGGTGAGTGTTGTGTGTGACATGTCTAAGGTACACAGGGTACAGGTGAGTGTTGTGTGTGTGACATGTGTAAGGTACACAGGGTACAGGTGAGTGTTGTGTGTGTGTGACATGTGTAAGGTACACAGGGTACAGGTGAGTGTTGTGTGTGTGTGTGACATGTGTAAGGTACACAGGGTACAGGTGAGTGTTGTGTGTGTGACATGTGTAAGGTACAAAGGGTACAGGTGAGTGTTGTGTGTAACATATCTAAGGTACACAGGGTACAGGTGAGTGTTGTGTGTGACATGTCTAAGGTACACGGGGTACAGGTGAGTGTTGTGTGTGACATGTCTAAGGTACACGGGGTACAGGTGAATGTTGTGTGTGACATGTCTAAGGTACACAGGGTACAGGTGAGTGTTGTGTGTGTGATGTGTCTGGGGTACGCAGGGTACAGGTGAGTGTTGTGTGTGACATGTCTAAGGTACACAGGGTACAGGTGAGTGCTGTGTGTGCGACATGTCTAAAGTACACAGGGTACAGGTGAGTGTGTCATATATAAGGTACACAGGGTACAGGTGAGTGGTGTGTGTGTTGTGTGTGTGTGTGTGTCATATCTAAGGTACACAGGGTACAGGTGAGTGGTGTGTGTGTGTCATATCTAAGGTACACAGGGTACTGGTGAGTGGTGTGTGTGTTGTGTGTGACATGTCTAAGGTACAAATAGAACAGGTGAGTGTTGTGTGTGACATGTCTAAGGTACAAATAGAACAGGTGAGTGTTGTGTGTGACATGTCTAAGGTACGCAGGGTACAGGTGAGTGTTGTGTGTGTGTGTGTGTGTGACATGTCTAAGGTACACAGGGTACAGGTGAGTGTTGTGTGTGATGTGTCTAAGGTACACAGGGTACAGGTGAGTGTTGTGTGTGTGACATGTCTAAGGTACACAGGGTACAGGTGAGTGTTGTGTGTGATGTGTCTGGGGTACGCAGGGTACAGGTGAGTGTTGTGTGTGACATGTCTAAGGTACACAGGGTAAAGGTGAGTGTTATGTGTGACATGTCTAAGGTACACAGGGTACAGGTGAGTGTTGTGTGTGATGTGTCTGGGGTACACAGGGTACAGGTGAGTGTTGTGTGTGTGTGTGACATGTCTAAAGTACGCAGGGTACAGGTGAGTGTTGTGTGTGACATGTCTAAGGTACACAGGGTACAGGTGAGTGTTGTGTGTGTGTGTGTGACATGTCTAAGGTACACAGGGTACAGGTGAGTGTTGTGTGTGTGTGTGTGACATGTCTAAGGTACAAAGGGTACAGGGTGAGTGTTGTGTGTGTGTGTGACATGTCTAAAGTACACAGGTACAGGTGAGTGTTGTGTGTGACATGTCTAAGGTACACAGGGTACAGGTGAGTGTTGTGTGTGTGACATGTGTAAGGTACACAGGGTACAGGTGAGTGTTGTGTGTGTGTGTGACATGTGTAAGGTACACAGGGTACAGGTGAGTGTTGTGTGTGTGTGTGACATGTGTAAGGTACACAGGGTACAGGTGAGTGTTGTGTGTGTGACATGTGTAAGGTACAAAGGGTACAGGTGAGTGTTGTGTGTAACATATCTAAGGTACACAGGGTACAGGTGAGTGTTGTGTGTGACATGTCTAAGGTACACGGGGTACAGGTGAGTGTTGTGTGTGACATGTCTAAGGTACACGGGGTACAGGTGAATGTTGTGTGTGACATGTCTAAGGTACACAGGGTACAGGTGAGTGTTGTGTGTGTGATGTGTCTGGGGTACGCAGGGTACAGGTGAGTGTTGTGTGTGACATGTCTAAGGTACACAGGGTACAGGTGAGTGTTGTGTGTGCGACATGTCTAAAGTACACAGGGTACAGGTGAGTGTGTCATATCTAAGGTACACAGGGTACAGGTGAGTGGTGTGTGTGTTGTGTGTGACATGTCTAAGGTACACATGGAACAGGTGAGTGTTATGTGGGCGACATGTCTAAGGTACGCAGGGTACAGGTGAGTGTTGTGTGTGTGTGTGTGTCATATCTAAGGTACACAGGGTACAGGTGAGTGGTGTGTGTGTGTGTGTGTCATATCTAAGGTACACAGGGTACAGGTGAGTGGTGTGTGTGTTGTGTGTGACATGTCTAAGGTACAAATAGAACAGGTGAGTGTTGTGTGTGACATGTCTAAGGTACAAATAGAACAGGTGAGTGTTGTGTGTGACATGTCTAAGGTACGCAGGGTACAGGTGAGTGTTGTGTGTGTGTGTGTGACATGTCTAAGGTACACAGGGTACAGGTGAGTGTTGTGTGTGATGTGTCTGGGGTGCGCAGGGTACAGGTGAGTGTTGTGGGTATGACATGTCTAAGGTACACAGGGTACAGGTGAGTGTTGTGTGTATGACATATCTAAGGTACACAGGGTACAGGTGAGTGGTGTGTGTGTGTGACATGTCTAAGGTACACAGGGTACAGGTGAGTGTTGTGTGTGTGTGTGTGACATTTCTAAGGTACACAGGGTACATGTGAGTGGTGTGTGTGTGTGAGACATGTCTAAGGTACACAGGGTACAGGTGAGTGTTGTGTGTGTGTGACATGTCTAAGGTACACAGGGTACAGGTGAATGTTGTGTGTGTGTGTCATATCTAAGGTACACAGGGTACAGGTGAGTGGTGTGTGTGACATGTCTAAGGTACACAGGCTACAGGTGAGTGTTGTGTGTGTGTGTGACATATATAAGGTACAAATGGAACAGGTGAGTGTTGTGTGTGACATGTCTAAGGTACGCAGGGTACAGGTGAGTGTTGTGTGTGTGTGTGTGTGTGACATGTCTAAGATACGCAGGGTACAGGTGAGTGTTGTGTGTGTGTGACATGTCTAAGGTACACAGGGTACAGGTGAGTGTTGTGTGTGTGTGCGTGACATGTCTAAGGTACACAGGGTACAGGTGAGTGTTGTGTGTGTGTGTGTGTGACATGTGTAAGGTACACAGGGTACAGGTGAGTGTTGTGTGTGTGTGTGTGACGTGTAAGGTACACAGGGTACAGGTGAGTGTTGTGTGTGACATGTATAAGGTACACAGGGTAAAGGTGAGTGTTGTGTGTGACATGTCTAAGGTACACAGGGTAAAGGTGAGTGTTGTGTGTGTGTGACATGTCTAAGGTACACAGGGTACAGGTGAGTGTTGTGTGTGATATGTCTAAGGTACGCAGGGTACAGGTGAGTGTTGTGTGTGATGTGTCTGGAGTACACAGGGTACAGGTGAGTGTAACATGTCTAAAGTACACAGGGTACAGGTGAGTGGTGTGTGTGTGTGTGACATGTCTAAGGTACACAGGGTACATGTGAGTGGTGTGTGTGTGTGAGACATGTCTAAGGTACATAGGGTACAGGTGAGTGTTTTGTGTGTGGCATGTCTAAGGTACACAGGGTACAGGTGAGTGTTGTGTGTGTGTCATATCTAAGGTACACAGGGTACAGGTGAGTGGTGTGTGTGTTGTGTGTGACATGTCTAAGGTACACAGGGTACAGGTGAGTGTTGTGTGTGTGTGTGTGACATTTCTAAGGTACAAATAGAACAGGTGAGTGTTGTGTGTGACATGTCTAAGGTACACAGGGTACAGGTAAGTGTTGTGTGTGATATGTCTAAGGTACACAGGGTACAGGTGAGTGTTGTGTGTGTGTGTGTGTGTGTGACATGTCTAAGGTACACAGGGTACAGGTGAGTGGTGTGTGTGTGTGTGTGACATGTCTAAGGTACACAGGGTACAGGTGAGTGTTGTGTGTGTGTGACATATCTAAGGTACAAATGGAACAGGTGAGTGTTGTGTGTGACATGTCTAAGGTACACAGGGTACAGGTGAGTGTTGTGTGTGACATGTCTAAGGTACACAGGGTACAGGTGAGTGTTGTGTGTGACATGTCTAAGGTACACAGGGTACAGGTGAGTGTTGTGTGTGTGTGACATATCTAAGGTACAAATGGAACAGGTGAGTGTTGTGTGTGACATGTCTAAGGTACACAGGGTACAGGTGAGTGTTGTGTGTGACATGTCTAAGGTACACAGGGTACAGGTGAGTGTTGTGTGTGACATGTCTAAGGTACACAGGGTACAGGTGAGTGTTGTGTGTGACATGTCTAAGGTACGCAGGGTACAGGTGAGTGTTGTGTGTGTGAGACATGTCTAAGGTACACAGGGTACAGGTGAGTGTTGTGTGTGTGTGACATGTGTAAGGTACACAGGGTACAGGTGAGTGTTGTGTGTGTGTGTGTGTGTGTGTGTGACATGTGTAAGGTACACAGGGTACAGGTGAGTGTTGTGTGTGTGACGTGTAAGGTACAAAGGGTACTGGTGAGTGTTGTGTGTAACATGTCTAAGGTACACAGGGTACAGGTGAGTGTTGTGTGTGTGTGTGTGTGTGTGACATGTGTAAGGTACACAGGGTACAGGTGAGTGTTGTGTGTGTGTGTGTGACGGGTAAGGTACACAGGGTACAGGTGAGTGTTGTGTGTGACATGTATAAGGTACACAGGGTAAAGGTGAGTGTTGTGTGTGACATGTCTAAGGTACACAGGGTAAAGGTGAGTGTTGTGTGTGTGTGACATGTCTAAGGTACACAGGGTACAGGTAAGTGTTGTGTGTGATATGTCTAAGGTACGCAGGGTACAGGTGAGTGTTGTGTGTGATGTGTCTGGAGTACACAGGGTACAGGTGAGTGTAACATGTCTAAAGTACACAGGTACAGGTGAGTGTTGTGTGTGACATGTCTAAGGTACACAGGGTACAGGTGAGTGTTGTGTGTGTGTGGCATGTCTAAGGTACACAGGGTACAGGTGAGTGTTGTGTGTGACATGTCTAAGGTACGCAGGGTACAGGTGAGTGTTGTGTGTGTATGACATGTCTAAGGTACACAGGGTACAGGTGAGTGTTGTGTGTGATATGTCTAAGGTACGCAGGGTACAGGTGAGTGTTGTGTGTGATGTGTCTGGAGTACACAGGGTACAGGTGAGTGTAACATGTCTAAAGTACACAGGTACAGGTGAGTGTTGTGTGTGACATGTCTAAGGTACACAGGGTACAGGTGAGTGGTGTGTGTGTGACATGTCTAAGGTACACAGGGTACATGTGAGTGGTGTGTGTGTGTGAGACATGTCTAAGGTACACAGGGTACAGGTGAGTGTTGTGTGTGTGGCATGTCTAAGGTACACAGGGTACAGGTGAGTGTTGTGTGTGTGTGTGACATATCTAAGGTATAAATGGAACAGGTGAGTGTTGTGTGTGACATGTCTAAGGTACACAGGGTACAGGTGAGTGTTGTGTGAGACATGTCTAAGGTACACAGGGTACAGGTGAGTGTTGTGTGTGTGGCATGTCTAAGGTACACAGGGTACAGGTGAGTGTTGTGTGTGTGTGACATGTCTAAGGTACACAGGGTACAGGTGAGTGTTGTGTGTGACATATCTATGGTACACAGGGAACAGGTGAGTGTTGTGTGTGTGTGTGACATGTCTAAGGTACACAGGGTACAGGTGTGTGTGATGTGTCTAAGCTACACAGGGTACAGGTGAGTGTTGTGTGTATGACATGTCTAAGGTACACAGGGTACAGGTGAGTGTTGTGTGTGATGTGTCTGGAGTACACAGGTACAGGTGAGTGGTGTGTGTGTGACATGTCTAAGGTACACAGGGTACATGTGAGTGGTGTGTGTGTGTGAGACATGTCTAAAGTACACAGGGTACAGGTGAGTGTTGTGTGTGTATGTGTGTGTGTGTGTGTGTGGCATGTCTAAGGTACACAGGGTACAGGTGAGTGTTGTGTGTGTGTGTGTGTGACATATCTAAGGTACAAATGGAACAGGTGAGTGTTGTGTGTGACATGTCTAAGGTACACAGGGTACAGGTGAGTGTTGTGTGAGACATGTCTAAGGTACACAGGGTACAGGTGAGTGTTGTGTGTGTGGCATGTCTAAGGTACACAGGGTACAGGTGAGTGTTGTGTGTGTGTGACATGTCTAAGGTACACAGGGTACAGGTGAGTGTTGTGTGTGACATATCTATGGTACACAGGGAACAGGTGAGTGTTGTGTGTGTGTGTGACATGTCTAAGGTACACAGGGTACAGGTGTGTGTGATGTGTCTAAGCTACACAGGGTACAGGTGAGTGTTGTGTGTGACATGTCTAAGGTACACAGGGTACAGGTGAGTGTTGTGTGTGATGTGTCTGGAGTACACAGGTACAGGTGAGTGGTGTGTGTGTGACATGTCTAAGGTACACAGGGTACATGTGAGTGGTGTGTGTGTGTGAGACATGTCTAAAGTACACAGGGTACAGGTGAGTGTTGTGTGTGTATGTGTGTGTGTGTGGCATGTCTAAGGTACACAGGGTACAGGTGAGTGTTGTGTGTGTGTGTGTGTGTGTGACATGTCTAAGGTACACAGGGTACAGGTGAGTGTTGTGTGTGTGTGTGTGTGTGTGACATGTCTAAGGTACACAGGGTACAGGTGAGTGTTGTGTGTGTGTGTGTGTGTGTGTGTGTGTGACATGTCTAAGGTACACAGGGTACAGGGTGAGTGTTGTGTGTGTGTGTGTGACATGTCTAAGGTACACAGGGTACAGGTGAGTGTTGTGTGTGTGTGTGTGACATGTCTAAGGTACACAGGGTACAGGTGAGTGTTGTGTGTGTGTGTGACATGTCTAAGGTACACAGGGTACAGGGTGAGTGTAGTGTGTGTGTGTGTGTGTGACATGTCTAAGGTACACAGGGTACAGGTGAGTGTTGTGTGTGTGTGTGTGACATGTCTAAGGTACACAGGGTACAGGGTGAGTGTTGTGTGTGTGTGTGACATGTCTAAAGTACACAGGTACAGGTGAGTGTTGTGTGTGACATGTCTAAGGTACACAGGGTACAGGTGAGTGTTGTGTGTGTGACATGTGTAAGGTACACAGGGTACAGGTGAGTGTTGTGTGTGTGTGACATGTGTAAGGTACACAGGGTACAGGTGAGTGTTGTGTGTGTGTGTGACATGTGTAAGGTACACAGGGTACAGGTGAGTGTTGTGTGTGTGACATGTGTAAGGTACAAAGGGTACAGGTGAGTGTTGTGTGTAACATATCTAAGGTACACAGGGTACAGGTGAGTGTTGTGTGTGACATGTCTAAGGTACACGGGGTACAGGTGAGTGTTGTGTGTGACATGTCTAAGGTACACGGGGTACAGGTGAATGTTGTGTGTGACATGTCTAAGGTACACAGGGTACAGGTGAGTGTTGTGTGTGTGATGTGTCTGGGGTACGCAGGGTACAGGTGAGTGTTGTGTGTGACATGTCTAAGGTACACAGGGTACAGGTGAGTGTTGTGTGTGCGACATGTCTAAAGTACACAGGGTACAGGTGAGTGTGTCATATCTAAGGTACACAGGGTACAGGTGAGTGGTGTGTGTGTTGTGTGTGACATGTCTAAGGTACACATGGAACAGGTGAGTGTTATGTGGGCGACATGTCTAAGGTACGCAGGGTACAGGTGAGTGTTGTGTGTGTGTCATATCTAAGGTACACAGGGTACAGGTGAGTGGTGTGTGTGTGTGTGACATGTCTAAGGTACACAGGGTACAGGTGTGTGTGATGTGTCTAAGCTACACAGGGTACAGGTGAGTGTTGTGTGTGTCATGTCTAAGGTACACAGGGTACAGGTGAGTGTTGTGTGTGATGTGTCTGGAGTACACAGGTACAGGTGAGTGGTGTGTGTGTGTGACATGTCTAAGGTACACAGGGTACATGTGAGTGGTGTGTGTGTGTGAGACATGTCTAAAGTACACAGGGTACAGGTGAGTGTTGTGTGTGTATGTGTGTGTGTGTGTGTGGCATGTCTAAGGTACACAGGGTACAGGTGAGTGTTGTGTGTGTGTGTGTGTGACATGTCTAAGGTATACAGGGTACAGGTGAGTGTTGTGTGTGTGTGTGACATGTCTAAGGTACACAGGGTACAGGTGAGTGTTGTGTGTGTGTGTGTGACATGTCTAAGGTACACAGGGTACAGGGTGAGTGTTGTGTGTGTGTGTGACATGTCTAAGGTACACAGGGTACAGGTGAGTGTTGTGTGTGTGTGTGTGTGAGACATGTCTAAGGTACACAGGGTACAGGTGAGTGTTGTGTGTGTGTGTGACATGTCTAAGGTACACAGGGTACAGGGTGAGTGTTGTGTGTGTGTGTGTGACATGTCTAAGGTACACAGGGTACAGGTGAGTGTTGTGTGTGTGTGTGTGACATGTCTAAGGTACGCAGGGTACAGGTGAGTGTTGTGTGTGTGTGACATGTCTAAGGTACACAGGGTACAGGTGAGTGTTGTGTGTGTGTGTGTGATATGTCTAAGGTACACAGGGTACAGGTGAGTGTTGTGTGTGTGTGTGACATGTCTAAGGTACACAGGGTACAGGGTGAGTGTTGTGTGTGTGTGTGACATGTCTAAAGTACACAGGTACAGGTGAGTGTTGTGTGTGACATGTCTAAGGTACACAGGGTACAGGTGAGTGTTGTGTGTGTGACATGTGTAAGGTACACAGGGTACAGGTGAGTGTTGTGTGTGTGTGACATGTGTAAGGTACACAGGGTACAGGTGAGTGTTGTGTGTGTGTGTGACATGTGTAAGGTACACAGGGTACAGGTGAGTGTTGTGTGTGTGACATGTGTAAGGTACACAGGGTACAGGTGAGTGTTGTGTGTGACATGTCTAAGGTACACGGGGTACAGGTGAGTGTTGTGTGTGACATGTCTAAGGTACACGGGGTACAGGTGAATGTTGTGTGTGACATGTCTAAGGTACACAGGGTACAGGTGAGTGTTGTGTGTGTGATGTGTCTGGGGTACGCAGGGTACAGGTGAGTGTTGTGTGTGACATGTCTAAGGTACACAGGGTACAGGTGAGTGTTGTGTGTGCGACATGTCTAAAGTACACAGGGTACAGGTGAGTGTGTCATATCTAAGGTACACAGGGTACAGGTGAGTGGTGTGTGTGTTGTGTGTGACATGTCTAAGGTACACATGGAACAGGTGAGTGTTATGTGGGCGACATGTCTAAGGTACGCAGGGTACAGGTGAGTGTTGTGTGTGTGTGTGTGTGTGTGTGTGTCATATCTAAGGTACACAGGGTACAGGTGAGTGGTGTGTGTGTGTGTGTGTCATATCTAAGGTACACAGGGTACAGGTGAGTGGTGTGTGTGTTGTGTGTGACATGTCTAAGGTACAAATAGAACAGGTGAGTGTTGTGTGTGACATGTCTAAGGTACAAATAGAACAGGTGAGTGTTGTGTGTGACATGTCTAAGGTACGCAGGGTACAGGTGAGTGTTGTGTGTGTGTGTGTGTGACATGTCTAAGGTACACAGGGTACAGGTGAGTGTTGTGTGTGATGTGTCTAAGGTACACAGGGTACAGGTGAGTGTTGTGTGTGTGACATGTCTAAGGTACACAGGGTACAGGTGAGTGTTGTGTGTGATGTGTCTGGGGTACACAGGGTACAGGTGAGTGTTGTGTGTGTGTGTGTGACATGTCTAAAGTACGCAGGGTACAGGTGAGTGTTGTGTGTGACATGTCTAAGGTACACAGGGTACAGGTGAGTGTTGTGTGTGTGTGTGTGACATGTCTAAGGTACACAGGGTACAGGTGAGTGTTGTGTGTGTGTGTGACATGTCTAAGGTACACAGGGTACAGGGTGAGTGTTGTGTGTGTGTGTGACATGTCTAAAGTACACAGGTACAGGTGAGTGTTGTGTGTGACATGTCTAAGGTACACAGGGTACAGGTGAGTGTTGTGTGTGTGACATGTGTAAGGTACACAGGGTACAGGTGAGTGTTGTGTGTGTGTGACATGTGTAAGGTACACAGGGTACAGGTGAGTGTTGTGTGTGTGTGTGACATGTGTAAGGTACACAGGGTACAGGTGAGTGTTGTGTGTGTGACATGTGTAAGGTACAAAGGGTACAGGTGAGTGTTGTGTGTGACATGTCTAAGGTACACGGGGTACAGGTGAGTGTTGTGTGTGACATGTCTAAGGTACACGGGGTACAGGTGAGTGTTGTGTGTGACATGTCTAAGGTACACGGGGTACAGGTGAATGTTGTGTGTGACATGTCTAAGGTACACAGGGTACAGGTGAGTGTTGTGTGTGTGATGTGTCTGGGGTACGCAGGGTACAGGTGAGTGTTGTGTGTGACATGTCTAAGGTACACAGGGTACAGGTGAGTGTTGTGTGTGCGACATGTCTAAAGTACACAGGGTACAGGTGAGTGTGTCATATCTAAGGTACACAGGGTACAGGTGAGTGGTGTGTGTGTTGTGTGTGACATGTCTAAGGTACAAATAGAACAGGTGAGTGTTGTGTGTGACATGTCTAAGGTACAAATAGAACAGGTGAGTGTTGTGTGTGACATGTCTAAGGTACGCAGGGTACAGGTGAGTGTTGTGTGTGTGTGTGTGACATGTCTAAGGTACACAGGGTACAGGTGAGTGTTGTGTGTGATGTGTCTGGGGTGCGCAGGGTACAGGTGAGTGTTGTGGGTATGACATGTCTAAGGTACACAGGGTACAGGTGAGTGTTGTGTGTATGACATATCTAAGGTACACAGGGTACAGGTGAGTGGTGTGTGTGTGTGTGACATGTCTAAGGTACACAGGGTACAGGTGAGTGTTGTGTGTGTGTGTGACATTTCTAAGGTACACAGGGTACATGTGAGTGCTGTGTGTGTGTGAGACATGTCTAAGGTACACAGGGTACAGGTGAGTGTTGTGTGTGTGTGACATGTCTAAGGTACACAGGGTACAGGTGAGTGTTGTGTGTGTGTGTGTGTGTGTCATATCTAAGGTACACAGGGTACAGGTGAGTGGTGTGTGTGACATGTCTAAGGTACACAGGGTACAGGTGAGTGTTGTGTGTGTGTGTGACATATATAAGGTACAAATGGAACAGGTGAGTGTTGTGTGTGACATGTCTAAGGTACACAGGGTACAGGTGAGTGTTGTGTGTGGCATGTCTAAGGTACACAGGGTACAGGTGAGTGTTGTGTGTGACATGTCTAAGGTACGCAGGGTACAGGTGAGTGTTGTGTGTGTGTGTGTGACATGTCTAAGGTACGCAGGGTACAGGTGAGTGTTGTGTGTGTGTGACATGTCTAAGGTACACAGGGTACAGGTGAGTGTTGTGTGTGTGTGTGTGACATGTCTAAGGTACACAGGGTACAGGTGAGTGTTGTGTGTGTGTGTGTGTGACATGTGTAAGGTACACAGGGTACAGGTGAGTGTTGTGTGTGTGTGTGTGACGTGTAAGGTACACAGGGTACAGGTGAGTGTTGTGTGTGACATGTATAAGGTACACAGGGTAAAGGTGAGTGTTGTGTGTGACATGTCTAAGGTACACAGGGTAAAGGTGAGTGTTGTGTGTGTGTGACATGTCTAAGGTACACAGGGTACAGGTGAGTGTTGTGTGTGATATGTCTAAGGTACGCAGGGTACAGGTGAGTGTTGTGTGTGATGTGTCTGGAGTACACAGGGTACAGGTGAGTGTAACATGTCTAAAGTACACAGGGTACAGGTGAGTGGTGTGTGTGTGTGACATGTCTAAGGTACACAGGGTACATGTGAGTGGTGTGTGTGTGTGAGACATGTCTAAGGTACACAGGGTACAGGTGAGTGTTGTGTGTGTGGCATGTCTAAGGTACACAGGGTACAGGTGAGTGTTGTGTGTGTGTGTGTGTCATATCTAAGGTACACAGGGTACAGGTGAGTGGTGTGTGTGTTGTGTGTGACATGTCTAAGGTACACAGGGTACAGGTGAGTGTTGTGTGTGTGTGTGTGACATATCTAAGGTACAAATGGAACAGGTGAGTGTTGTGTGTGACATGTCTAAGGTACACAGGGTACAGGTGAGTGTTGTGTGTGATATGTCTAAGGTACGCAGGGTACAGGTGAGTGTTGTGTGTGTGTGACATATCTAAGGTACAAATGGAACAGGTGAGTGTTGTGTGTGACATGTCTAAGGTACACAGGATACAGGTGAGTGTTGTGTGTGATATGTCTAAGGTACACAGGGTACAGGTGAGTGTTGTGTGTGTGTGTGTGTGTGACATGTCTAAGGTACACAGGGTACAGGTGAGTGGTGTGTGTGTGTGTGTGTGACATGTCTAAGGTACACAGGGTACAGGTGAGTGTTGTGTGTGTGTGACATATCTAAGGTACAAATGGAACAGGTGAGTGTTGTGTGTGACATGTCTAAGGTACACAGGGTACAGGTGAGTGTTGTGTGTGACATGTCTAAGGTACACAGGGTACAGGTGAGTGTTGTGTGTGACATGTCTAAGGTACACAGGGTACAGGTGAGTGTTGTGTGTGACATGTCTAAGGTACGCAGGGTACAGGTGAGTGTTGTGTGTGTGTGACATGTCTAAGGTACACAGGGTACAGGTGAGTGGTGTGTGTGTGTGTGTGACATGTCTAAGGTACACAGGGTACAGGTGAGTGTTGTATGTGATGTGTCTGGGGTGCGCAGGGTACAGGTGAGTGTTGTGGGTATGACATGTCTAAGGTACACAGGGTACAGGTGAGTGTTGTGTGTGTGTGTGTGTGTGACATGTCTAAGGTACACAGGGTACAGGTGAGTGTTGTGTGTGACATGTCTAAGGTACACAGGGTACAGGTGAGTGTTGTGTGTGACATGTCTAAGGTACACAGGGTACAGGTGAGTGTTGTGTGTGTGTGTGTCTGTGTGACATGTCTAAGGTACACAGGGTACAGGTGAGTGGTGTGTGTGTGTGTGTGTGTGTGTGACATGTCTAAGGTACACAGGGTACAGGTGAGTGTTGTGTGTGTGTGACATATCTAAGGTACAAATGGAACAGGTGAGTGTTGTGTGTGACATGTCTAAGGTACACAGGGTACATGTGAGTGGTGTGTGTATGTGAGACATGTCTAAGGTACACAGGGTACAGGTGAGTGTTGTGTGTGACATGTCTAAGGTACACAGGGTACAGGTGAGTGTTGTGTGTGACATGTCTAAGGTACACAGGGTACAGGTGAGTGTTGTGTGTGACATGTCTAAGGTACGCAGGGTACAGGTGAGTGTTGTGTGTGTGTGTGAGACATGTCTAAGGTACACAGGGTACAGGTGAGTGTTGTGTGTGTGTGACATGTGTAAGGTACACAGGGTACAGGTGAGTGTTGTGTGTGTGTGTGTGTGTGACATGTGTAAGGTACACAGGGTACAGGTGAGTGTTGTGTGTGTGACGTGTAAGGTACAAAGGGTACAGGTGAGTGTTGTGTGTAACATGTCTAAGGTACACAGGGTACAGGTGAGTGTTGTGTGTGTGTGTGTGTGTGACATGTGTAAGGTACACAGGGTACAGGTGAGTGTTGTGTGTGTGTGTGTGTGACGTGTAAGGTACACAGGGTACAGGTGAGTGTTGTGTGTGACATGTATAAGGTACACAGGGTAAAGGTGAGTGTTGTGTGTGACATGTCTAAGGTACACAGGGTAAAGGTGAGTGTTGTGTGTGTGTGACATGTCTAAGGTACACAGGGTACAGGTAAGTGTTGTGTGTGATATGTCTAAGGTACGCAGGGTACAGGTGAGTGTTGTGTGTGATGTGTCTGGAGTACACAGGGTACAGGTGAGTGTAACATGTCTAAAGTACACAGGTACAGGTGAGTGTTGTGTGTGACATGTCTAAGGTACACAGGGTACAGGTGAGTGGTGTGTGTGACATGTCTAAGGTACACAGGGTACATGTGAGTGGTGTGTGTGTGTGAGACATGTCTAAGGTACACAGGGTACAGGTGAGTGTTGTGTGTGTGTGGCATGTCTAAGGTACACAGGGTACAGGTGAGTGTTGTGTGTGTGTGGCATGTCTAAGGTACACAGGGTACAGGTGAGTGTTGTGTGTGACATGTCTAAGGTACGCAGGGTACAGGTGAGTGTTGTGTGTGTGTGACATGTCTAAGGTACACAGGGTACAGGTGAGTGTTGTGTGTGATATGTCTAAGGTACGCAGGGTACAGGTGAGTGTTGTGTGTGATGTGTCTGGAATACACAGGGTACAGGTGAGTGTAACATGTCTAAAGTACACAGGTACAGGTGAGTGTTGTGTGTGACATGTCTAAGGTACACAGGGTACAGTTGAGTGGTGTGTGTGTGTGACATGTCTAAGGTACACAGGGTACATGTAAGTGGTGTGTGTATGTGAGACATGTCTAAGGTACACAGGGTACAGGTGAGTGTTGTGTGTGTGGCATGTCTAAGGTACACAGGGTACAGGTGAGTGTTGTGTGTGTGTGTGTGACATATCTAAGGTACAAATGGAACAGGTGAGTGTTGTGTGTGACATGTCTAAGGTACACAGGGTACAGGTGAGTGTTGTGTGAGACATGTCTAAGGTACACAGGGTACAGGTGAGTGTTGTGTGTGTGGCATGTCTAAGGTACACAGGGTACAGGTGAGTGTTGTGTGTGTGTGACATGTCTAAGGTACACAGGGTACAGGTGAGTGTTGTGTGTGACATATCTATGGTACACAGGGAACAGGTGAGTGTTGTGTGTGTGTGTGACATGTCTAAGGTACACAGGGTACAGGTGTGTGTGATGTGTCTAAGCTTCACAGGGTACAGGTGAGTGTTGTGTGTATGACATGTCTAAGGTACACAGGGTACAGGTGAGTGTTGTGTGTGATGTGTCTGGAGTACACAGGTACAGGTGAGTGGTGTGTGTGTGACATGTCTAAGGTACACAGGGTACATGTGAGTGGTGTGTGTGTGTGAGACATGTCTAAAGTACACAGGGTACAGGTGAGTGTTGTGTGTGTGTGTGTGTGTGGCATGTCTAAGGTACACAGGGTACAGGTGAGTGTTGTGTGTGTGTGTGTGACATATCTAAGGTACAAATGGAACAGGTGAGTGTTGTGTGTGACATGTCTAAGGTACACAGGGTACAGGTGAGTGTTGTGTGAGACATGTCTAAGGTACACAGGGTACAGGTGAGTGTTGTGTGTGTGGCATGTCTAAGGTACACAGGGTACAGGTGAGTGTTGTGTGTGTGTGACATGTCTAAGGTACACAGGGTACAGGTGAGTGTTGTGTGTGACATATCTATGGTACACAGGGAACAGGTGAGTGTTGTGTGTGTGTGTGACATGTCTAAGGTACACAGGGTACAGGTGAGTGTTGTGTGTGTGGCATGTCTAAGCTACACAGGGTACAGGTGAGTGTTGTGTGTGACATGTCTAAGGTACACAGGGTACAGGTGAGTGTTGTGTGTGATGTGTCTGGAGTACACAGGTACAGGCGAGTGGTGTGTGTGTGACATGTCTAAGGTACACAGGGTACATGTGAGTGGTGTGTGTGTGTGAGACATGTCTAAAGTACACAGGGTACAGGTGAGTGTTGTGTGTGTATGTGTGTGTGTGTGTGTGTGTGTGTGTGTGGCATGTCTAAGGTACACAGGGTACAGGTGAGTGTTGTGTGTGTGTGTGTGTGTGTGTGTGACATGTCTAAGGTATACAGGGTACAGGTGAGTGTTGTGTGTGTGTGTGTGTGTGTGTGACATGTCTAAGGTACACAGGGTACAGGTGAGTGTTGTGTGTGTGTGTGTGTGTGTGTGTGTGACATGTCTAAGGTACACAGGGTACAGGGTGAGTGTTGTGTGTGTGTGTGACATGTCTAAGGTACACAGGGTACAGGTGAGTGTTGTGTGTGTGTGTGTGTGACATGTCTAAGGTACACAGGGTACAGGTGAGTGTTGTGTGTGTGTGTGTGACATGTCTAAGGTACACAGGGTACAGGTGAGTGTTGTGTGTGTGTGTGTGTGGCATGTCTAAGGTACACAGGGTACAGGTGAGTGTTGTGTGTGTTTGACATGTCTAAGGTACACAGGGTACAGGTGAGTGTTGTGTGTGTGTGACATGTCTAAGGTACATAGAGTACAGGTGAGTGTTGTGTGTGTGACATGTGTAAGGTACAAAGGGTACAGGTGAGTGTTGTGTGTAACATATCTAAGGTACACAGGGTACAGGTGAGTGTTGTGTGTGACATGTCTAAGGTACACGGGGTACAGGTGAGTGTTGTGTGTGACATGTCTAAGGTACACGGGGTACAGGTGAATGTTGTGTGTGACATGTCTAAGGTACACAGGGTACAGGTGAGTGTTGTGTGTGTGATGTGTCTGGGGTACGCAGGGTACAGGTGAGTGTTGTGTGTGACATGTCTAAGGTACACAGGGTACAGGTGAAGGTTTGTGTGTGACATGTCTAAAGTACACAGGGTACAGGTGAGTGTGTCATATCTAAGGTACACAGGGTACAGGTGAGTGGTGTGTGTGTTGTGTGTGACATGTCTAAGGTACACATGGAACAGGTGAGTGTTATGTGGGCGACATGTCTAAGGTACGCAGGGTACAGGTGAGTGTTGTGTGTGTGTGTGTCATATCTAAGGTACACAGGGTACAGGTGAGTGGTGTGTGTGTGTGTCATATCTAAGGTACACAGGGTACAGGTGAGTGGTGTGTGTGTTGTGTGTGACATGTCTAAGGTACAAATAGAACAGGTGAGTGTTGTGTGTGACATATCTAAGGTACAAATAGAACAGGTGAGTGTTGTGTGTGACATGTCTAAGGTACGCAGGGTACAGGTGAGTGTTGTGTGTGATGTGTCTGGGGTGCGCAGGGTACAGGTGAGTGTTGTGGGTATGACATGTCTAAGGTACACAGGGTACAGGTGAGTGTTATGTGTATGACATATCTAAGGTACACAGGGTACAGGTGAGTGGTGTGTGTGTGTGTGACATGTCTAAGGTACACAGGGTACAGGTGAGTGTTGTGTGTGTGTGTGACATTTCTAAGGTACACAGGGTACATGTGAGTGGTGTGTGTGTGTGAGACATGTCTAAGGTACACAGGGTACAGGTGAGTGTTGTGTGTGTGTGACATGTCTAAGGTACACAGGGTACAGGTGAGTGTTGTGTGTGTGTGTCATATCTAAGGTACACAGGGTACAGGTGAGTGGTGTGTGTGACATGTCTAAGGTACACAGGGTACAGGTGAGTGTTGTGTGTGTGTGTGACATATATAAGGTACAAATGGAACAGGTGAGTGTTGTGTGTGACATGTCTAAGGTACACAGGGTACAGGTGAGTGTTGTGTGTGGCATGTCTAAGGTACACAGGGTACAGGTGAGTGTTGTGTGTGACATGTCTAAGGTACGCAGGGTACAGGTGAGTGTTGTGTGTGTGTGTGTGACATGTCTAAGGTACGCAGGGTACAGGTGAGTGTTGTGTGTGTGTGACATGTCTAAGGTACACAGGGTACAGGTGATTGTTGTGTGTGTGTGTGTGACATGTCTAAGGTACACAGGGTACAGGTGAGTGTTGTGTGTGTGTGTGTGTGTGTGACATGTGTAAGGTACACAGGGTACAGGTGAGTGTTGTGTGTGTGACGTGTAAGGTACACAGGGTACAGGTGAGTGTTGTGTGTGACATGTATAAGGTACACAGGGTAAAGGTGAGTGTTGTGTGTGCGACATGTCTAAAGTACACAGGGTACAGGTGAGTGTGTCATATCTAAGGTACACAGGGTACAGGTGAGTGGTGTGTGTGTGTTGTGTGTGACATGTCTAAGGTACACATGGAACAGGTGAGTGTTATGTGGGCGACATGTCTAAGGTACGCAGGGTACAGGTGAGTGTTGTGTGTGTGTGTGTCATATCTAAGGTACACAGGGTACAGGTGAGTGGTGTGTGTGTGTGTCATATCTAAGGTACACAGGGTACAGGTGAGTGGTGTGTGTGTTGTGTGTGACATGTCTAAGGTACAAATAGAACAGGTGAGTGTTGTGTGTGACATATCTAAGGTACAAATTGAACAGGTGAGTGTTGTGTGTGACATGTCTAAGGTACGCAGGGTACAGGTGAGTGTTGTGTGTGATGTGTCTGGGGTGCGCAGGGTACAGGTGAGTGTTGTGGGTATGACATGTCTAAGGTACACAGGGTACAGGTGAGTGTTGTGTGTATGACATATCTAAGGTACACAGGGTACAGGTGAGTGGTGTGTGTGTGTGTGACATGTCTAAGGTACACAGGGTACAGGTGAGTGTTGTGTGTGTGTGTGACATTTCTAAGGTACACAGGGTACATGTGAGTGGTGTGTGTGTGTGAGACATGTCTAAGGTACACAGGGTACAGGTGAGTGTTGTGTGTGTGTGACATGTCTAAGGTACACAGGGTACAGGTGAGTGTTGTGTGTGACATGTCTAAGGTACACAGGGTACAGGTGAGTGTTGTGTGTGCGACATGTCTAAAGTACACAGGGTACAGGTGAGTGTGTCATATCTAAGGTACACAGGGTACAGGTGAGTGGTGTGTGTGTTGTGTGTGACATGTCTAAGGTACACATGGAACAGGTGAGTGTTATGTGGGCGACATGTCTAAGGTACGCAGGGTACAGGTGAGTGTTGTGTGTGTGTGTGTCATATCTAAGGTACACAGGGTACAGGTGAGTGGTGTGTGTGTGTGTCATATCTAAGGTACACAGGGTACAGGTGAGTGGTGTGTGTGTTGTGTGTGACATGTCTAAGGTACAAATAGAACAGGTGAGTGTTGTGTGTGACATATCTAAGGTACAAATAGAACAGGTGAGTGTTGTGTGTGACATGTCTAAGGTACGCAGGGTACAGGTGAGTGTTGTGTGTGATGTGTCTGGGGTGCGCAGGGTACAGGTGAGTGTTGTGGGTATGACATGTCTAAGGTACACAGGGTACAGGTGAGTGTTGTGTGTATGACATATCTAAGGTACACAGGGTACAGGTGAGTGGTGTGTGTGTGTGTGACATGTCTAAGGTACACAGGGTACAGGTGGGTGTTGTGTGTGTGTGTGACATTTCTAAGGTACACAGGGTACAGGTGAGTGGTGTGTGTGTGTGAGACCTGTCTAAGGTACACAGGGTACAGGTGAGTGTTGTGTGTGTGTGACATGTCTAAGGTACACAGGGTACAGGTGAGTGTTGTGTGTGTGTGTCATATCTAAGGTACACAGGGTACAGGTGAGTGGTGTGTGTGACATGTCTAAGGTACACAGGGTACAGGTGAGTGTTGTGTGTGTGTGTGACATATATAAGGTACAAATGGAACAGGTGAGTGTTGTGTGTGACATGTCTAAGGTACACAGGGTACAGGTGAGTGTTGTGTGTGGCATGTCTAAGGTACACAGGGTACAGGTGAGTGTTGTGTGTGACATGTCTAAGGTACGCAGGGTACAGGTGAGTGTTGTGTGTGTGTGTGTGTGTGACATGTCTAAGGTACGCAGGGTACAGGTGAGTGTTGTGTGTGTGTGACATGTCTAAGGTACACAGGGTACAGGTGATTGTTGTGTGTGTGTGTGTGACATGTCTAAGGTACACAGGGTACAGGTGAGTGTTGTGTGTGTGTGTGTGTGACATGTGTAAGGTACACAGGGTACAGGTGAGTGTTGTGTGTGTGACGTGTAAGGTACACAGGGTACAGGTGAGTGTTGTGTGTGACATGTATAAGGTACACAGGGTAAAGGTGAGTGTTGTGTGTGACATGTCTAAGGTACACAGGGTAAAGGTGAGTGTTGTGTGTGTGTGACATGTCTAAGGTACACAGGGTACAGGTGAGTGTTGTGTGTGATATGTCTAAGGTACGCAGGGTACAGGTGAGTGTTGTGTGTGATGTGTCTGGAGTACACAGGGTACAGGTGAGTGTAACATGTCTAAAGTACACAGGTACAGGTGAGTGTTGTGTGTGACATGTCTAAGGTACACAGGGTACAGGTGAGTGGTGTGTGTGTGTGACATGTCTAAGGTACACAGGGTACATGTGAGTGGTGTGTGTGTGTGAGACATGTCTAAGGTACACAGGGTACAGGTGAGTGTTGTGTGTGTGGCATGTCTAAGGTACACAGGGTACAGGTGAGTGTTGTGTGTGTGTGTGTGTGTGTATGTCATATCTAAGGTACACAGGGTACAGGTGAGTGGTGTGTGTGTTGTGTGTGACATGTCTAAGGTACACAGGGTACAGGTGAGTGTTGTGTGTGTGTGTGTGACATATCTAAGGTACAAATGGAACAGGTGAGTGTTGTGTGTGACATGTCTAAGGTACACAGGGTACAGGTGAGTGTTGTGTGTGATATGTCTAAGGTACGCAGGGTACAGGTGAGTGTTGTGTGTGTGTGTGACATATCTAAGGTACAAATGGAACAGGTGAGTGTTGTGTGTGACATGTCTAAGGTACACAGGGTACAGGTGAGTGTTGTGTGTGATATGTCTAAGGTACACAGGGTACAGGTGAGTGTTGTGTGTGTGTGTGTGTGTGACATGTCTAAGGTACACAGGGTACAGGTGAGTGGTGTGTGTGTGTGTGTGTGTGACATGTCTAAGGTACACAGGGTACAGGTGAGTGTTGTGTGTGTGTGACATATCTAAGGTACAAATGGAACAGGTGAGTGTTGTGTGTGACATGTCTAAGGTACACAGGGTACAGGTGAGTGTTGTGTGTGACATGTCTAAGGTACACAGGGTACAGGTGAGTGTTGTGTGTGACATGTCTAAGGTACACAGGGTACAGGTGAGTGTTGTGTGTGACATGTCTAAGGTACGCAGGGTACAGGTGAGTGTTGTGTGTGTGTGACATGTCTAAGGTACACAGGGTACAGGTGAGTGTTGTGTGTGTGTGTGTGACATGTCTAAGGTGCGCAGGGTACAGGTGAGTGTTGTGGGTATGACATGTCTAAGGTACACAGGGTACAGGTGAGTGTTGTGTTTGTGTGTGTGTGACATGTCTAAGGTACACAGGGTACAGGTGAGTGTTGTGTGTGACATGTCTAAGGTACACAGGGTACAGGTGAGTGTTGTGTGTGACATGTCTAAGGTACACAGGGTACAGGTGAGTGTTGTGTGTGTGTGTGTCTGTGTGACATGTCTAAGGTACACAGGGTACAGGTGAGTGGTGTGTGTGTGTGACATGTCTAAGGTACACAGGGTACAGGTGAGTGTTGTGTGTGTGTGACATATCTAAGGTACAAATGGAACAGGTGAGTGTTGTGTGTGACATGTCTAAGGTACACAGGGTACAGGTGAGTGTTGTGTGTGACATGTCTAAGGTACACAGGGTACAGGTGAGTGTTGTGTGTGACATGTCTAAGGTACACAGGGTACAGGTGAGTGTTGTGTGTGACATGTCTAAGGTACGCAGGGTACAGGTGAGTGTTGTGTGTGTGTGTGTGAGACATGTCTAAGGTACACAGGGTACAGGTGAGTGTTGTGTGTGTGTGACATGTGTAAGGTACACAGGGTACAGGTGAGTGTTGTGTGTGTGTGTGTGTGTGACATGTGTAAGGTACACAGGGTACAGGTGAGTGTTGTGTGTGTGACGTGTAAGGTACAAAGGGTACAGGTGAGTGTTGTGTGTAACATGTCTAAGGTACACAGGGTACAGGTGAGTGTTGTGTGTGTGTGTGTGTGACATGTGTAAGGTACACAGGGTACAGGTGAGTGTTGTGTGTGTGTGTGTGACGTGTAAGGTACACAGGGTACAGGTGAGTGTTGTGTGTGACATGTATAAGGTACACAGGGTAAAGGTGAGTGTTGTGTGTGACATGTCTAAGGTACACAGGGTAAAGGTGAGTGTTGTGTGTGTGTGACATGTCTAAGGTACACAGGGTACATGTAAGTGTTGTGTGTGATATGTCTAAGGTACGCAGGGTACAGGTGAGTGTTGTGTGTGATGTGTCTGGAGTACACAGGGTACAGGTGAGTGTAACATGTCTAAAGTACACAGGTACAGGTGAGTGTTGTGTGTGACATGTCTAAGGTACACAGGGTACAGGTGAGTGGTGTGTGTGACATGTCTAAGGTACACAGGGTACATGTGAGTGGTGTGTGTGTGTGAGACATGTCTAAGGTACACAGGGTACAGGTGAGTGTTGTGTGTGTGTGGCATGTCTAAGGTACACAGGGTACAGGTGAGTGTTGTGTGTGACATGTCTAAGGTATGCAGGGTACAGGTGAGTGTTGTGTGTGTGTGACATGTCTAAGGTACACAGGGTACAGGTGAGTGTTGTGTGTGATATGTCTAAGGTACGCAGGGTACAGGTGAGTGTTGTGTGTGATGTGTCTGGAGTACACAGGGTACAGGTGAGTGTAACATGTCTAAAGTACACAGGTACAGGTGAGTGTTGTGTGTGACATGTCTAAGGTACACAGGGTACAGGTGAGTGGTGTGTGTGTGTGACATGTCTAAGGTACACAGGGTACATGTGAGTGGTGTGTGTGTGTGAGACATGTCTAAGGTACACAGGGTACAGGTGAGTGTTGTGTGTGTGGCATGTCTAAGGTACACAGGGTACAGGTGAGTGTTGTGTGTGTGTGTGTGTGACATATCTAAGGTACAAATGGAACAGGTGAGTGTTGTGTGTGACATGTCTAAGGTACACAGGGTACAGGTGAGTGTTGTGTGAGACATGTCTAAGGTACACAGGGTACAGGTGAGTGTTGTGTGTGTGGCATGTCTAAGGTACACAGGGTACAGGTGAGTGTTGTGTGTGTGTGACATGTCTAAGGTACACAGGGTACAGGTGAGTGTTGTGTGTGACATATCTATGGTACACAGGGAACAGGTGAGTGTTGTGTGTGTGTGTGACATGTCTAAGGTACACAGGGTACAGGTGTGTGTGATATGTCTAAGCTACACAGGGTACAGGTGAGTGTTGTGTGTATGACATGTCTAAGGTACAAAGGGTACAGGTGAGTGTTGTGTGTGATGTGTCTGGAGTACACAGGTACAGGTGAGTGGTGTGTGTGTGACATGTCTAAGGTACACAGGGTACATGTGAGTGGTGTGTGTGTGTGAGACATGTCTAAAGTACACAGGGTACAGGTGAGTGTTGTGTGTGTGTGTGTGTGTGTGTGTGTGTGTGTGGCATGTCTAAGGTACACAGGGTACAGGTGAGTGTTGTGTGTGTGTGTGTGTGTGTGACATATCTAAGGTACAAATGGAACAGGTGAGTGTTGTGTGTGACATGTCTAAGGTACACAGGGTACAGGTGAGTGTTGTGTGAGACATGTCTAAGGTACACAGGGTACAGGTGAGTGTTGTGTGTGTGGCATGTCTAAGGTACACAGGGTACAGGTGAGTGTTGTGTGTGTGTGACATGTCTAAGGTACACAGGGTACAGGTGAGTGTTGTGTGTGACATATCTATGGTACACAGGGAACAGGTGAGTGTTGTGTGTGTATGTGTGTGTGTGTGTGTGTGTGGCATGTCTAAGGTACACAGGGTACAGGTGAGTGTTGTGTGTGTGTGTGTGTGTGTGTGTGACATGTCTAAGGTATACAGGGTACAGGTGAGTGTTGTGTGTGTGTGTGACATGTCTAAGGTACACAGGGTACAGGTGAGTGTTGTGTGTGTGTGACATGTCTAAGGTACACAGGGTACAGGGTGAGTGTTGTGTGTGTGTGTGTGACATGTCTAAGGTACACAGGGTACAGGTGAGTGTTGTGTGTGTGTGTGTGACATGTCTAAGGTACACAGGGTACAGGTGAGTGTTGTGTGTGTGTGTGACATGTCTAAGGTACACAGGGTACAGGGTGGGTGTTGTGTGTGTGTGTGTGACATGTCTAAGGTACACAGGGTACAGGTGAGTGTTGTGTGTGTGTGTGTGACATGTCTAAGGTACACAGGGTACAGGTGAGTGTTGTGTGTGTGTGTGTGTGTGTGGCATGTCTAAGGTACACAGGGTACAGGTGAGTGTTGTGTGTGTGTGACATGTCTAAGGTACACAGGGTACAGGTGAGTGTTGTGTGTGTGTGACATATCTAAGGTACACAGAGTACAGGGTGAGTGTTGTGTGTGTGTGTGACATGTCTAAGGTACACAGGGTACAGGTGAGTGTTGTGTGTGACATGTCTAAGGTACACAGGGTACATGTGAGTGTTGTGTGTGTGTGACATGTCTAAGGTACACAGGGTACAGGTGAGTGTTGTGTGTGACATATCTATGGTACACAGGGAACAGGTGAGTGTTGTGTGTGTGTGTGTGACATGTCTAAGGTACACAGGGTACAGGTGTGTGTGATGTGTCTAAGCTACACAGGGTACAGGTGAGTGTTGTGAGTGACGTGTCTAAGGTACACAGGGTACAGGTGAGTGTTATGTGTGTTACATGTCTAAGCTACACAGGGTACAGGTGAGTGTTGTATGTGACATGTCTAAGGTACACAGGGTAAAGGTGAGTGTTGTGTGTGTGTGTGACATGTCTAAGGTACACAGGGTACAGGTGAGTGTTGTGTGTGACATATCTATGGTACACAGGAAACAGGTGAGTGTTGTGTGTGTGTGACATGTCTAAGGTACACAGGGTACAGGTGAGTGTTGTGTGTGACATGTCTAAGGTACGCAGGGTACAGGTGAGTGTTGTGTGTATGACATGTCTAAGGTATACAGGGTACAGGTGAGTGTTGTGTGTGACATGTCTAAGGTACGCAGGGTACAGGTGAGTGTTGTGTGTGATGTGTCTGGGGTGCGCAGGGTACAGGTGAGTGTTGTGTGTGTGTGTATGACATGTCTAAGGTACACAGTGTACAGGTGAGTGTTGTGTGTGATGTGTCTGGAGTACACAGGGTACAGGTGAGTGTTATGTGTGTGACATGTCTAAGGTACACAGGGTACAGGTGAGTGTTGTGTGTGATGTGTCTGGAGTACACAGGGTACAGGTGAGTGTAATGTGTGTGACATGTCTAAAGTACACAGGGTACAGGTGAGTGTTGTGTGTGTGTGTGTGGCATGTCTAAGGTACACAGGGTACATGTGAGTGTTGTGTGTGTGTGTGACATGTCTAAGGTACACAGAGTACAGGGTGAGTGTTGTGTGTGTGTGTGTGTGACATGTCTAAGGTACACAGGGTACAGGTGAGTGTTGTGTGTGACATGTCTAAGGTACACAGGGTACATGTGAGTGTTGTGTGTGTGTGACATGTCTAAGGTACACAGGGTACAGGTGAGTGTTGTGTGTGTGACATGTCTAAGGTACACAGGGTACATGTGAGTGTTGTGTATGTGTGACATGTCTAAGGTACACAGGGTACAGGTGAGTGTTGTGTGTGTGACATGTCTAAGGTACACAGGGTACATGTGAGTGTTGTGTGTGTGTGTGTGTGTGACATGTGTAAGGTACACGGGGTACATGTGAGTGTTGTGTGTATGTGTGACATGTCTAAGGTACACAGGGTACATGTGAGTGTTGTGTGTGTGTGTGTGACATGTCTAAGGTACACAGGGTAAAGGTGAGTGTTGTGTGTGTGTGACATGTCTAAGGTACACAGTGTACAGGTGTGTGTTGTGTGTGACATGTCTAAGGTACACAGGGTAAAGGTGAGTGTTGTGTGTGTGTGACATGTCTAAGGTACACAGGGTACAGGTGAGTGTTGTGTGTGTGAGACATGTCTAAGGTACACAGGGTATAAAACCAGCCTGATGACAATCCCTTGTCACCACTCAAGGGGGTGCAAACAAACCAAATGGTCCGAATAACACTATACAAGATAATACAATGATACCAATATAAATCAATAGTTACAATGCATATATAATGCTATGACTTATCAGTGCATAGAGTGATCAGTCTCTGTTGATAAGGTCTCCACTTTGACTTGCACTCATTGGTGTCTTTATCCTCAGATGACGGCCGCTCCTTCCCAAAAAGGGGTCAAAAAACGAATCTGTGATAGTGTAAGCAAAACGCAGAAGGGCGCCTCCTAGTGTGATATAGTACATGCAGTATACATATATAAAATAGCAATAGACCGGTACTCACAATTGTGGCAGCACTCACTCGTGCTTAGTAACACCTATTTCTATTGTATATATGTATACTGCATGTACTATATCACACTAGGAGGCGCCCTTCTGTGTTTTGTTTGCACTATCACAAGGTACACAGGGTACAGGTGAGTGTTGTGTGTGTGTGTGACATGTCTAAGGTACAAAGGGTACAGGTGAGTGTTGTGTGTAACATGTCTAAGGTACACGGTACAGATGAGTGTTGTGTGTGACATGTCTAAGGTATGCAGGGTACAGGTGAATGTTATGTGTGTGATGTGTCTGGGGTACACAGGGTACGGGTGAGTGTTGTGTGTGATGTGTTTGAGGGACAGAGGGCACAGGTGAGTGTATGTGTAGGATATTCTAATATTACAATTCCTTGTGCAGTGCTAAGAATAAAAAAAATTAAGATATTTATATGATCTATGCAGATGATGTTAAGACTGAAGTTAATGCTGAACAAACATATGATCTATATGTAGAGAGTCAGCTGGAAGCTGTAAAGCAGGAAATTGGTTACCATATCAATACAGGTGAGTGCACATGTGTGTGATGTGTCTGAGGGATATAGATTATCTGCTCCACTAGGCACAGGAAGGTTTTTTTTATTAACAAGGATAAATACTTTTTTTAAAGCCCTCTCCCCCACTATTGGCTGCTGTGTTCGGATGACAACCACGTGCCGTTATCCACTGCAATGGGGAAAGAAAGGCTACAGAATTGCATGTGATGCAGGATGACATCACAGAGAGGTCACTTGTCCCTCTAGCAATTTGGGATTTCTATATTACAGATGGAGATACAGTAATACAAATCCTGTTTTCGGAATTATTTTATTTTTTTAAAAATGTATCACTCTAGATAAATAGTTTATTTTTCAGTGCTGATATATATATATATATATATATATATAATACTATTTTTAACATTAATCATTTTTATATGGCAATATTTGTATATGCAGATAATTTTAAAGTTGTATTGGAATTATATATTCTCTAATTTATTTATTCTTTCAATTAAAACCGATTTTAGATATGGCAATGTTTGTTTACTGCTATTTATGCTAATGTGTACAAAAATACACATTTGCTTATTGCCTATTAGCAAGATTACTTATTGCCTATTAGCAAGATTGCTAAAGGTATTGAATACAGCAGGCCCCTGCAAAGAACATTGGGGTACACTTCCATATACGAACTATATAGTGCCATCTCACATGCGAGTTCACCCATTTGGGATTTTTTTTGTTTCACAATTCACATATTCTACACCATGAGGTACCCTTTTGTTTTTTCCACATACTAAACCCCACTACATCGTTTCCACTCATTTATTTAAGCTCTCTGTTTGTTTTTTTATCTTTTATATGAGATTATAATCAGAAGTCTGGAATAATTGCCGAAGGCTAGTTTAACCCCTTAAGGACCAATGACGTGCCAGCTACGTCATTCAAAGACTGTCAGTAATGAGGGTGGGGCAGCTACACTACAGAAAAAAATGTATAATATATATATATATATATATATATATATATATATATATATATATATATATATATATATATATATATATATATATACACACACACACACACACACACACATTTCTGCAAACTGGGTACTGGCAGACAGCTTCCAGTACCTAAGATGGCGGCTAATAGGTAGAGGGGGGAGGTTTAGAGAGCTGTTTTTTGGGGGGGTCAGGGAGGCTGGGGGTAAGGGGAGGTTCTACACTGCAGAAAATATAAAAAAAATATATTTTATTAAAAAAAGCCTTATTTCTTTCATGTAATTGGCAAGAGTCCATGAGCTAATGACGTATGGGATATACATTCCTACCAGGAGGGGCAAGGTTTCCCAAACCTCAAAATGCCTATAAATACACCCCCCACCACACCCACAATTCAGTTTTACAAACTTTGCCTCCTATGGAGGTGGTGAAGTAAGTTCGTGCTTGATTTCTATGTTGATATGCGCTTCGCAGCATGCTGAAGCCCGGTTTTCCTCTCAGAGTGCAGTGAATGACAGAGGGATGTGAAGGGAGTATTGCCTATTGAATGCTATTGTCATCCTATCGGGGATCTATTTCATAGGTTCTCTGTTATCGGTCATAGAGATTTCTTCTCCTACCTCCCTTTTCAGATCGACGATATACTCTTATATACCATTACCTCTGCTGATTCTCATTTCAGTACTGGTTTGGCTATCTACTATATGTAGATGAGTGTCTTTTGGTAAGTAAGTCTTATTTTATTTATGACACTCTCAGCTATGGTTTGGCACTTTATATGTAAAGTTCTAAATATATGTTTTATACTTATATTTGCCATGATTCAGGTTAATCAGTATATTTCCTTCTTACAGACTGTCAGTTTCATTTTTGGGAAATCTATATAAATAAAAAAAATTCTTACCTGAAATTTTTTTTTCATTTGATTTTTCTTCTAAATTGCGGGCTGTTAGGCTCCCGGGTGCAAAAAATGCTAGAATTTATTGCGTCATTTATGGCGCAAGACCTTTTTGGAGCGAGAATTACGTTTGTTTGACGTCATTTCCGGCGGCGTAGTTGACGCCGCGAGTTTTCACGTAGTTGCGTCAGCTATGACGCTCATGTTTGTTGCAGACGTTTTTGGCGCCAATAAATTTGTGATTTGTGGGCGTCATACTTGGCGCCAGTTTTTTTTACATTATTTAATTCTTTGTTTCTTTTTGCTTCTGGTTACCAGAGGCTTATTCTGTTTGCATTTTTTCCCATTCCTGAAACTGTCATTTAAGGAATTTGATAATTTTGCTTTATATGTTGTTTTTTCTATTACATATTGCAAGATGTCGCAATCTGACCCTGTATCAGAATCTACTTCTGGAAAGCTGCTGCCTGATGTTGGTTCTACCAAAGCTAAGTGCATTTGTTGTAAACTTGTGGTAACTGTTCCTCCGGCTGTAGTTTGTGTTAGTTGTCATGATAAACTTTCAAAAGCAGACAATATTTCCATTAGTAATAATCCATTACTTGTTGTTGTTCCTTCAACATCTAATGTTCAGGATATTCCTGTTAATGTAAGAGAATTTGTTTCTAATTCTATTCAGAAGGCCCTGTCTGTTATACCACCTTCTAATAAACGTAAAAGGTCTTTTAAAACTTCTCATAAATCAGATTAATTTTTAAATGACTGCCAACATTCTGATTTTTCTATCTCTGATGAGGATCTATCTGGTTCAGAAGATTCTGTCTCAGATATTGACACTGACAAATCTTCATATTTATTTAAGTTGGAGTTTATTCGTTCTTTACTTAAAGAGGTGTTGATTGCATTAGATATGGAGGAGTCTAGTCCTCTTGATATTAAAACCAGTAAACGTTTAAATTCGGTTTTTAAACCTCATGTAGTTATTCCAGAGGTTTTTCCAGTTCCTGATGCTATTTCAGATGTAATTTCTAGGGAATTGAATAGTTTGAGTACTTCATTTACTCCTTCTTTAAGGTTTAAGAAACTGTACCCTTTGCCGGCTGATAGATTGGAGTTTTGGGAAAAAATCCCCAAAGTTGATGGGGCTATCTCTACTCTTGCTAAACGTACTACTATTCCTACGGCAGATAGTACTTCTTTTAAAGATCCTTTAGATAGGAAGCTTGAATCTTTTCTAAGGAAGGCTTATTTATGTTCAGGTAATCTTCTTAGGCCTGCAATTTCTTTGGCTGATGTTGCTGCAGCTTCTACTTTTTGGTTGGAGGCTTTAGCGCAACAAGTACCAGATCATAATGTGTATAGCATTGTTAAACTTCTTCAACATGCTAAAAATTTCATTTGTGATGCCATTTTTGATGTCATTAGAATTGATGTCAGGTATATGTCTTTAGCTATTTTAGCTAGAAGAGCTTTATGGCTTAAATCTTGGAATGCAGATATGACTTCTAAGTAGGGTTGCACCGATACCATTTTTTTAAGACCGAGTACAAGTACTGATACTTTTTTTCAAGTACTCACCGATACCAAGTACCAATACTTTTCTATTGTCATGTGACAGTTTCCCAAGCACATTACAACAGAGTCAGACTAACTAATGTTTAAAGATAGCTTCTTTATAAGTATGAAGAACTGTAACTCAAAATACATTATGAAATATATAAAAAAGGCAGCTTTATTGGCTTGTTGTAACAACTCAAGTAAATTTCACAGAACATGTTAAATAAAACATAAAAATAAATATATAAAAAGCCCCCACTGATTCTAATAAAATAAAACACAAATACTACCTTATTTACTGCACGTAATTAAACTTCGTATTCTAAAATATTTAAGCATTCAACAAGCGTACGATCACTGGAAAATAGGTTTGTTGTATGTGGTTGTGCAATAAAGCTACTTTTTTTTTAATGTGACTTTAGTGGGAAGCTACATTAATGATAAGTCTCTATCTTATTTAGGGTTTCAAGGTGTCCAATATATAACTGGGAGGGGGGGTAGCTAGGGTTGCCACCTGTCCTTTAAAATATAGAACACTAGTTATAAGTTACACATGCTGCAGGGTGTGCAGGAATGAATATGAATAGTGCTGTCCAGAAACACAATACATTTTCCTCCCTGCACACCCTGCAGCATGTGTAACTCATAAGTGTCCAGGAAAACATGGCTGAGGTGGCAACACTAGGGGTAGCGGCGGCGCAGTAGTGGGTGGAGCCACCTCCCTGAAATGAGCTTTTGCAGGTTGGAATGTCTGTGATGGGCACAGCATTCTTTAAGAAGATATAAAACATGCACAGTAATGCACTGGGAAGGAGCACAAACAAATCACCAGACTATATTAGAAGAATGGCCAAGCCACAGCCTTTTGTTATATACTTTTTTTTTTTACTTTCCTCCCTTCTCTGTTCAAATTTTACTACACTACTTATGTAAATGGAATGGTGTTCCTCAATCTACAGCACTTCATCAACCCCTGCACTAGTATAAGCTAAATTATATGGAACTGATCACTTGATATTTGTGTTTTAACTTAAAACACAAATATAAAGTGATCAGTTCCATATAATTTAGCTTATACTAGTGCAGGGGTTGATGAAGTGCTGTAGATTGAGGAACACCATTCCATTTACACAAGTAGTGTAGTAGAAATATATTTTTGCAGACTCGCTTCTTTTGCAAATCACAGCATCAGCACTGAGCACCAAGCAGCTCCTTTCCACCTCTGAGCTACATGCTAGGGGTAGAACTCACTCATTGTCCTCCAAGACAGCTCCAAGTAATACACACATAAATACAGTTAACCAAATAGCTGCCAGAAAAGCTGCTATGCACTGTAAAGTGTAAAGCAATTCACTGCAGTCCTCTGGTGGTCAATGGGTTAACAATTGGATTATTTGAAACTGTCTTGGAGGACAATGAGTTCTACCCCTAGCATGTGGTGCAGATGAGAGGAGAAAGTTATTTTCTATTGTGGCAAATGTCTAAAAAAGAAGTTTAATAGTCAACTCCTTGTCTAACTAGAAGAAATGCCTGGCCACTTTTGTATCAGCTAATCAGACCAGTCAGTGAGACATTTGGATGGGAACATTGGGGGGAAGACATTATGCAGTGGGACACATTGGGGCATCTACCTTGAAATCCTAAACAGCACTGTGTTCCTGTTCCACTTCCTAGTAGTCAGTCTGGGCTCACAGTATGACACAGTAAGTCACATGGGGCAGAGGCACAGGGGAGGAGCACATACGGAGGGGAGAAGATGCTGCACAGTGTGTTACTGGGCAGTGAAAAATAAGCTCACTAAAACGTTTTTTATTTAAACAAGAAAGCATTTTTGAAAAAAGGTTAAACATTAGTATTTTTATTGTACTATGTGACTTCAATGCAATGTGCCCTTCTCTGTGTACTGTAACAATAAAAATACTAATGTATAACGTTTTTCAAAAATGCTTTCCCTTCGTTCTCCACCCTGGTGTCAGACATAGTTTCAGAGCACTTTAACATAGTCCCAGGAGTTGGAGGTACTTAGTCTTGTTTATTAATTATGCATTAAAAACGCCTAAGCAGCGTAGCAGACATAGCAATTTTCACTGATTCTAACACCGGAGTGTGCAGCCAGAAGCATCACAAGTACTGGCACACTCCGGTGTTAGAATCAGTGGAAATTGCTATGTCTGCTACGCTGCTTAGGCGTTTTTAATGCATAATTAATAAACAAGACTAAGTACCTCCAACTCCTGGGACTATGTTAAAGTGCTCTGAAACTATGTCTGACACCAGGGTGGAGAACGAAGGGATTCACATCACGCAACTCGTATGGATTACGTGTGTGTCTTGATTGGGAGTTGGTCTGCATGAGCTGGAGCCTGGGACTACGTATTGCAGAGAGACATTGGGGGTATTTATATATTATTTTAAGTTAGCACTAAGCACTCATTCATTGATGGCTGAAAAGATAGCAGCCAGGTTAGGGGATATTTTTGCTTAAGCCATTATGTCTTGCAAGTCCGTTATTAACTGGAAACAGGGTTGAAAAACACAAACAGCGTTTGAACTTAAGCTAACAGTTCAAACGCTGTTTGTGTTTTTCAACCCTGTTTCCAGTTAATAACGGACCTGCAAGACATAATGGCTTAAGCAAAAATATCCCCTAACCTGGCTGCTATCTTTTAGTAACGGCTGCTGGCTGCAATATTTAAATAATAAAATAATGCACACATAAGCAAAATCCCCTAACCTTGATACAGTCTGACTCCTCCACACGCCGTCGATCTCTGAGTGACTACCTGGTGTTAGCTCCCTGCTGCAATAGCGCGGTCCCCGCCCCTCTCTACTGTAGCTCTCTCTGATTGTATTAGCACAGCAGGAGCTTCCTCACGCAAGGCTCCCTCACGTCCCTCCTTCCCCCACAGGATTAAAAAAGTATCGGCTGAGGCATCGGAGCATTGTAAACAAGTACAAGTACTTGTGAAAATGCTCAGTATCGGCACCGATACCGATACTAGTATCGGTATCGGTGCATCCCTACTTCTAAGTCAACTTTGCTATCTCTTTCTTTCCAAGGTAATAAATTATTTGGTTCTCAGTTGGATTCTATAATTTCAACTGTCACTGGGGGAAGGGAGCTTTTTTGCCACAGGATAAAAAATCTAAGGGTAAATTTAGGGCTGCTAACCATTTTCGTTCCTTTCTTCAGAATAAGGAACAGAAGCCTGACCCTTCCCCTAAAGGAACGGTTTCCAATTTGAAGCCTTCTCCAGTCTGGAATAAATCCAAGCCTTTTAAAAAATCAAAACCAGCCCCCAAGTCCGCATGAAGGTGCGGCCCTCATTCCAGCACAGCTGGTAGGGGGCAGGATTACGATTTTTCAAAGATGTTTGGATCAGTTCAATTCAAAATCATTGGATTCAGAACATTGTTTCTCAAGGGTACAGAATAGGTTTCAAGGTAAGACCACCTGTGAGAAGGTTCTTTCTCTCACGCATTCCAATAAACCCAGTAAAGGCTCAGGCTTTTCTGAAATGTGTTTCAGACCTGGAGTCATCTGGGGTAATTGTGCCAGTTCCATATCTGGAATGGGGTCTGGGGTTTTATTCAAATCTGTTCATTGTATCAAAGAAAGAGAATTCTTTCAGACCAGTTCTGGATCTAAAAATTTTGAATCGTTATGTAAGGATACCAACATTCAAAATGGTGACTATAAGGACTATTCTGCCTTTTGTTCAGCAAGGGCATTATATGTCCACAATAGACTAACAGGATGCATATCTTCATATTCCAATTCATCCAGATCACTATCAGTTCCTGAGATTCTCTTTTCTAGACAAGCATTACCAGTTTGTTGCTCTTCCTTTTGGCCTAGCAACAGCTCCAAGGATCTTCTCAAAGGTTCTCGGTGCCCTTCTCTCTGTAATCAGAGGGCGGGGTATTGCAGTGTTTCCCTATTTGGACGATATCTTGGTACTTGCTCAGTCTTTACATTCTGCGCAATCTCACACGAATCAACTCGTGTTGTTTCTTCAAAAACATGGTTGGAGGATCAATTTACCAAAAAGTTCCTTGATTCCTCAGACAAGGGTAACCTTTTTGGGATTCCAAATAGATTCAGTATCCATGACTTTGTCTCTATCAGACAAGACACGTCTGAAATTGGTTTCAGCTTGTCGGAACCTTCAGTCTCGGTCATTCCCTTCAGTAGCTATGTGCATGGAAGTTTTTGGTCTCATGACTGCAGCATCGGACGCGATCCCCTTTACTCGTTTTCACATGAGACCTCTTCAGCTTTGTATGCTGAACCTTTGGTGCAGGGATTATACAAAGATATAACAATTGATATCCTTAAATCCCAATACTCGACTATCTCTGACTTGGTGGTTAAATCACCACCGTTTAGTTCAAGGGGTCTCTTTTGTTCTTCCAACCTGGACTGTGATTTCAACAGATGCGAGTCTTTCAGGCTAGGGAGCTGTCTGGGGATCTCTGACAGCGCAGGGGTTTTGGAAATCTCAAAAGGCGAGATTACCAATCAATATTTTTGAACTCCGTGCGATTTTCAGAGCTCTTCAGTTCTGGCCTCTTCTGAAGAGAGAATCGTTTATTTGTTTTCAGACAGACAATGTCAAAACCGTGGCGTATGTCAATCATCAAGGTGGGACTCTCAGTCCTCAGGCTATGAAAGAAGTATCTTGGATACTTGCATGGGCGGAATCCAGCTCCTGTCTAATCTCTGCGGTTCATATCCCAGGTATAGACAATTGGGAAGCGGATTATCTCAGTCGCCAGACTTTACATCCGGGAGAATGGTCTCTTCACCCAGATGTGTTTCTTCAGATTGTTCAGATGTGGGGGCTTCCAGAAATAGATCTGATGGCTTCTCATCTAAACAGGAAACTTCCCAGGTATCTTTCCAGATCCAGGGATCCTCAGGCGGAAGCAGTGGATGCGTTGTCACTTCCTTGGAATTATCAACCTGCTTATATCTTTCCGCCTCTAGTTCTTCTTCCAAGAGTGATTTCCAAAATCATAATGGAACGTTCGTTTGTTCTGCTGCTGGCTCCAGCATGGCCACACAGGTTTTGGTATGCGGATCTTGTTCGGATGTCCAGTTGCCAACCTTGGCACTTCCGTTAAGGTCAGACCTTCTTTCTCAAGGTCCGTTTTTCCATCAGGATCTTAAATCATTAAATTTGAAGGTATGGAGATTGAACGCTTAGTGCTTAGTCATAGAGGTTTCTCTGACTCAGTGATCAATACTATGTTGCAGGCTCGTAAATCTGTGTCTAGAAAGATTTATTACCGAGTTTGGAAGACTTACATTTCATGGTGTTCCTCTCATAAGTTCTCTTGGCATTCTTTTAGAATTCCTAGAATTTTACAGTTTCTTCAGGATGGTTTGGATAAGGGTTTGTCCGCAAGTTCCGTGAAAGGACAAATCTCTGCTCTTTCTGTTCTGTTTCACAGAAAAATTGCTAATCTTCCTGACATTCGTTGTTTTGTACAGGCTTTGGTTCGTATCAAGCCTGTCATTAAGTCAATCTCTCCTCCTTGGAGTCTTAATTTGGTTTTGAGAGCTTTACAGGCTTCTCCGTTTGAGCCTATGCATTCTCTGGATATTAAGTTACTTTCTTGGAAAGTATTGTTTCTTTTGGCTATCTCTTCTGCTATAAGAGTTTCTGAATTATCTGCTCTTTCTTGTGAATCTCCTTTTCTGATTTTTCATCAGAATAAGGCGGTTTTGCGGACTTCATTTAAATTTTTACCTAAGGTTGTGAATTCCAACAACATTAGTAGAGAAATTGTTGTCCCTTCGTTGTGTCCTAATCCTAAGAATTCTTTGGAAAGATCTTTCCATTCTTTGGATGTGGTAAGAGCTTTGAAATATTATGTTGAAGCTACTAAAGATTTCAGAAAGACTTCTAGTCTATTTGTTATCTTTTCTGGTCCTAAGAAAAGTCAGAAAGCTTCTGCTATTTCTTTGGCTTCTTGGTTAAAACTTTTGATTCATCATGCTTATTTGGAGTCGGGTAAATCCCCGCCTCAGAGGATTACGGCTCATTCTACTAGGTCAGTTTCTACTTCCTGGGCTTTTAAGAATGAAGCTTCTGTTGATCAGATTTGCAAAGCAGCAACTTGGTCTTCTTTGCATACTTTTACTAAATTCTACCATTTTGATGTTTTCTCTTCTTCAGAAGCAGTTTTTGGTAGAAAAGTTCTTCAGGCTGTTTCAGTTTGATTCTTCTGCTTATAATTTCAGTTTTTTTCATTATAAGATTAAAACTTTTTGATTTGGGTTGTGGATTCTTTTTTCAGCGGAATTGTCTGTCTTTATTTTTTATCCCTCCCTCTCTAGTGACTCTTGCGTGGAGTTCCACATCTTGGGTAGTCATTATCCCATACGTCACTAGCTCATGGACTCTTGCTAATTACATGAAAGAAAACATAATTTATGTAAGAACTTACCTGATAAATTCATTTCTTTCATATTGGCAAGAGTCCATGAGGCCCACCCTTTTTATGGTGGTTATGATTTTTCTCTTGTAAGGTGTATCCAGTCCACGGATCATCCATTACTTGTGGGATATTCTCATTCCCAACAGGAAGTTGCAAGAGGAAACCCACAGCAGAGCTGCAATATAGCTCCTCCCCTAACTGTCATAGCCAGTCATTCTCTTGCAACTCTCAGCAAGCAAGGAGGTCGTAAGAGAGAGTGGTTAAATATAGCTAGTTTATTTTCTTCAATCAAAAGTTTGTTATTTTTAAATAGTACCGGAGTTGTGCTATTTTATCTCAGGCAGTAAATAGAAGAATAATCTGCCTGAGGTTTCTATGATCTTAGCAGGTTGTAACTAAGATCCATTGCTGTTCTCACATATGTCTGAGGGGATTACACAGATGAGGTAAAACTTCAGCGAGAGAATGGCGTGCAGTTTATTCTGCTATCAGGTATGTGCAGTTATAATTTTTTCTAGAGATGGAAAACACTCGAAAATGCTGCTGATACCGGATTAATGTAAGTTAAGCCTGAATACAGTGATTTAATAACGACTGGTATCATGCTTACTCCCAGGGGTAATACCCTTATGATATTTACAATATAAAACGTTTGCTGGCATGTTTAATCGTTTTTATATATACTTTGGTGATAAAACTTTATTGGGGCCTAGTTTTTTCCACATGGCTGGCTTAAATTTTGCCTAGAAACAGTTTCCTGAGGATTTCCACTGTGTTACTATGAGTGGGAGGGGCCTATTTTAACGTTTTTTTGTGCAGTTAAAATTACAAACTAAGACATCCAGATTTCCTCAAAGGCCCTCTGAATGCTATAGGACATCTCTAAAGGGCCCAAAGGCTTTCCATAGTCGTTTATTGGGGAAGGTAGGGCTACAGCTTGCTGTGGCAGTTGGTTGTGACTGTTAAAAAACGTCTATTTCGTTTTTTTTATCCGTTTTTTGAACTAAGGGGTTAATCATCCATTTGCAAGTGGGTGCAATGCTCTGCTAGTCTATTACATACACTGTAAAAAATTTGTTTGATTTACTGCATTTTTTCACTGTTTTTCACTGTTTTTCAAATTCTGACAAAATTTGTTTCTCTTAAAGGCACAGTACCATTTTTTATATTTGCTTGTTAACTTGATTTAAAGTGTTTTCCAAGATTGCTAGTCTCATTGCTAGTCTGTATAAACATGTCTGAAATAGAAGAAACTCCTTGTTCATTATGTTTAAAAGCCATGGTGGAACCCCCTCTTAGAATGTGTACCAAATGTAATGATTTCATTTTAGGCAATAAAGATCATTTTCTGTCTTTTAAAATTTTTTTATCACCAGAGGAATCTGACGAGGGGGAAGTTATGCCGACTAACTTTCCCCACGTGTCAGACCCTTTGACTCACGCTCAAATGGCGCCAAGTACATCTAGGGCGCCCATAGCGTTTACTTTACAAGACATGGCGGCAGTCATGGATAATACACTGTCAGCGGTATTAGCCAGACTACCTGAACATAGAGGTAAGCGAGATAGCTCTGGGGTGAGACAAAATGCAGAGCATACTGACGCTTTAAGAACCATGTCTGATACTGCCTCACAATATGCAGAAGCTGAGGAAAGAGAGCTTCAGTCAGTCGGTGATGTTAATGACTCAGGAAGATACCTGATTCTAATATTTCTACATTTAAATTTAAGCTTGTACACCTCCGCGTGTTGCTTTGGGAGGTTTTAGCTGCTCTGAATGACTGTGATTCCATTGCAGTGCCAGAGAAATTGTGTAGACTGGATAAATACTTGCAGTGCCGGTGTGTACTGATGTTTTTCCAATACCTAAAAGGTTTACAAAAATTATTAATAAGGAATGGGATAAACCAGGTGTGCCGTTCTCTTCCCCTCCTATTTTTAGAAAAATGTTTCCAATAGACGCCACCACACGGGACTTATGGCAGACAGTCCCTAAGGTGGAGGGAGCAGTTTCTACTCTAGCAAAGCGTACTACTATCCCTGTCGAGGACAGTTGTGCTTTTCTTTCATGTAATTAGCAAGAGTCCATGAGCTAGTGACGTATGGGATATACATTCCTACCAGGAGGGGCAAAGTTTCCCAAACCTTAAAATGCCTATAAATACACCCCTCACCACACCCACAATTCAGTTTTACAAACTTTGCCTCCGATGGAGGTGGTGAAGTAAGTTTGTGCTAGATTCTACGTTGATATGCGCTCCGCAGCAAGTTGGAGCCCGGTTTTCCTCTCAGCGTGCAGTGAATGTCAGAGGGATGTGAGGAGAGTATTGCCTATTTGAATGCAGTGATCTCCTTCTACGGGGTCTATTTCATAGGTTCTCTGTTATCGGTCGTAGAGATTCATCTCTTACCTCCCTTTTCAGATCGACGATATACTCTTATATATACCATTACCTCTGCTGATTCTCGTTTCAGTACTGGTTTGGCTTTCTACAAACATGTAGATGAGTGTCCTGGGGTAAGTAAATCTTATTTTCTGTGACACTCTAAGCTATGGTTGGGCACTTTGTTTATAAAGTTCTAAATATATGTATTCAAACATTTATTTGCCTTGACTCAGAATGTTCAACTTTCCTTATTTTTCAGACAGTCAGTTTCATATTTGGGATAATGCATTTGAATTAATCATTTTTTCTTACCTTCAAAATTTGACTCTTTTTTCCCTGTGGGCTGTTAGGCTCGCGGGGGCTGAAAATGCTTCATTTTATTGCGTCATTCTTGGCGCGGACTTTTTTGGCGCAAAAATTCTTTTCCGTTTCCGGCGTCATACGTGTCGCCGGAAGTTGCGTCATTTTTTTGACGTTATTTTGCGCCAAAAATGTCGGCGTTCCGGATGTGGCTTCATTTTTGGCACCAAAAGCATTTCGGCGCCAAATAATGTGGGCGTCTTGTTTGGCGCTAAAAAAATATGGGCGTCGCTTTTGTCTCCACATTATTTAAGTCTCATTATTTATTGCTTCTGGTTGCTAGAAGCTTGTTCACTGGCATTTTTTTCCCATTCCTGAAACTGTCATTTAAGGATTTTGATCAATTTGCTTTATATGTTGTTTTTTCTATTACATATTGCAAGATGTTCCACGTTGCAACTGAGTCAGAAGTTACTTCAGGAAAATCACTGCCCGGGGCTGGAGCTACCAAGCTAAGTGTATCTGCTATAAATTTTTGGTTTCTCCAGCTGTTGTTTGTATTGCATGTCATGACAAACTTATTAATGCAGATAAAATTTCCTTTAGTACTGTTATATTACCTGTTGCTGTTCCGTCAACATTTAATTTTCAGAGTGTTCCTGATAAACATAAGAGATTTTATTTTTTAAATCCATTTAGAAGGCTATGTCTGTTATTTCTCCTTCTAGTTTACATAAAAGTCTTTTAAAAACTTCTCTTTTTTCAGATGAATTTTTAAATGAACATCATCGTTCTGATACTGATAATGGTTCTTCTGGTTCAGAAGTTTCTGTCTCAGAGGTTGATGCTGTTAAATCTTTGTATTTGTTCAAGATGGAATTTATTCGTTCTTTATTTAAAGAAGTATTAATTGCTTTAGATATAGAGCATTCTGGTCCTCTTGATACTAAATCTAAACGTTTAAATAGGGTTTTTAAATCTCCTGTATTTATTCCAGAAGTGTTTAATCTCCCTGATGCTTTTTCTAAAGTAATTTCCAGGGAATGGAATAATTTGGGTAATTCTTTTACTCCTTCTAAACGTTTAAGCAATTATATTCTGTGCCATCTGACAGATTAGAGTTTTTTGGGACAAAATCCCTAAGGTTGGGGCTGTCTCTATTCCTGCTAAAATGTACTACTATTCTTACGGCAGATAGTACTAAATTTAAGGATCCTTTAGATAAGAAAATTGAATCCTTTCTAAGAAAAGTTTACTTATGTTTAGGTAATCTTCTTAGACCTGCTATATTTTTACCGGATGTTGCTGCAGCTTCATCTTTTTGGTTAGAAGTTTTAGCGCAACAAGTAAGAGATCATAATTTTATAGCATTATTTTTATTCTATAACATGCTAATAATTTTATTGGTGATACCATCTTTTGATATCATTTGAGTTGATGTCAGGTATATGTCTCTAGCTATTTTAGCTAGAAAAGCTTTATGGATTTAACTTGGAATGCTGATATGTCTTCTAAGTTAACTTTGTTTTTCCCTTTCTTTCCAGGGTAATAATCATTTTTTCGTTCTTTTTCTCATAATAAGGAACAAAAGCCTGATCCTTCATCCTCAGGAGCGGTATCAGTTTGGAAACTATTTCCAGTTTGGAATATATCCAAGCCTTATAGAAACCTATAGTCAGCTCCTAAGTACCCATGAAGGTGCGGCCCTTTTTCCAGTTCAGCTGGTATGGGGCAGATTACGTTTTCTTCAAAGGAGTTTGGATCAATTCCGTTCTCAATCTCTGGTTTCAGAACATTGTTTCAGAAAGGTACAGAATTGGCTTCAGTTAAGGCCTCCTGCTAAGAGATTTTTTTCTTTCCCGTGTCCCAGTTAACACAGCAAGGCTCAGCATTTCTGAAATGTGTTTCAGATCTAGAGTTGGCTGGAGTAATTATGCCAGTTCCAGTTCTGGAACAGGGGCTAGGGTTTTATTTTATCTCTTCATTGTACCAAAGAAGGTCAATTCCTTCAGACCAGTTCCGGATCTATCAATATTGAATCGTTATGTATACCAACATTCAAGATGGTTACTGTAGGACTATTCTGCCTTTTGTTTAGCAAGGGCATTTTATGTCTACAATAGATTTGCAGGATGTGTATCTGCATATTCCGATTCATTCAGATCACTTTTAGTGTCTGAGATTCTCTTTTTAGACAAGCATTACCAGTTTTGTGGCTCTACCGTTTGGCCTAGCCTCAGTTCCAAGAATTTTTTTCAAAGATTCTCGGTGCCCTTCTTTCTGTATTCAGAGAACAGGGTTTTGGTATTTCCTTATTTGGACGATTATCTTGGTATTTGCTCAGTCTTCTCATTCGAAGAATCTCATGCGATTCGACTTGTGTTGTTTCTTCAAGATCATGGTTGGAGGATCAATTTACCAAAAAGTTCATTGATTCCTCAGTCAAGGGTAACCTTTCTGGGTTTCCAGATAGATTCAGTGTCCATGACTCTGTCTTTAACAGACAAGAGACGTCTAAAATTGTTTTCAGCTTGTCGAAACCTTCAGTCACAATCATTCCCTTCGGTAACCTTATGCATGGAAATTCTAGGTCTTATGACTGCTGCATTGGACGCAATCCCCTTTGCTCGTTTTTCACATGCGACCTCTTCAGCTCTGTATGCTGAATCAATGGTGCAAGGATTACACAAAGATATCTCAATTTATATCTTTAAAACCGATTGTTCGACACTCTCTAACGTGGTGGACAGATCACCATCGTTTAATTCAGGGGGCTTCTTTTGTGCTTCCGACCTGGACTGTAATTTCAACAGATACAAGTCTCACAGGTTGGGGAGCTGTGTGGGGATCTCTGTCGGCACAAGGAGTTTGGGAATCTCAGGAGGTGAGATTACCGATAAATATTTTGGAACTCCGTGCAATTTTCAGAGCTCTTCAGTTTTGGCCTCTTCTGTAGAGAGAATCGTTCATTTGTTTTCAGACAGACAATGTCACAACTGTGGCATACATCAATCATCAAGGAGCGACTCAGTCCTCTGGCTATGAAAGAAGTATCTCAAATTTTTTGGTTTGGGCGGACTCCAGCTCCTGTCTAATCTCTGCGGTTCATATCCCAGGTGTAGACAATTGGGAAGCGGATTATCTCAGTCGCCAAACGTTGCATCCGGGCGAATGGTCTCTTCACCCAGAGGTATTTCTTCAGGTTGTTCAAATGTGGGAACTTCCAGAAATAGATCTGATGGCGTCTCATCTAAACAAGAAACTTCCCAGATATCTGTCCAGATCCCGGGATCCTTAGGCGGAGGCAGTGGATGCATTATCACTTCCTTGGAAGTATCATCCTGCCTATATCTTTCCGCCTCTAGTTCTTCTTCCAAGAGTAATCTCCAAGATTCTGAAGGAATGCTCGTTTGTTCTGCTGGTAGCTCCGGCATGGCCTTACAGGTTTGGTATGCGGATCTTGTCCGGATGGCCTCTTGCCAACCGTGGACTCTTCCGTTAGACCAGACTTTCTGTCACAAGGTCCTTTTTTCCATCAGGATCTGAAATCCTTAAATTTAAAGGTATGGCGATTGAACGCTTGATTCTTGGTCAAAGAGGTTTCTCTGACTCTGTGATTAATACTATGTTACAGGCTCGTAAATCTGTATCTAGAGAGATATATTATAGAGTCTGGAAGACTTATATTTTTTGGTGTCTTTCTCATAATTTTTCTTGGCATTTTTTTAGAATACCGAGAATTTTACAGTTTCTTCAGGATGGTTTAGATAAGGGTTTGTCTGCAAGTTCCTTGAAAGGACAAATCTCTGCTCTTTCTGTTCTTTTTCACAGAAAGATTGCTATTCTTCCTGATATTTATTGTTTTGTACAAGCTTTGGTTCGTATAAAACCTGTCATTAAGTCAATTTCTCCTCCTTGGAGTTTGAATTTGGTTCTGGGAGCTCTTCAAGCTCCTCCCTTTGAACCTATGCATTCATTGGTCATTAAATTACTTTCTTGAAATGTTTTGTTCCTTTTGGCCATCTCTTCTGCCAGAAGAGTTTCTGAATTATCTGCTCTTTCTTGTGAGTCTCCTTTTCTGATTTTTCATCAGGATAAGGCGGTGTTGCGAACTTCTTTTGAATTTTTACCTAAAGTTGTGAATTCCAACAACATTAGTAGAGAAATTGTGGTTCCTTCATTATGTCCTAATCCTAAGAATTCTAAGGAGAAATCATTGCATTCTTTGGATGTTGTTAGAGCTTTGAAATATTATGTTGAAGCTACTAAGTCTTTCCGAAAGACTTCTAGTCTATTTGTTATCTTTTCCGGTTCTAGAAAAGGCCAGAAAGCTTCTGCCATTTCTTTGGCATCTTGGTTGAAATCTTTAATTCATCTTGCCTATGTTGAGTCGGGTAAAACTCCGCCTCAGAGGATTACAGCTCATTCTACCAGGTCAGTTTCTACTTCCTGGGCGTTTAGGAATGAAGCTTCGGTTGATCAGATTTGCAAAGCTGCAACTTGATCCTTGCATATTTTTACTAAATTCTACCATTTTGATGTATTTTCTTCTTCTGAAGCAGTTTTTGGTAGAAAAGTACTTCAGGCAGCGGTTTCAGTCTGAATCTTCTGCTTATGTTTTTTATTAAACTTTATTTTGGGTGTGGATTATTTTCAGCAGGAATTGGCTGTCTTTATTTTATCCCTCCCTCTCTAGTGACTCTTGTGTGGAAAGATCCACATCTTGGGTAATCATTATCCCATACGTCACTAGCTCATGGACTCTTGCTAATTACATGAAAGAAAACATAATTTATGTAAGAACTTACCTGATAAATTCATTTCTTTCATATTAGCAAGAGTCCATGAGGCCCACCCTTTTTGTGGTGGTTATGATTTTTTTGTATAAAGCACAATTATTCCAATTCCTTATTTTATATGCTTTCGCACTTTTTTATCACCCCACTTCTTGGCTATTCGTTAAACTGAATTGTGGGTGTGGTGAGGGGTGTATTTATAGGCATTTTAAGGTTTGGGAAACTTTGCCCCTCCTGGTAGGAATGTATATCCCATACGTCACTAGCTCATGGACTCTTGCTAATATGAAAGAAATGAATTTATCAGGTAAGTTCTTACATAAATTATGTTTTTTAGATCCAATGGATAAAAAATTAGAAGGTTACCTTAAGAAAATATTTATTCAACAAGGTTTTATCCTACAGCCCCTTGCATGCATTGCCCCTGTCACTGCTGCTGCGGCATACTGGTTTGAGTCTCTGGAAGAGGCTTTACAGGTAGCGACTCCATTGGATGACATACTTGGCAAACTTAGAGCACTTAAGCTAGCCAATTCTTTTATTTCTGATGCCATTGTTCATTTGACTAAACTAACGGCTAAGAATTCTGGTTTTGCTATACAGGCGCGCAGAGCGCTATGGCTTAAATCATGGTCAGCTGACGTGACTTCAAAATCTAAGCTACTTAACACTCCCTTAAAGGGGCAGACCCTATTCAGGCCTGGTTTGAAGGAGGTTATTTCTGATATCACTGGAGGAAAAGGTCATGCCCTTCCTCAGGACAGGTCCAAATCTAGGGCCAAACAGTCTAATTTTCGTGCCTTTCAAAATTTCAAGGCAGGTGCGGCATCAACTTCCTCTAATAATAAACAAGAGGGAACTTTTGCTCAATCTAAGACGGTCTGGAGACCAAACCAGACCTGGAAAAAAGGTAAGCAGGTCAAAAAAGCCTGCTGCTGCCTCTAAGACAGCATGAAGGAACGGCCCCCTATCCGGTAACGGATCTAGTAGGGGGCAGACTTTCACTCTTCTCCCAGGCGTGGGCAAGAGATGTTCAGGATCCCTGGGCATTGGAAATTATATCCCAGGGATATCTTCTGGACTTCAAAGCTTCCCCCCCAAAAGGGAGATTTCACCTTTCACAATTATCTGCACACCAGATAAAGAGAGAGGCATTCTTACACTGTGTACGAGACCTCCTAGTTATGGGAGTGAACAGGAACAGGGTTTTTACTCAAATCTGTTTGTGGTTCTCAAAAAAGAGGGAACCTTCAGACCAATTTTGGATCTAAAGATCTTAAACAAATTCCTCAAAGTTCCGTCGTTCAAGATGGAAACTATTCGTACCATCCTACCACTGATCCAGGAGGGTCAATATATGACTACAGTGGATCTAAAGGATGCTTATCTTCACATTCCAATACACAAAGATCATCATTGATTTCTCAGGTTTGCCTTTCAAGACAGGCATTACCAGTTGTAGCTCTTCCCTTTGGATTAGCTACAGCCCCAAGAATCTTTACAAAGGTTCTAGGGTCGCTTCTGGCGGTTCTAAGGCCGCGGGGCATAGCAGTAGCCCCTTATTTAGACGACATCCTGATACAGGCGTCAAATTTCCAAATTGCCAAGTCTCATACGGACGTAGTACTGGCATTTATGAGGTTGCATGGGTGGAAAGTGAACGAGAAAAAGAGTTCTCTATCCTCACTCACAAGAGTTTCCTTTCTAGGGACTCTGATAGATTCTATAGAAATGAAGATTCACCTGACGGAGTCCAGGTTATCAAAGCTTCTAAATTCCTGCCGGGTTCTTCATTCCATTCTGCGCCCTTCGGTGGCTCAGTGTATGGAAGTAATCTGCTTAATGGTAGCGGCAATGGACATAGTGCCGTTTGCACGCTTACATCTCAGACCGCTGCAACTATGCATGCTCAGTCAGTGTAGCTGGGATTACACAGATTTGTCCCCTCAACTGAATCTGGACCAAGAGACCAGGGATTCTTTTCCCTGGTAGCTATCTCGGGTCCATCTGTCCAAAGGTATGACCTTTCGCAGGCCAGATTGGACAATTGTAACAACAAATGCCAGTCTTCTAGGTTGGGGTGCAGTCTGGAACTCCCTGAAGGCTCAGGGATCGTGGACTCAGGAGGAGTCTCTCCTTCCAATAAATATTCTGGAACTAAGAGCGATATTCAAGGCTCTTCAGGCTTGGCCTCAGTTAGCAACTCTGAGGTACATCAGATTTCAGTCGGACAACATCACGACTGTAGCTTACATCAACCATCAAGGGGGAACAAGAAGTTCCCTAGAGATGATAGAAGTTCAAAAATAATTTGCTGGGCAGAGATTCACTCTTGCCACCTATCAGCTATCCATATCCCAGGTGTAGAGCACTGGGAGGCAGATTTTCTAAGTCGTCAGACTTTTCATCCAGGAGAGTGGGAACTCCATCCGGAGGTATTTGCACAACTGATTCATCGTTGGGGCAAACCAGGACTGGATCTCATGGCGTCTCGCCAGAACGCCAAGCTTCCGTGTTACGGATCCAGGTCCAGGGATCCCAAGGCGACACTGATAGATGCTCTTGCAGCGCCCTGGTCTTTCAACCTGGCTTATGTGTTTCCAATGTTTCCTCTGCTCCCTCGACTGATTGCCAAGATCAAGCAGGAGAGAGCATTGGTGATTCTGATAGCACCTGCGTGGCCACGCAGGACCTGGTATGCAGATCTAGTGGACATTTCATCCTTTCCACCATGGTCTCTGCCTCTGAGACAGGACCTTCTACTTCAGGGTCCTTCCAACCATCCAAATCTAATTTCTCTGCGGCTGACTGCCTAGAGATTGAACGCTTGATTTTATCAAAGCGTGGCTTCTCAGAGTCAGTTATTGATACCTTAATACGGGCATGAAAGCCTGTCACCAGGAAAATTTACCATAAGGTATGGCGTAGATATCTTTATTGGTGTGAATCCAAGGGTTACTCGTGGAGTAAGGTCAGGATTCCTAGGATATTATCTTTTCTCCAAGAAGGTTTGGAAAAAGGATTGTCAGCTAGTTAAGCGTCTGGCAGATGTTCCAGACGTTCAGGCATTTTGTCAGGCTTTAGTTAGAATCAAGCCTGTGTTTAAACCGGTTGCTCCACCATGGAGCTTAAACTTAGTTCTTAAGGTTCTTCAAGAAGTTCCGTTTGAACCTCTTCATTCCATAGATATCAAACTTTTATCTTGGAAAGTCCTTTTTTTTTGGTAGCTATTTCCTCGGCTCGTAGAGTCTCCGAGTTATCTGCCTTACAATGTGATTCTCCTTATCTGATTTTTCATACGGATAAGGTAGTCCTGCGTACCAAATCTGGGTTTTTACCTAAGGTGGTATCTAACAAGAATATCAATCAAGAGATTGTTGTTCCATCCTTGTGTTTCACAATCTGGACGTGGTCCGTGCTTTAAAGTTTTTACTTACAAGCTACTAAAGATTTTCGTCAAACATCTGCTTGGTTTGTTGTCTTCTCTGGACAGAGGAGAGATCAAAAGGCTTCGGCAACCTCTCCTTCTTTTTGGCTAAGAAGCTTAATCCGCTTAGCCTATGAGACTGCTGGACAGCATCCTCCTGAAAGGATTACAGCTCATTCCACTAGAGCTGTGGCTTCCACTTGGGCCTTTAAAAATGAGGCTTCTTTTGAACAGATTTGCAAGGCGGCGACTTGGTCTTCGCTTCATACTTTTTCAAAATTTTGCAAATTTTATACTTTTGCTTCTTCGGAGGCTATATTTGGGGGAGAGGTTTTACAGGCAGTGTTTCCTACCATTTAAGTTCCTGCCTTGTCCCTCCCTTCATCCGTGTACTTTAGCTTTGGTATTGGTATCCCACAAGTAATGGATGATCCGTGGACTGGATACACAAGAGAAAACACAATTTATGCTTACCTGATAAATTTATTTCTTTGTGGTGTATCCAGTCCACGGCCCGCCCTGTCATTTTAAGGCAGGTAATTTTTAAATTTAAACTACAGTAACCACTGCACCCTATGGTTCCTCCTTTCTCGGCTTGTTTTTCGGTCGAATGACTGGCTATGACAGTTAGGGGAGGAGCTATATTGCAGCTCTGCTGTGGGTTTCCTCTTGCAACTTCCTGTTGGGAATGAGAATATCCCACAAGTAATGGATGATCCGTGGACTGGATACACCACAAGAGAAATAAATTTATCAGGTAAGCATAAATTGTGTTTTTTGTATAAAGCACAATTATTCCAATTCCTTGTTGATGCTTTCGCTCCCTTTCTTATCAACCCACTTCTTGGCTATTCGTTAAACTGAATTGTGGGTGTGGTGGGGGTGTATTTATAGGCATTTTGAGGTTTGGGAAACTTTGCCCCTCCTGGTAGGAATGTATATCCCATACGTTACTAGCTCATGGACTCTTGCCAATATGAAATAAATGAATTTATCAGGTAAGTTCCTACATAAATTATGTTTTTCACCAGTACTTAATATAGGGTGACCATTGGGGGGGGTGGGTTAGGGAAAAGAGCTGTTTGAGAGGGATCAGGGGGAGGGAAGTGTCAAGTGGGAGGGTAATCTATACACTAAAACTAAAATTAACCCCTTCACTGCTGGGAATAATAAGTGTGGTGCGCAGCTGCAATTATCGTCCTAATTACCAAAAAGCAATGCCAAAGCCAATATGATTTCAGTAGCTATCATCCTATTGGCTGATTTGAAAATGTCAGCCAATAGGAATGCAAGGTACCCCATTTTTAAACAGGTACCTTGCATTCAAGTTTTAGTGTACGGCGGTGATAGTATGAAGAGGACGCTCAGCGTTGGATTTCATCGCCGGTCCCGGATAGCTCCGCGCCTCCACAGATCCACACCACCGTGATGAAGATAGAAGATGGCCCTGAGATGGAGGAAGATGTCGCTGCCTGGATGAAGACTTCTCGCCGCCTGGATGAGGATGTATGACTGGACTTTAGGAACCGTGAGTAGATATTCTGGGGTTAGTGTTAGGTTTTTTTTTTCATTTTTTTGTTTTTTTTTAGATTAGGGCTTTGGGCAGTAAAAGAGCTGAATGCCCATACAAATTCCCCTTTAGGGGCAATGGGTATTTTAGGATTTTTTTAGACTTATGTTTTTTATTTTGGGGGGTTGGCCGGGTGGGGGGATTTTACTTTTAGCGGGGACTTTGTAATTTTTTGTAGGTAAAAGAGCTGTTTAACTTAAGGCAATGCCCTACAAAAGGTCCTTTTAAGTTGTTAGGTTAGGGGTGTTTTTATTTTGGAAGTGCTTTTTTATTTTTATAGGGCTATTAGATTAGCTGTAATTGTTTTTATTTTTGATAATTTCATTTATTATTTTTTGTAATCTTAGAGTTTTTTATTTCTTTCTTAAGACACAGTGAGTCCACGGAATCATCAATTATTGTTGGGAATATCACTCTTGGCCAGCAGGAGAAGGCAAAGGGCACCACAGCAAAGCTGTTAAGTATCACTTCCCTTCCCACAACCCCCAGTCATTCTCTTTGCCTTCAGTGTATAGGTGTCCTGTATAAGATTCTTCTATCAAGATTTTTATTTTATTTTGAAGCCAGAGTAGGCTTGCTCTGATCTTCCCTATCATGCTGGGTTTAGCTGTACTCCACGTTAGTCTCTTCAGCAGGGCTGTGGTTGCTTTTAAGCAGTCAGGAACTTGTGAGGTGGGCCTCACTGTGTTTTCCTGACAAGTTGTTGTCTCTAACAGAATACCAGAGTAGGCTTACTCTGTAATTTCTTCTATACATAGGTCTCTGTGAGGAGTGGCTTCCTCTCATGCTGGTGAGATGTCCTCCTGTCGGACAGAGATGCAGGTAAGTGCCATGTTTTTACAAATATACAGAAACCCTGGCACTTGAGTAACTTTTCTGCATCGTTGTGGGGGTAAGTTATCCTGAGTTCAGGATACATTGGACAGGTTGCAGGGTGCTGCTATGGTATATGAGAGAGGTATAAAGTGATTAAGCTTTTTATTTATTTTATTTTGGTGGCTCAGGCTTATAAACTTCTGGGATCAGACTTTTTTTTTCTTTTCTAGGAGGGAGCAAACTCTATGTTTTTAATTTAGTTTTGATTGCGGTCCAGTTATCAGACATTTTGTGGTATCATAGGGGCTGGGCTTCTTCCGGTCTCAGCGCGCGCTGTATCTTCGCACCCTTTCCTTGTTTCAGCTGTTGGCAGTTGCACACGCAGTGGATAGCTTGTTTTGCCTGAAATCCAGTCTCTCTCATACAAGGTTCAGGTAGGCACCCCAGCTTAACGCTGAGTTGTAGAGGAGCCAGACGTTTTTTTATAACTGAATGGTTAAGTTTTTCTCTAGAAAGGGAGCTGAATATTAAAGGGAAGTTTTTTTTGCCGTTAAGGTGCGGTTCCTGTAACCGACGCCTTACTGTGTATTATTCTATTGTTACCCAGTTAAAGGGACAGTATTTAAAAAATAATAATAGTTTTTTGTCATTTACCTAGACCTTTTGCAAGATGGACTAAGAGTCTATGCCTGAAGCAGAGTGCAAAATTTGTTTGAGTGCCCATGTTGAACCTCCTTTGCCTTTTTGTGGTTCCTGTATTGAAAGAACCTTGATGTATAAAGACAGTCTATTTGTTACTGAGCCACCATTCTCTCAGGTGGATTCTGTTCAGGCAATGCCACAGTCTCCTCCTCAAGTACCCCAGGTATCATTACCATCTCAGGCAGTGCCCTGCGGTTCCTTGCAGACTCTTGATGAAGTCTTTTTGAAGGCAGAAATTGCTGCTCAGGTGTCCTCAGCGGTATATGAGGCGTTGGCTGCCATTTCCTTGCTGCAGGGTAAACGTAAGAGGAAGTCTAGAGAATCAGATAGTAAGGTATCAGATCCTGTTCAGGATAACCAAGTTGCTCTCTCCCATAAATCAGAGGAGGAGGACACTTCGGTAGCCTCTGAGGGTGAAATCTCAGATTTGGATAGTGTAATTCCTTCTTCTGATGCTGAAGTGGTTTCCTTCAGATCTAAGCTTGAACATCTCAGTGTTTTTCTAAAGGAGGTTCTAGCTACTTTGGATGACTCCGAAGCGCCTGTCGTTCTCAACCCTAAGAAATCTAGTAAATTAAATAGATACTTTTGCCTCACCTGGGGAGGTTTTTCCAGTACCAGACCGTGCCACAGAAATTATTACCCAGGAATGGGAGAGACCAGGGATTCCTTTTCCCCCCTCCCCTGACTTTAAGAAAATGTTCCTGGTGGCTGACTCCATAAAGGAGTCGTGGCAGACGGTTCCAAAGGTGGAAGGAGGGATTTCCACTTTGGCAAAGAAAATTACTTTTCCTATTGAGCACAGTTGCTTGTTCAAAGATCCTATGGATTAAAAGCTGGAGGCCTTTTTAAAGAAAATGTATACTCATCAGGGGTTGCAATGGCAACCAGCGGTGTGCATTGCCACAGTAACCAGTGCGGCAGCCTATTGGTTTGATGCCCTGTCTGAATCCCTTCAAATGGAAACTCCTTTGGAGGAAATTCAGGATAGGATAAAGGCTCTAAAGTTAGCCAATTCCAAGTCATTACGTTGGGTGCCAAAATATCTGGTTTTGCAATCTTGGCGTGTAGAACACTATGGATTAAATCTTGGTCTGCTGATGTTTCTTCTAAATCTAAGCTTTTGGCAACCCCTTACAAGGGAAAGACCTTGTTCGGGGCGGCATTGGCAGAAATTATTTCAGATATCACGGGTGGTAAAGGATCCATTCTGCCTCCAGGACAAGAACAACAAAATGAAGGGACGTCAGACTAATTTTTGTTCCTTTCGTAACTTCAGAGGTAAGTCTTCCCCTGTCTCTACCAAACAGGAACAATCCAAGCCCTCCTGGAAGCCTGGTCAGTCCTGGAACAAGGGGAAGCAATCTAAGAAACCTGCAACTGAATCCAAGTCAGCATGAAGGGGTTGCTCCTGATTCAGGATTGGATCAAGTGGGGGGAAGACCCTCTCAGTTTACACAGGCTTGGGAACGAGATGTCCCAGACCCGTGGGCAGTGAACATAGTTTCCCAAGGGTACAAGTTAGAGTTCAAGACTTTTCCTCCCAGGGGCAGGTTCCACCTTTCAAGATTATCTGTAGACCAGATAAAAAGAGAGGCATTCTTGAAATGTGTACAGGACCTTTCCCTATTGGGGGTGATAGTGCCTGTTCCAAGGCAGGAACAGGGTCTCGGGTTTTACTCCAACCTCTTTGTGGTTCCAAAGACAGAGGGACCTTTCAGGCCCATTTTAGATCTAAAGTTACTAAACAAATTCCTCAGAGTACTGTCCTTCAAAATGGAGACTATCCGCTCCATTCTGCCTCTGATTCAAGAGGGTCAATTCATGAAAACCATAGACCTGAAGGATGCGTACCTGCACGTGCCCATTCACATGGACCATCACAAATATTTGAGGTTTGCATATCTAGACAAACACTTTCAATTTGTAGCGCTTCCGTTTGGCCTTTCCACAGCACCCAGAGTCTTCTCAAAGGTTCTGGGAGCTCTATTGGCAGTAATTCAGGGCCGGGATTTGCAGTGGCGCCTTATCTGGATGACATTCTGGTTCAAGCGCCATCCCTACAACTGGCAGAATCTCATACAAGGACCTTGTTGGCGTTTCTTCGTTCCCACGGTTGGAAGGTCAATCTGGAAAAAAGTTCTCTTGTTCCAGCTACAAGAGTGATCTTCCTAGGAACCATTATAGATTCTCTAACAATGAAAATATTTCTGACGTAGGTCAGAAGAGCCAAGATTCTATCCGCTTGCCTGTCCCTACAGTCGGCGGCTCGACCATCGACCATCAGTGGCCCAATGCATGGAGGTAATCGGGTTGATGGTGGCTTACATGGACATAGTTCCATTTGCTCGGTTCCATTTGAGACGTCTGCAGCTATGCATGCTGGCTCAGTGGAACAGGGATTATACAGATCTATCTCAGAATAGTTCTGGATCAAGGAACTCCCTACCGTGGTGGTTCTGTCCCAGGGGATGTGTTTTCAGAGACCCTCTTGGGTGATTGTGACCACGGATGCCAGCTTGCTGGGTTGGGGAGCAGCCTGGGACTCGTTGAAGGCACAGGGGCTTTGGTCTCAAGAGGAATCGGCTCTCCACATAAACATTCTGGAGTTGAGAGCGATCTTCAATGACTTAATGGCTTGGCCTCAGCTGGCCCTAGCTCAGTCCATCAGGTTTCAGACGGATAACATAACCTCAGTGGCCTACATCAACCACCAATGAGGAACTCAGAGATCCTTAGCCATGAAGGAGGTGACACGGATCATCCAGTGAGCGGAAGCTCACAATTGCTGTCTATCTGCCATCCACATTCCAGGGGTAGACAGTTGGGAAGCAGGAGAGAGCATTGGTGATTCTAATTGCTCCTGCATGGCCTCGCAGGATCTTGTATGCAGATCTATTGGAGATGTCGTCTCTACCTCCGTGGAGACTACCACTCAGGAAGGACCTTCTACTTCAGGGGCCCTTCCTTCAGCCAAATCTCGTTTCTCTGAAGCTGAGTGCTTGGAGATTGAACTCTTGATTTTAGCTAAGCGTGGGTTCTCAGAATCGGTCATTGATACCATGATTCAGGCTCGTAAGCCTGTCACTTGAAAGATTTACCATAAGATATGGCATAAATATCTTTATTGGTTCGAGTCTAAAGGATATTCTTGGAGTAAGTTCAGGATCCCTAGGATCTTAACTTTTCTCCAGGAAGGCCTTGAGAAGGGGTTATCTATCAGTACCCTCAAGGGTCAGATTTCCGTTTTATCCATTCTGTTGGACAAGCGTCTGGCGTACGTGCCGGATTTAAAATCCTTTTGTCAGGCCCTGGTTAGAATTAGGCCTGTGTTTAAGTCAGTTGCTCCTCCTTGGAGTCTTAACCTTGTTCTTAAAGTTTTACAACAGGCTCTGTTTGAGCCTATGCATTCCATATATATTAAGTTATGTTGTTATCTTGGAAGGTTTTGTTTCTTACTGCTATTTCTTATGCTCGGAGGGTTTCCGAACTATCAGCTTTGCAGTGCGATTCTCCTTATCTCATTTTGGATACAGATAAGGCTGTTCTCTGTACCAAGTTTGATTTTCTTCCTAAGGTTGTTTCGGACAGAAATATTAATCAGGAAATTGTTGTTCCTTCTCTCTGTCCTAATCTTTCTTCTCATAAAGAATGTTTGTTGCACAACTTAGACGTTGTGCAGGCTCTTAAATTCTACCTGCAGGCTACGATGGACTTTCGTTAGTCTTCTGCATTGTTTTTTTTTCTTCTGGAAAACGTAAAGGCCAAAAAGCTACTGCCACTTATCTTTCTCTCTGGTTGAGAAGTGTTATTCGTATGGCTTATGAGACTGCTGGACAGCAGCCTCCTGAGAGAATTACATCTCACTCCACTAGAGTGGTGTCTTCTTCTTGGGCCTTAAAGAATGTGGCCTCTGTAGAACAGATTTGTAAGGCTGCGACTTGATGTTCTTTGCACACTTTTTCTAAATTCTATAAATTTGATACTTTTTGCTTCGGCTGAGGCTTCTTTTGGGAGAAAGGTACTGCAATCAGTGGTGCCTTCTGTTTAGGTTTACCTGTCTTGCACTCCCTAATCATCTGTGTCCTCTAGCTTGGGTATTGATTCCCAACAGTAATTGATGATTTTGTGGACTCACCGTGTCTTAAGAAAGAAAACAAAATTTATGCTTACCTGATAAATTTATTTATTTCTTGACACGTTGAGTCCACGGCCCTCCCTGTTTTCTAAGACAGTTTTTTTTTAAATATAAACCTCAGGCACCTCTGCACCTTGTGTTATTTCCTTTCTCTCCTTTCCTTCGGTCGAATGACTGGGGGTTGTGGGAAGGGAAGTGATACTTAAAGGGACACTGAACCCAATTTTTTTCTTTCATGATTCAGATAGAGCATGCAATTTTAAGCAACTTTCTAATTTACTCTTATCATTTTTTTTCATTCTCTTGCCATCTTCATTTGAAAAGCAAGAATGTAAGTTTAGAAGCTGGCCCATTTTTGGTTCACAACCTGGGTTGTCCTTGCTGATTGGACAGCACCAATAAACAATTGCTGTCCATGGTTCTGAACCAAACATTTGCTGGCTCCTTAGCTTAGATGCCTTCTTTTTTAAATAAAGATAGCAAGAGAACGAAGAAAAATTGATATTAGGAGTAAATTAGAAAGTTGCTTAAAATTGCATGCTCTATCACAAAAGAAAAAATGTGGGTTTAGTGTCCCTTTAACAGCTTTGCTGTGGTGCTCTTTGCCTCCTCCTGCTGGCCAGGAGTGATATTCCCAACAGAAATTGATGATTTAAATACATTTATCAGGTAAGCATACATTTAGTTTTTTCTTATTTTTAGTGTTTCTTATTTTTTGTAATGTTATAGTTTTATAATTTTTTCGTAGTATTAGGTTTGTTTAAAGTTGTAATTTTTTTTTTTTCCAGTGTGTTGGTTTTTTTAATAATATAATTTTAGGATTTTTAATTGGTAGTTTTTTTTATTTTATTAGAATAGTTATGTTAGGTTTAATCTTAGTTTTTTTTTATTTCACAGGAAAGTTTTTATTTTAAGATGGTTATATTGTAACTTTTAATTTAAAGTTAGGGGGTTATAGGTTTAGGGGTTAATAGTTTAATTTAGTGTTTTGCAATGTGGGGGCCGGCGGTTTAGGGGTTAATAGGTTTAGTTTATTAGTTACAATCTGGGGGGCTGGCGGTTTAGGGATTAATAGGTTTATTTTATTATTTGCGATGTGGGGGCGGCGGTTTAGGGGGTTACTAGATTTATTTAGTGTTGGCGATGTGGGGGTCGGCGGTTTAGGGGTTAATAGGTTTATTTTAGTGTTGGCGATGTGGGGGGTCGGCAGATTAGGGGTTAATAAATTTAATATAGTATTTGTGATGCGGGAGGGTGGAGGTTTAGGAGTTAATAGGTCGTTTATGGGTGTTAGTGTGCTTTGTAACATTTTAGTTATGAGTTTTGTGAAACATTTTTGTTTTGCAAATTCCATAACTACTGGTCTCAGATAGCGGAATGGATCGTATCGGTATAAGCCAGGTGTCAGCAAGCTTGACTCTCCTGATGTTTTGGAACTACATTTACCATGATGCTCAGGACAGCCTAAAGAATGTCTTAGAACGCACAACCTGTAATACGGCGCTCAAACGTAATTTTTTTCAGTGCGGAATGGAGGGTTGCATTAAGGCTAAAATGCTTGCGTTACAGCCTATACCGCCGCAACTCGTAACATGTGTTACAGACCATTCCACACGCAATGGCCAATTTTCCAGCGGTATAGTCGTACCGCACTGTAGCGCAAAACTCGTATTTTAGCCGTTTGTGTGGCTTACTCAGAGCTAAAAGTCAGTTAATTTATATGTATATTCCAGACAATTAAGGGATTAAATCAAGATTTAGAACTGTGATTTAACTTCTTGATGTCCATGTGTGTTAGTACAAGCAGGACTTAGATCACTGTTGTGGGATGTTCTTGGCAACCAAAAGGTTAAAGTGATGGTAAACTCTTCCCTTTTTAAAATCAGATCTGGAATGTTAGTGATATATTAGATGGAATTTAATTCATCAGTTGTAATGAAGATGCAGTATAACTTACTTTTTTAATATAGATATAAAATTCCCCTACCCTGCACTCCACCGCCCACTTAAAAATGTAAATGTTTCTGTTAGCTATCAGTTTGAATTGTTGTTCAATCAGCGCTCTAGCTACAACAAAATGCCATATGGGAAGAGCGCCGATTGGACAACTATTCAAACCGTTAGTTCACAGAAAAATTGACTTTAACATGGGCGGCGGATCGCGGGGCATTTGAATTTCAGTGTTGCATTAAAAAGTCAGTAACAGCGCATCTTCATTACAACTGATGAATTAAACTCCATCTAAAATATCACTAACGTTCCAGATCTGATTTTAAAAAGGGGAGAGTGTACCATCACTTTAAGTTATCCCTTTCATTAAATATTTATGTTACAGACAAACAATGTTTAAATTACTGCTGTGAGCATAAATTACAGAAGTGTTTTAAAGGGACATTAAACAGTAACAATCATTGAACTCCAAGTAAAGTATCCCACAACTTTCTGAAACAATTCTGCATACATAGGGCTAGATTACAAGTGGAGCGCTAAATTATCGCGCTCCCGCAAACGTTTGCGGGAGCGAGATAATTAACCAGCCATTACAAGTGGTTAGTTATTGCTGCCACAAGTTCGAGGTAGCAATTGGCTCTACGAAAAGTGCCCCAAATGCCCTCAAAATGGAGTTTGAGGTAGCAATTAGCTCTACGAAAAGTGGTAAAAACCTGTACTCTGTGCTAGCTTGGTCCTGCCCATCCATATGCAAGTATTACAAAGTTGTAGGTTGCATGCACAAAGAAAAATGGTTGCTAGGCTCCACTGTGAAGGAGCTTATACAGTGTACCAGCATGTTACTATAACATCAGTTGTTTGACCGTGCACAGGGATAGTGAGGTTACAGCCAGTAGCTTAGCTAGAGATCTCAAAGTGCTAGATTTGTGATGTAGCATTGCTTTATCATTCACATTATTGTTTTAAACTTTTACATTTCAAATAATATATCTTTCCATCTTAATATGAGGAGAGTTGGCAGCTTCATTCCTTACTTGTTGGAATACAGAACCTGGCCACCAGAGGAGGCAAAGACACCCCAGCCAAAGGCTTAAATACCTCCCCCACTTCCCTCATCTCCCAGTCATTATTTGCCTTTCGTTACAGGAAGATGGCAGAGAAGTGTCAGAAGATTTGGAATAGTCTCTTATGGAGGGTAGTACTCTTCTTATGGGACTGGAGTTTTAAGTAGTCTTGTCAGCCTCTCAGTGAGAGCATTGACGAAGGTTAAGGTCTGGAGATGCAGGGAGAGTTTTTCTGCAAAACCATCCAGACTCGTATTAACAGCTCCTAAGCAATCACTGTTGACGAGTTTCATTGCCTGCTTCTATCACTCAAGTCCATGTCAGGTGCAATGCTACAAGACTGTCAAACTTGAGAGGCTGTGTGTCTGTTCCACGGCGTTGATTCTGGTAAGATCTTTTCATTTTATACTCATATGATACGTAAGACAGAGTCACAGTGTGACTCCTTTATCTGTATGGAATCAAGGGTTAATATCTCCGGAAGGAGATTATTGAACAGGGGGTATTTATACATGATTTGCTTTATGTTTTATGCTGGCAGGGGCGGTCCTGCATGGCTCTCCATGTGACCGGGTGTGGCCTCATTAACTTCCTCTTTCCTGACCGTGCGGTTTAAGGAGAAGAAGCAGTTTTCTCTGTGGGGCCTGGGTCATAGGAGGTGTTGAGTGCCCCGGCCATTGGGGGTATAAAGGTGCCAATTGTTTTTTTTATATAGTCCAAGTGCAAGCTATGGTGGACTCTGATGCGTTAGAGGGTACTTCCTCCTTACCAAGATCTAATACCTGTTTTTATTGTGAGGAGGCTATGGTATACCCTCCTGCTCAATTATGTTCCACATGCCTTGATAAAGTAATTATATCTAAAAAGACCTAGATGTTTAGTACCACTGAGCCGTCCACCTCTAAGGGGTCGCTGTCCCGTGAGGTGCGTTCCTTGCAATCATCTCCAATTACACATGCTGCTCCCCATTGCACTGCTAATTCTCCTTCAGGAGGGGCCCTCCTACCGCCAGACTTTAACGAACAGTTGCAAACATCAGTGTCTGCAGCCTTCAGTGCTTTACCTCGCCCTGCTAAGCGCTAGCGAAAGGTTAAATACTGCTATCCTTCCCAGGGGTCATCTACCAACTTGTTGGATTTATCTAATACTAGATTATCCTCTGATGAAGACGCCTCTGATACTTCAGAGGAGGCTCTTTCTGGGTCGGAATCGGCTGCCTTTAAGCCTCCGGCTGCGGAGGAACCAGACTTTAGATTTAGGATAGAGCACTTACGCTTTCTGTTACAGGTAGTGTTGGCTACTTTAGAGGTTCCGGAACCTAAGTTACCTGAGGAACCTTCTATTCCTAAGCTTGATAAGGTTTATGAGGACAGGGTGGTGCCACAGACTTTCCCGGTTCCCGTAAAGATGGCAAATATTATTAAGAATAAATAGGAGAGACTTGGATCCTCTTTTTCCATTACTTCTTCCTTTAAGAAATTGTTTCCGGTCCCTGACTCTCAATTGGAGTTGTGGGGGTCGGTCCCTAAGGTGGATGAAGCTTGCTAAGCGCACCACTATCCCACTTGAAGATATTTTGTCGTTTAAGGATCCCACGGATAAGAAACTTGAAACTCTGTTAAGAAAGATGTTTCAGCACATGGGATATTTATTTCAGCCTGCAGCGGCGGTTTCTGGAGCCACTACCTATTGGTGTGACTTTGTCGGAGATGATCGAGGTGGAAACTCCCCTCGAGGAAATCCAGGAAAGAATTAGGGCCTTGAGGGTAGCTAATTTGTTAATCTGTGATGCAAACATGCAGATTATTTGCTTGAATGCATCAGGTTTTTCTGTTCTAGCCCTTAGGGCTCTGTGGCTGAAGTCTTGGTCTGCAGACATGACTTCAAAATCTAGATTACATTCCCTTCCTTTAAAGGGGAAGATTGTTTTTGGTCCAGGCCTGGACTCTATCATATCCACGGTCACAGGAGGCAAGGGTGCCTTTCTACCGCAGGATAAGAAGAATAAACCTTAAGGATAGGGTCCTAATTTTCATCCTTTTCCTTCGGATAAATACCAATGCCAGCAGCCCTCCGCGAAGCCTGATCAAACCAAGGGAACTTGGAAACCATCTCAATCTTGGAATAAATCCAAGCAGAACAAGAAGCCTGCCAATCCAAAATCGGCATGAAGGGGCGGCCCCTGATCCATCACTGGATCACGTGGGGGCAGACTATCTCTATTTGTGGAGGCTTAGCTGGGAGACATGCAAAACCCTTGGGTACTGGAGGTCATTGCTCAGGGTTACAGGATAGGTTTCAAATCTCATCCACCCAGGGGCAGATTCCTCTTATCAAACCTGTCTTCAAGATCGGAAAAAGAGATGCTTTTCTAGGGTGCGTGAGGGATCTCTCCTCCCTAGGAGTCATTGTGCCAGTACCTCTAGCAGAAAGAGGTCTGGGTACTACTCAAACCTTTTTGTGGTCCCAAAGAAGGAGGGTTCGCACGATTCTATACCTAAAGTGCTTAAACAAGTTTCTGTCAGTCCCATCGTTCAAGATGGGACTGAAAAGGTCTATCCTGCCCTTAGTTCAAGAGGGACAGTTCATGACTACAATAGACTTGAAGGATGCTTACCTTCATGTGCCAATACACAAGGATAACTTCAAGTTCTTAAGATTCACTTTTCTGGACCAGCACTTCCAGTTTGTGGCTCTTCCTTTTTGGTCTGGCTACTGCTCCAAGAGTCTTTACAAAGGTTTTAGGGGCTCTGGTCGCGGTAGAGAGATCCAGAAGTATTGCAGTAGCGCCTTATTTGGATGACATCCTTTTCCAGGCTCTGTCCTGCCGGCTGGCAGAAGACTATTCAGACCTCTTCTTCAATCTCATGGATGGAAGATAAACTTAGGTAAGAGTTCTCTGGTTCCCAGTACCAGAGTGGAATTCCTGGGCACGATAATAGATTCCATATCCATAAAGATATTCCTTACAGACCAGAGACATTGCAAGATTACTTCCAATTGTCTTGCCCTGCGCACCTCCTTAAGGCCATCTGTGGCCCAGTGTATGGAGGTAATTGGGCTCATGTTGTCCAGCATAGATGTCATTCCATTCCCCAGGTTCCATCTCAGGCCTCTTCAGTTGTGCATGCTGAGGCAATGGAACGGTGATCAATCTGATTTATCCCAACAGATTTCTCTGGACAACTGGTCGAGAGAATCACTCTTGGTAGCTCTGTCCAGATCGCCTGTCCCAGGCAACATCCTTCTTGAGACCATCCTGGGAGATTGTGATTACAGACGCAAGTCTATCAGGATGGGGAGCTATTTGGGGTGCCAGGAAGGCACAGAGCCAGTGGTCTTGAGAGGACTCTCTCCTCCTGATCAACATTTTGAAACTTCGAGCAGTCTTTAACGCTCTGAAGGCTTGGCCTCTTCTGGGTTTGTCCCAGTTTATCAGATTCCAATTGGACAATATTACTTCTTTGGCTTACATAAACCATCAAGGGGGAACGAGAAGCTTCCCAAGCCATGCGGGAGGTATCTCAGATTCTGGAATGGACGGAGGCCCACAACTACTCGCTGTCAGCGATCCACATTCCAGGTGTGGACAACTGGGAAGCAGACTTTCTCAGCAGACAACCTTTTCATCCAGGGGAATTGTCTCTCCATCCTGAAGTGTTTGCGGAGATTTGCAACAGATTGGGGACCCCGGAGATAGATCTCATGGCGTCCAGACTCAATACCAAGCTACCCAGATACGGGTCGCGGTCCAGGGATCCGCAAGCAGAGCTGATAGATGCCTTAGCAGTGCCCTGGGGGTTCAAACTAATCTACATTTCTTTCATGTAATTAGCAAGAGTCCATGAGCTAGTGACGTATGGGATATACATTCCTACCAGGAGGGGCAAAGTTTCCCAAACCTCAAAATGCCTATAAATACACCCCTCACCACACCCACAATTCAGTTTTACAAACTTTGCCTCCGATGGAGGTGGTGAAGTAAGTTTGTGCTAGATTCTACGTTGATATGCGCTCCGCAGCAAGTTGGAGCCCGGTTTTCCTCTCAGCGTGCAGTGAATGTCAGAGGGATGTGAGGAGAGTATTGCCTATTTGAATGCAGTGATCTCCTTCTACGGGGTCTATTTCATAGGTTCTCTGTTATCGGTCGTAGAGATTCATCTCTTACCTCCCTTTTCAGATCGACGATATACTCTTATATATACCATTACCTCTGCTGATTCTCGTTTCAGTACTGGTTTGGCTTTCTACAAACATGTAGATGAGTGTCCTGGGGTAAGTAAATCTTATTTTCTGTGACACTCTAAGCTATGGTTGGGCACTTTGTTTATAAAGTTCTAAATATATGTATTCAAACATTTATTTGCCTTGACTCAGAATGTTCAACTTTCCTTATTTTTCAGACAGTCAGTTTCATATTTGGGATAATGCATTTGATTTAATCATTTTTTCTTACCTTCAAAAATTTGACTTTTTTCCCTGTGGGCTGTTAGGCTCGCGGGGGCTGAAAATGCTTCATTTTATTGCGTCATTCTTGGCGCGGACTTTTTTGGCGCAAAAATTATTTTCCGTTTCCGGCGTCATACGTGTCGCCGGAAGTTGCGTCATTTTTTGATGTTATTTTGCGCCGAAAATGTCGGCGTTCCGGATGTGGCGTCATTTTTGGCGCCAAAAAGCATTTAGGCGCCAAATAATGTGGGCGTCTTATTTGGCGCTAAAAAATATGGGCGTCGCTTTTGTCTCCACATTATTTAAGTCTCATTTTTCATTGCTTCTGGTTGCTAGAAGCTTGTTCTTTGGCATTTTTTCCCATTCCTGAAACTGTCATTTAAGGAATTTGATCAATTTTGCTTTATATGTTGTTGTTTTTTCTCTTACATATTGCAAGATGTCTCACGTTGCATCTGAGTCAGAAGATACTACAGGAAAATCGCTGTCTAGTGCTGGATCTACCAAAGCTAAGTGTATCTGCTGTAAACTTTTGGTAGCTATTCCTCCAGCTGTTGTTTGTATTGATTGTCATGACAAACTTGTTAAAGCAGATAATATTTCCTTTAGTAAAGTACCATTGCCTGTTGCAGTTCCTTCAACATCTAAGGTGCAGAATGTTCCTGATAACATAAGAGATTTTGTTTCTGAATCCATAAAGAAGGCTATGTCTGTTATTTCTCCTTCTAGTAAACGTAAAAAATCTTTTAAAACTTCTCTCCCTACAGATGAATTTTTAAATGAACATCATCATTCTGATTCTGATGACTCTTCTGGTTCAGAGGATTCTGTCTCAGAGGTTGATGCTGATAAATCTTCATATTTATTTAAAATGGAATTTATTCGTTCTTTACTTAAAGAAGTTCTAATTGCTTTAGAAATAGAGGATTCTGGTCCTCTTGATACTAATTCTAAACGTTTGGATAAGGTATTTAAATCTCCTGTGGTTATTCCAGAAGTTTTTCCTGTTCCTAATGCTATTTCTGCAGTAATTTCCAAAGAATGGGATAAATTGGGTAATTCCTTTACTCCTTCTAAACGTTTTAAGCAATTATATCCTGTGCCGTCTGACAGATTAGAATTTTGGGACAAAATCCCTAAAGTTGATGGGGCTATTTCTACCCTTGCTAAACGTACTACTATTCCTACGTCAGATGGTACTTCGTTTAAGGATCCTTTAGATAGGAAAATTGAATCCTTTCTAAGAAAAGCTTATCTGTGTTCAGGTAATCTTCTTAGACCTGCTATATCTTTGGCTGATGTTGCTGCAGCTTCAACTTTTTGGTTGGAAACCTTAGCGCAACAAGTAACACATCATGATTCTCATGATATTATTCTTCTTCTTCAGCATGCTAATAATTTTATCTGTGATGCCATCTTTGATATTATCAGAGTTGATGTCAGGTTTATGTCTCTAGCTATTTTAGCTAGAAGAGCTTTATGGCTTAAGACTTGGAATGCTGATATGGCTTCTAAATCAACTCTACTTTCCATTTCTTTCCAGGGTAACAAATTATTTGGTTCTCAGTTGGATTCTATTATTTCAACTGTTACTGGTGGGAAAGGAACCTTTTTACCACAGGATAAAAAATCTAAGGGTAAAAACAGAGCTAATAATCGTTTTCGTTCCTTTCGTTTCAACAAAGAACAAAAACCTGATCCTTCATCCTCAGGAGCAGTTTCAGTTTGGAAACCATCTCCAATCTGGAATAAATCCAAGCCAGCCAGAAAGGCAAAGCCTGCTTCTAAGTCCACATGAAGGTGCGGCCCTCATTCCAGCTCAGCTGGTAGGGGGCAGGTTACGTTTTTTCAAAGAAATTTGGATCAATTCTGTTCACAATCTTTGGATTCAGAACATTGTTTCAGAAGGGTACAGAATTGGTTTCAAGATGAGACCTCCTGCAAAGAGATTTTTTCTTTCCCGTGTCCCAGTAAATCCAGTAAAAGCTCAAGCATTTCTGAATTGTGTTTCAGATCTAGAGTTGACTGGAGTAATTATGCCAGTTCCAGTTCAGGAACAGGCGATGGGGTTTTATTCAAATCTCTTCATTGTACCAAAGAAGGAGAATTCCTTCAGACCAGTTCTGGATCTAAAAATATTGAATCGTTATGTAAGGATACCAACGTTCAAGATGGTAACTGTAAGGACTATCTTGCCTTTTGTTCAGCAAGGGAATTATATGTCCACAATAGATTTACAGGATGCATATCTGCATATTCCGATTCATCCGGATCATTATCGGTTCCTGAGATTCTCTTTTCTGGACAAGCATTACCAGTTTGTGGCTCTGCCGTTTGGCCTTGCTACAGCTCCAAGAATTTTTACAAAGGTTCTCGGTGCCCTTCTGTCTGTAATCAGAGAACAGGGTATTGTGGTATTTCCTTATTTGGACGATATCTTGGTACTTGCTCAGTCTTTACATTTAGCAGAATTTCATACGAATCGACTTGTGTTGTTTCTTCAAGATCATGGTTGGAGGATCAATTTACCAAAAAGTTCATTGATTCCTCAGACAAGGGTAACCTTTCTGGGTTTCCAAATAGATTCAGTGTCCATGACTCTGTCTTTAACAGACAAGAGGCGTCTAAAACTGATGGCAGCTTGTCGAAACCTTCAGTCACAATCATTCCCTTCGGTAGCCTTATGCATGGAAATTCTAGGTCTTATGACTGCTGCATCGGACCCCCTTTGCTCGTTTTGACATGCGACCTCTTCAGCTTTGTATGCTGAATCAATGGTGCAAGGATTACACAAAGATATCTCAATTAATATCTTTAAAACCGATTGTTCGACACTCTCTAACGTGGTGGACAGATCACCATTGTTTAATTCAGGGGGCTTCTTTTGTGCTTCCGACCTGGACTGTAATTTCAACAGATGCAAGTCTCACAGGTTGGGGAGCTGTGTGGGGATCTCTGACGGCACAAGGAGTTTGGGAATCTCAGGAGGTGAGATTACCGATCAATATTTTGGAACTCCGTGCAATTTTCAGAGCTCTTCAGTTTTGGCCTCTTCTGAAGAGAGAATCGTTCATTTGTTTTCAGACAGACAATGTCACAACTGTGGCATACATCAATCATCAAGGAGGAACTCACAGTCCTCTGGCTATGAAAGAAGTATCTCGAATTTTGGTTTGGGCGGAATCCAGCTCCTGTCTAATCTCTGCGGTTCATATCCCAGGTGTAGACAATTGGGAAGCGGATTATCTCAGTCGCCAAACGTTGCATCCGGGCGAATGGTCTCTTCACCCAGAGGTGTTTCTTCAGATCATTCAAATGTGGGAACTTCCAGAAATAGATTTGATGGCGTCCCATCTAAACAAGAAACTTCCCAGGTATCTGTCCAGATCCCGGGATCCTCAGGCGGAGGCAGTGGATGCATTATCACTTCCTTGGAAGTATCATCCTGCCTATATCTTTCCGCCTCTAGTTCTTCTTCCAAGAGTAATCTCCAAGATTCTGAAGGAATGCTCGTTTGTTCTGCTGGTAGCTCCGGCATGGCTTCACAGGTTTTGGTATGCGGATCTTGTCCGGATGGCCTCTTGCCAACCGTGGACTCTTCCGTTAAGACCAGACCTTCTGTCACAAGGTCCTTTTTTCCATCAGGATCTGAAATCCTTAAATTTAAAGGTATGGAGATTGAACGCTTGATTCTTCGTCAAAGAGGTTTCTCTGACGCTGTGATTAATACTATGTTACAGGCTCGTAAATCTGTATCTAGAGAGATATATTATAGAGTCTGGAAGACTTATATTTCTTGGTGTATTTCTCATCATTTTTCTTGGCATTCTTTTAGAATTCCGAGAATTTTACAGTTTCTTCAGGATGGTTTAGATAAAGGTTTGTCCGCAAGTTCCTTGAAAGGACAAATCTCTGCTCTTTCTGTTCTTTTTCACAGAAAGATTGCTATTCTTCCTGATATTCATTGTTTTGTACAAGCTCTGGTTCGTATAAAACCTGTCATTAAGTCAATTTCTCCTCCTTGGAGTTTGAATTTGGTTCTGGGGGCTCTTCAAGCTCCTCCGTTTGAACCTATGCATTCATTGGACATTAAATTACTTTCTTGGAAAGTTTTGTTCCTTTTGGCCATCTCTTCTGCCAGAAGAGTTTCTGAATTATCTGCTCTTTCTTGTGAGTCTCCTTTTCTGATTTTTCATCAGGATAAGGCGGTGTTGCGAACTTCTTTTGAATTTTTACCTAAAGTTGTGAATTCCAACAACATTAGTAGAGAAATTGTGGTTCCTTCATTATGTCCTAATCCTAAGAATTCTAAGGAGAAATCGTTGCATTCTTTGGATGTTGTTAGAGCTTTGAAATATTATGTTGAAGCTACTAAATCTTTCAGAAAGACTTCTAGTCTATTTGTTATCTTTTCCGGTTCTAGAAAAGGCCAGAAAGCTTCTGCCATTTCTTTGGCATCTTGGTTGAAATCTTTAATTCATCTTGCCTATGTTAAGTCGGGTAAAACTCCGCCTCAGAGAATTACAGCTCATTCTACTAGGTCAGTTTCTACTTCCTGGGCATTTAGGAATGAAGCTTCGGTTGATCAGATTTGCAAAGCAGCAACTTGGTCCTCTTTGCATACTTTTACTAAATTCTACCATTTTGATGTATTTTCTTCTTCTGAAGCAGTTTTTGGTAGAAAAGTACTTCAGGCAGCGGTTTCAGTTTGAATCTTCTGCTTATGTTTTTTCGTTAAACTTTATTTTGGGTGTGGATTATTTTCAGCAGGAATTGGCTGTCTTTATTTTATCCCTCCCTCTCTAGTGACTCTTGTGTGGAAAGATCCACATCTTGGGTAATCATTATCCCATACGTCACTAGCTCATGGACTCTTGCTAATTACATGAAAGAAAACATAATTTATGTAAGAACTTACCTGATAAATTCATTTCTTTCATATTAGCAAGAGTCCATGAGGCCCGCCCTTTTTTTGTGGTGGTTATGATTTTGTATAAAGCACAATTATTCCAATTCCTTATTTTATATGCTTTCGCACTTTTTTATCACCCCACTTCTTGGCTATTCGTTAAACTGAATTGTGGGTGTGGTGAGGGGTGTATTTATAGGCATTTTGAGGTTTGGGAAACTTTGCCCCTCCTGGTAGGAATGTATATCCCATACGTCACTAGCTCATGGACTCTTGCTAATATGAAAGAAATGAATTTATCAGGTAAGTTCTTACATAAATTATGTTTTTTCCAACGTTGCCACTTCTACCTCAGGTAGTGGCCCGCATCAAGCAGGAGCAAGCCTCAACTATTCTAATTGCTCCATCGTGGCTGCAAAGGATGTGGTTGGCGGACCTGGTGGGGATAACATCATCTCCTCCATGAAGGTTACCCTGTTGCAGGGGTCCTTTTGTTCATCAAAATCTCGATTCTCTGAGGCTGACTGCGTGGAGATTGAACGCTTAGTCCTAGCCAAGAGAGGTTTCTCTGAGAGTGTGATTGATACTCTCATTCAAGCTAGAAAGCCGGTCACCCGTCGCATCTATCTTAAGGTGTGGGGGACCTACTTATTCTGGTGTGAAGAACATGGATTCACCTGGCATAAGGTCAAGGTATCCAGGATTCTTTCTTTTCTCCAAGACGGTTTTGAGAATGGATTGGCCGCTAATTCTTTAAAGGGACAGATTTCTGTGGTGTTACACAAGAGACTCGCTGAGCTTCCTGATATACAGTCGTTTGTTCAGGATCTGTCTAGAATCAGGCCTGTGTTTAGACATTCCGCTCCTCCTTGGAGTTTAAATTTGGTTCTTAAGGTTTTGCATGAGCCCATGCATTCGGTTGACATTAAATTACTGTCTTGGAAGGTTCTTTTTCTACTGGCTATTGCTTCGGCACGCAGAGTTTCTGAGATGGAGACCTTGCAATGTGAGCTTCCTTACCTAGCTTTTCATGCTGTTAAGGCTGTTCTTCGTACTGGGTTGGGTATTCTCCCTATGGTTGTGTCTGATCGCAACATCAATCAGGAGATTGTGGTTCCTTCCCTGTGTCCTAATCCTTCTTCTTCGACGGAACGATTACGTCATAATTTGGATGTGGTTCGGGCTTTGAAATTCTATCTTCAGGCTACGAAGGATTTCAGACAGACTTCGTCATTGTTTGTGGTCTATTCTGGGAAGCGTAGAGCCGCCACTAGAAATTTTGGGGCCCCTGAATTAAGCATTGATCAGCCCCCCCTTTGACATGTGCAATTTTTTACAAAGTGACTAAAACGTATATGCACTTTATTCTTAAGTGTCTATTTAAACTTGTAAAGGTAGTAACATACACACACACACAGACACACTCATACACTGAAACACACACACACTCACACATAAGGATTTACATATAGACACTCTAGCAGACACGCAAAGAAACACTCTCAGACACAGACACGCAAACAGACACTCAGCACTTGTTTACATTGACCTGACAAGTAATGAGGTAAACTACAGTTTTGTAAAAAAAGGAGATTTAGAAAACAAAATATGGAGTTCTGATGATCTTTTTGTAAAGGAAGATGCCAACTAAATCATGACATTAGCATGTAGTGGCTGAAAGGAAGGGTCCTGAACTGCCTAAACAATAATTTAAAGGTTAAATGGTGGATTGGTGATTTCCGGAAAGGTCTCGTTAGTCTCAAAGTCTGTAGAAAGATGTGAATAATCAGTAGTAAGGTCAAAATGTCCTAAAAAGGAACAGACAATGGACACACACACATACAAACTCAAGCTTGAACATACACCCAAGCACCGACAGAGACAGCCTTAGAGAACACACAAAGACATACACACACACAGCAGAGACACCCACAGAAAACACAGACAGAGAGACAACAACATAAAACACAGAAAGACATACATACACACACTCTCACTGAGACATCCACAGAAAACACACACCCTCACAGAGACATCCACAGAAAACAGACATACATACATATACACACACACACACACACCCACAGAGACATCCACAGAAAACAGACATACACACCCACCCTCTCACAGTGGCATCCAGAGAAAATACACAAAGACAAGCATACGCACACCCTCACAAAGACACCCATAGAAAAAGCTCAGACATATGCACACACCCTCACAGACATCCACAGAAAATGCACAGAGACATACACACCCACCCTCACAGAGAGACCCACAGAAAAAAAAATACATACATACTCATAGAGACACAAACCAAAGCACAAAGACATGAACACAGACACCCACAGAAACACTCACAGGAGGAAACATTTCTGCACCTTGCATCCTCTAAATCAACAGTGTGTGACATACATGATAAAAATTGCAGAAATTAAGAGATCACTTTTTAAAGAATCATATTTGTAAATGTGCAAACAAAAATAATTCTGTGTATTCAGAATTGTACATTAATGATCTGGGTAGATGGCTAGATGAAGAAAAATACTTTTAAAAGGTTGACATATGTATGTTTGTTTTTTCCCCCATTTTCCCCAACCAAGAGCACCACTTCAAATATAGTGTACAAATGTTCCCATCTGTCAGCTGAACTTATGGATTTTGAAAATGCTGTACTCTATATGGTCTTGGTGGAACCATAAGCTGTGGTACTCATACCATTAGATCTGATTAAATGCAGGATTTAGGCTTGTTGGTATGTGTTTTAAAATGAAGTCAGCTGTAGTGTAAACTGAACAGTTAAGTTAACCTGTCTCATTTCAAACACTTAGCAATCTTAGTCTGAGAGTATAACATTTTATTCAGATGTAAAAATCTTAGATAAAATGCCTCCTTGCATCTGGAAAGTCCTTGCATAAAGGGGCAGTAAACTGGAATGCCAAAAGGGCACCTACCATTTGTGTATTGAGGAGGAAACATTTCTGCATGGTGTTAAATATAGAATTTCTACAGCATTGTCAAATAATCATAAATACACTGCTGCTAAAAAAATTTGTTTTTATGGACCCCTGGCCTCACCATACAACTACTACCACACTGAAGTTACAATCCGAAATTGCACAAAGAAATAAAAAAAAATTGCTAAGTCCTACCTCCTCTGCAAATGAAAGTGATCTGCCGTCTGACTCAGGCACACACTGTACAAAAAAAGTGCCAAGTCTGTCTCACACTGTGCATAGTGGTTTAGTGTACATTTAGAAATCCTCTCAAATGCTAATACTTTACTCCTTGTAATAACATTTCCCATGCTCAATTAGCACTCTGCTGTAGTACCCACTGGTGGCTGCCAAAATTAAAAAAATAAAAAATATTCCTGGCCCATTGGGCACCTGACAGGAGTCACCCCTGTCACCCCCTGATGGCGGCCCTGGATGCATTTTTTTTTTTTATAGAAACAGTCCTTTGAATGTGACTTCAGAATGCCACTATGTGGTGTACACGTATTGGGTTCCCTTTAGGAACAGAACGCAAAAGCAAAATACCACCTGCAGAACTTTATCATGTAACTTTCTAACAGGAATTGTCCAGATGTGGGGTAGTGCCATATACAAAGTGTAAAACCAGTACTTAAGAAACTATTTGCGCCAGGCACATCGGAACACACAATTAAAAAAAAAAAATACTGCCTGCCCAGCACCCAGAACGCTGGGGGTGTCTGTGGCATGGAGAGTCCACAACGTCATTCCAATTACTAGTGGGATATTAAACTCCTGGCCAGCAGGAGGAGGCAAAGAGCACCCCAGCAAAGCTGTTAAGTGTAACTTCCCTTACCCATAATCCCCAGTCATTTAATTTGCCTCTGACAATGGAGGTTGTGCGAAGACAGTGTCTGAAGATATTTAATCATTTTATGGTTACTTTTCCCTGCAAGCAAGGATTGGGGTCTAGCTGTGTCCATGTCAATCTCTTTAGTGAGAGTAGTGGTGGCTTTTAGCAGTTAAAAGGCGGAAAGGTAGTCTTTGCTTTACTTTTTACACTTTGCTACCTACGTTGTAGAAAGCCAGAGTTGGTTACTCTGTTCTTTCCTTTTCCTACAGGCCCATGACAGGGAGTGGAGTACCTGTCACACCTTCGTAGCAGTTATCTGTCCTGCAGCTGGATCTAATGTAAGTGTCTTTGCCTTTTAGGTACTGAAGGACAGCAGCACTTAAGAGGTTAATTAGGGAAGAGCTTAGATACGACAGACATGTTTAACAGTTTTGCATTTCAGCCGTTTTAATTTCACAGCATGATCAGAGTCCTTATTGAGCTGAACGGGTTTCAGCAGCCGTTTATTTCTTAGCCGTTTTCGCACTTTTTGATGTCACAGTAATTTCAGACCCACTCACGTGACGCCCGTACTTCTGTTTTATCGGAAATGTCTTACCTAAGGCTCGCCAGACTTCTAATTTTAGTTTCTTTCGCAACTTTAAAAGTCAGAGGTCTTCCTCCTCTTCTTCCAAACCAGACCAATCCAGGTCCTCTTGGAAATCTAGCCAGTTTTTTAATAAGGGAAAGCAGAACAAGAAATCTTCCACTCACTCTAAATCAGCAAATCTTCTACTAGCATTCCGCCAATCACCTATGCCAGCCTACACTAGACTTCCTAGTTTAAAAGATAAAATTGTTAAGGCTGACGTGGGCTCCAGTAAGAAATCCAGATTGGGGTACATTACTTCAGAGAGGAATGGCTGTTTCCCTTGTCTTAATTGCTCCAGTTGTAATAACATGATAAAATCTGATATATTCATCCACCCCCTTACGGGACAGAAATTTAAAATAAAGGGCTATTATAATTGTAATGCCAATTTTGTTATATATTTAATCAAATGTCCGTGTGGGCTTATTTACATTGGAGAGACGACTCAGAGGGTGAGAGACAGAATAATCCAACATAAATCCAATATCAGGACAGGAGATTTAAAGGCCCCAGTTGCCCACCATTTTCTAAGTAAAGGTCACTCTATTGCACAATTAAGATTCCAAATAATAGATCACATACAGAGCCCTAGACGTGGTGGCAATAGAGAATTGCTTCTCAAAAAACGTGAGGCATTTTGGATTAATAAATTAGATTGCTTAATCCCCAATGGTATGAATAGGGAACTTGATTTAAGTGTATTCCTGTAAAGTAAAAGATTTTTATCTTTATATAATTCCTTTTCTGGCATTTAATTTTATATTTTGACATTTTGATATCTGCTCTTCAACAAATGTGATTGTTCTCTTTTTTAAAAAAAATATTTTTTGTAAAATAAAATTGTATGTTTTATATAGGTTAGACCACTAGATGGCAATAGAGGTTAAGAAAAATGTATACCTAAATAATAAGGGGAAAGGTGTGGTCTCACCTGACTGATGGCTATTTAAAGGTGATTAAGTCTAACAAACACTATGTGAACATGACTAAGGGATAACCACCCGAAACGTCGTTCTATTTTTACCTGCTCCTACTATGTGTTTAATAAAGCAACTTTTTATATGAGAAGTGGTGCTGCTGCATTCTTTGAAGATTTTGGATACTGTTTGGATCTTTGCAGTGATCCTGTGCTAGCTTGCACACACCTTGGGTCTGAGTGCTGGATTTCTATCTTATACTCTAAATCAGCATGATGGGTCCGCCCCTGATCCGATTTTGGATCAGGTAGGGGGCAGACTTTCTTTTTCCAACAGGGCGATGTCCCAGATCCATGGGCTGTGGACACAGTATCCCAAGGTTACAAAATAGGATTCAAGTCTTGCCCTCCAAGGGACAGATTTCTCCTGTCAAGACTATCCTCAAACCAGGTAAAGAGGAGGCCTTCTTAAATTGCGTAAAGGATCTATCCTCCCTGGGAGTTATTGTACCAGTTATTGTATCTATTCAAAACTATTTGTAGTTCCCAAAAAGGAGAAAACTTTTCCACTTCGATCTAAAGTGTCTAAACATATTCCTCAGGGTTCCGTCCTTCAAGATGGAAACTATTCGTTCCATTCTTCCATTGGTTCAGGAAGGTCAGTTCATGACAACCATAGACCTGAAGGACGCGTACTTACACGTTCCCATTCACAGGGATCATTACCAGTTTCTATGGTTTGCCTTTCTGGACAAGCATTTCCAGTTCATTGCACTTCCGTTTTGGTCTTGCCAAAGCTCCCAGAATATTCACAAAGGTTCTGGGAGCTCTCTCTATTGGCAGTGATCAGAACCCAGGGAATTGCGGTGGCGCCTTATCTAGACGACATCTTGGTTCAGGCATCATCTTTTCAACTACGAAAAACTCATACAGAGATGTTGTTGTCTTTTCTACGTTCCCACGGATGGAAGGTGAATCTAGAAAAGAGTTCTCTAGTTCCAACTACAAGAGTGATTTTCCTAGGGACAATCATAGATTCTCTGTCCATAAAGATTTTCCTGACGGACTTCAGAAAATCCAAACTTCTTGCTTCCTGCCTTTCCTTCCAGTCTGCTTTTCGTCCATCAGTGGCTCAATGCATGGAGGTGATTGGTCTGATGGTGGCTTCCATGGACATCATTCCTTTTGCCCAGTTCCATCTGCGACTGCTGCAGCTTTGCATGCTCCATCAATGGAACAGAGACCATTCAAATTTATCACAGAGGATAATCCTGGACCCCCTAACAAGAGACTCTCATGGTGGATTTCACAGGAAAATCTGCACTTGCTTCCTGAGACCTTCCTGGGTGATTGTGACTACAGACCCCAGCCTGTCAGGCTGGGGAGCTGTTTGGGGTTCTCTGAAAGCTTAGGGCCTGTGGTCTCAGGAAGAGTCTGCTCTTCCCATAAACATCTTGGAATTGAGAGCAGTCTTCAGTGCCTTAACAGTGTGGCCTCAATTGTCTTTAGCCTGGTTTATCAGATTCCAGTCGGACATCACCTCAGTGGCTTACATCAACCACCAGGGAAGAACTCAGAGTTCATTGTCCATGAAGGAGGTTACTCGCATTCTGCAGTGGGTGGAAGCTCACAATTTTCTCAAAACTGCCATCCATATTCCAGGAGGCAGATTTTCTGAGCAAACATACTCTTCATCCCGGGGAGTGGGCTTTCCATCCAGAAGTATTCTCTGATATAACATTCAGATGGGGGGGGGGGGGTCCAGAGTTGGATCTGATGGCTTCCCAAACTCCAAGGTTCTAAAGTACAGTTCAAGGTCAAGAGATCCTCAGGCCATTCTAATACTGATCTAGCGGTTCTTGATCTTCTCTCTGGCATATCTTTTTCCTCTTTTTGCTCTTCTTCCACGAGTCATTGCTCAGATCAAACAGGAGAGAGCATCAGTAAATCTAATAGCTCCTGCATGGCCTCGCAGGATCTGGTTTGCAGATCTGGTAAGGATGTTATCTCTACCTCCTTGGAGGTTACCTTCTAATTCAGGGTCCATTCCTCCATCCAAACCTGGATTCTCTGAAGCTGACCGCTTGGAGATTGAACTCCTAGTTCTGTCTAGATGTAGTTTTTCTGATGCGGTCATTGATACTATGTTTTAGGCTCGCAAACCTGTTACTCGTAAGATTTACCATAAGGTGTGGCGTAAATATCTTTATTGGTGCAAATCGGGTGAGGATTCCCTGTATATTATCTTTTCTTCAGGATAGCCTGGAGAAAGGTTTGTCAGTCAGTACTATGAAGGGTCAGATTTCTGCATTGTCTATCCTTTTACACAAACATCTGACTGATTTACCAGATGTTCAAGCTTTTGTACAGGCCCTGGTCAGAATCAGGCCTGTGTTTAAACCTGTTGCTCATCCTTGGAGCCTTAACCTAGATCTTTAAGTTTTGGAGCAGGCTCCATTTGAGCTGATGCATGTTGTTGATATAAAATTCTTATCTTGGAAGGTTTTTTCTCCTTGCTATTTCTTCGCCTCGCAGAGTTTCTGAACTTTCAGCTCTGCAGTGTTATTCCCCGTATCTTATCTTTCATGCAGATAAGGCGGTCCTTCATACTAAATCGGGTTTTCTCCCTAAAGTGGTGTCGGGTCGAAACATTAATCGGGAAATGTTTGTCCTAATCCTTCTTCTCATAAGGAACATCTTTTTTTTTATGAGACTTATGAGACTGCTGGACAGCAGCCTCCTGAGAGAATTACGTCTCATTCCACTAGGGCTGTCTCCTCTTCTTGGGCTTCAAAAAATGAAGCTTCTGTGGAATAGATTTTCAAAGCGGCTACATGGTCCTCTCTGCATAATTTTTTACAAATTCTACAAATTTGATACCTTTTCCTCAGCTGAGGCCTCTTTTGGGAGACAGGTTCTTCAAGCGATGGTGCCTTCTGTTTAGGTCCTCCTGCTTTGTACTCCCTCCCTGTTCATTCCGTGCACTCTAGCTTGGGTATTGGTTCCCACTAGTAATTGGAATGACGTTGTGGACTCTCCATGCCATATGAAAGAAAAAAAATGTTAGGCTTACCTGATAAATTTCTTTCTTTCCGGGCATGGAGAGTCCACGACCCCGCCCTCTCTTAATTATAATTCAGCAGTTTTTTCGGGTAAACCTCAGGCACCTTTTCACCCTTGTGTTTTCATCTTTTTCCATTTTCCTTCGGCTGAGTGACTGGGGATTATGGGTAAGGGAAGTTAAACTTTACAGCTTTGCTTGGGTGCTCTTTGCCTCCTCCTGCTTGCCAGGAGTTTATTATCCCACTAGTAATTGGAATGACGTTGTGGACTCTCCATGCCCGGAAATAAAATTTATCAGGTAAGCATAAATTTTGTTTTTTATTGCAAAGCAACTTCATATCCATGCCATTAAGTTCATTATTTAGATTCGCACCTCTCTGTGGCAGATGTTTACTTGAGAAGGGAATGTTTGCAATTTCAATGCCATCTCAGATGTCACAACCAGCATAATATCTGAGCAAAACCTCAAACTTACAAATTAGTTTACAACAGTAACATGCCATATAATATCCATGGTCAAAGTGCAATTTTACCTTGTCCCCAGTGTTCGCTTCAGGTGTGAGCAGGTAATAGCTATAATGTACACTTGCGTATCTGTTACTGAACAATGTTGTTCTGGGTGTACATTATCCATTTTCTACAGTGACCCACAAAGGTGAGATCTATAAATATCAAGTTTCTTACACATATAAATAATTAAAAAGAAAGATATGATGCATACAAAAGCTTTGGATAACAACAAGCACAGTATATATACACTGTATATGTAGTTATCAGCTTCATTGCATTGCTAGAATAGTGACGATCGGCCCTTATTCAATAAAGAATCTAAAAATGTTTTCAACTTAATTTTATTCTACATAAATATTGAAGGTGAGTTTCATTCATCCTTTTTATCAAATGTATTAAATGATATATATGTATGGCACAAAGTTGTGTGAGATAATAACAATGTATTTCCAAGCATATTTACTAATACTTGCACCTCTATAGTTTTCATTATATTTGATGTATTTTAAATGTAAATAGCATTCATAGTTGAAACCAATATTTCATACAACCTTTGTTGGCAGATTCACTGCATTTCTAGGATTGTGATGATCGGGCATTTTTTTGTTTGTGTATGTTGGAGTGTCTAACACTCTTTGTTTACACCCCTTCGTCCAGCCTGTTTGTTCACAGTAACGCCCTGTATAGAACTACATGAGCATTACTGTGACATTGCAGAGGGATACGGATTATTGTGCACATGAGCTGGCGGCTATGATGGAGGATACTAATATGTCCGTACGATCGCACTTATTGTCAGTTTACCGTTTGCTTCTGGAGGGCTTGGGCTTTTTTTTTTATTAAAATCAAAGGTAAAATACTTAAAAATAAGTATTTGCTAATGACATATATATTGCAATATAACTTTGGTTGCTGAGTTCTATACCATGCAAAACTTTGTTAGTTTCCTATCCCTTTAAGTACAGCTAATTCTATTTAGTTTTAGTGCATTTTGGCGATTAAATTTTATTTTCATTAAAGGGACATACATTTTATTTTTAAACTAGATAATTTACAAAAATGCCTAAAAGCAACACCTGTCTAAAAATTCTGGCCATGCTTCATTTTATGCTTGAAGCCAATCCATAGTAGATCCTGGGAGTTTGGCTTTTGGAGGCAGTGTTTGAAATAAAGCAAAGCTGAAGTTTTACTAGTAAGATTCGCATTTTTTTCACCCATTAAAAAGTTTCTTTTCTTTTTTGTTTTTATAAACGTTTATTCCACTTTAGAAATGATTGATCATAAGCTTAAAAAACGTACATTTAACTTCACTAAAATTCATATTTTACCATCCAATGGTACAGTGTATAGTGAAGAGAAAGCAATTTTTATGTCAATAAAGCATTATGAGTGTAACCACCTTAAAAATGAAAAAAAAAAAAAAATTTCCAACAAATGTAATAGTTATAAAGAGCAGTTTTGTGACTGAAGTAATTCTATCACTTATGTGAACATCATTTTGAAGCAGTAAATATGTTTTAAATACAATACAAAAACATGATAGCAGAATTAATTTCTAGACATTCCAGAAATATTTTCATGTTCACTACATAGTTATTTTAAATATTATTAATTACTTTTTGTTAAATGAAACAATAATCTTATTTGTAGAAAATCATCATTACAAGTAAAGAAATATGATATAAATTCTAAGTTCTTAAAAAAATTAGTACTTTAGAGACTTAAATAATTTTATTACTATAAATGTCTGTGAACTCAGTTTTAAAAGCTCTAAATACATTTGAGAAAAATGTGTAAAACAAGTTACAACTGCATTAATTTCTATTTATGTCCGTGATTAACCATTATGGGATGTCATGGAGTCTTGAAAAATAGTCCTTAAAGTGATGGTAAACTGTGAATGTAAGCAATATTTTAGATGGAGTTGAATTAATCCGTTTTAAAGAAGAAGCACTATAACTTGCTTTTCAATGCAACACTGAAATTCAAATACACTACACTCCAGCTGCCCACGTCAAAACTTTTTTTGCGAGCCAACAGTTTGAACTGTTCTCCAATTTGCGCTCTAGCCGTATGGCATTCACACACATATTTTTTTTTTTGCTAGAACTTATTGAAAAACAGTTCAAACCATTGGATCACAAAACAAAAATAGTTTTGAAGTGGGCGGCCTTTATACAAAGAGGAAAGTTTGCATCATTTTAATGTCCAACAGACACTTATGTCTTAGCACGGAGGCTGGGGAAAGGTGTAGGGTCATAGCTTGTCCCCTCCCCTTGTACTAGACAATAATTTCAAACATTTAAAAATGTTCTCAAAATAAAATTAAGTTATTAATAAATAACATTACTCCCACTGTATTTCTTTTCAACAGGTGGATTCACAAACTGCAATAATCCTAGTTATGATCAGAATGCAGATACTTCTTTCAATCTTTTCCAAAATCAAAGAAGCCATGTAGGAAATATATGTTCTGAATGTGGGAAATGTTTTATTTACAGATCAACTCTTATTACTCATCAAAAATCTCATACAGGCGTTAAAACCTTTTCATGTTCTGATTGTGGCAAATGGTTTACCTATAAAAATAATCTTGTTACCCATCAGAAAATCCATACAGGAGAGAAACGATTTTCATGTTCTGAATGTGGGAAATGTTTTAACAAGAAATCAAATCTTATTGTCCATCTGAAAATTCATACAGGAGAGAAAAGATTTTCATGTTCTGAATGTGGGAAATGTTTTACCTATAAATCAACTCTTAATAATCATCTGAAAATTCATACAGGAGAAAAAGCATTTTCGTGTTCTCAATGTGGGAAATGTTTTAGTCTGAAATCATATCTTATTAACCATCAAAACATTCATGCGAGAGAGAAAGCATTTTCATGTTCTGACTGTGGGAAATATTTTGCTCGGAACGCATATCTTATTAAGCATCAGAAAATTCATACAGGAGAGAGAGAATTTTCGTGTTCTGATTGTGGGAAATCTTTTACTTTGAAATTACAACTTATTAATCATCAAAAAAATCATATTAAAGAGAAAACATTTTAATGTTTTGAATGTGGGAAATCACATCTTAAAGGGACCTTAAATACTGAGATTTTATTTGTTGTGTCCTTATTTCTATAAAGTAATGATACCGTGTTGAAACCTAGGTTTACACTTATTTATTCAGTATTTAAACAAGCCTTTCGAGACTAAAATCTCTAACTTCAAACCCTCTTAAATAAATGTACAGTTTAAAGTGCTTTAGGTCCAGAAACACGCTACAAAAGTTGTAGTAATTGTTATAATTATTTTTAACTTGTGTGTGTATGGGTGGGTGGGTGTGTGTGTGTATGTATGTGTGTATATATATATATATATATATATATATATATATATATATATAATATGTAGCAGATAGAAGACGGCACTCGCTGGTCTTTTTCAAGTATACTTTTATTTAGAAACAAGCATGACGTTTCGGGAACACACTCCCCTTCCTCTGAGGAAGGGGAGTGTGTCCCTGAAACGTCACGCTTGTTTCTAAATAAAAGTACACTTGAAAAAGACCAGCAAGTGCTGTCTTCTATCTGCTATATTCAACTGTTGGCACCCTGGCAGCTGTTTTTGAGGTGAGAGTGCTCTTTCTCTGAACTTTATATATATATATATATATATAAAAAATGTGTGAGAGTCTATAATTAAGCTTCACAGCTTTTCAGCACTTGTGCACGCACGCTAAGGAGGCCTGCCAACCTCCTATATATAAATCCACAAAACAAACGATAGCGTCAGCACAATACTTAAAAAATTCTAATTTTATTTAAACAACATCAGGATAAAAACAGCAACGTTTCGAGTCACGTAGACCCTTAGTCATGTTATAGATTAAGGTTAGACACCTCCCTTATATACCACCTGTATGCAAATTATCTTAATTAGCTTTCTTAATTTCCATAGCAAAAACAATGTCAATACCCCCTACCAGTCAGTTTTTTTTGTAGCAATATCTCTTTCACAAAACTCTTTATATAATTTTGTATTTATCATAGTAAGTCTTCATATTATACATTGTATCAATGTCATACAAGATGGTGTATAACCTTACGGTTCCATTAATATACAAATACACTTATTGTATAAAAAAAATCATTAGAGACTTTACAGTTATTTGTTGATGAGCTTAATGGTAATACGAAATGTTTAAAATTTACACTGAACTATTCTAAAGATAATGTGAGCTATTTAGTCACATTGGTGTAGAAACAAAGGGGTAATTTAGTCACAGACTTATACTGTAAACCCACTGATCTTAACACGTTGTTACATTTTGATAGCTACCATCCTGACAGACTATTTAACTCCATCCCTAAAAGCCAATTCTTTAGAACAGCAAGAAATGTACAAGATAAACAGCTACAAAAGACTAAAACAAATGGCTAAAAATTTTACAGACAGAGGCTATCCGTTATCTGTCATTTAATAATTGTGAACAAGCAGTAAAGAATGAAATAGCAGTAACTATGAGAATAAAACGGCATAAAGATAAAAAACAAGAATAAAGCAATAGAGAAAAAAAGAGATACCTCACAACAGCACTCTTGGTCCAATATACAATTTACTTAATTGAAATAGTTTACAATATGTACAAACTACCTACTGTGCTCAGTGGTTACAAAACTTAACGTGTAATAGCAGGTGAGTAAAATCAAATTCCTGTCTATTGCACACTTCAACAGAAGAAAAAGGGAAAAACACAGCACATAAATATATGCGGTATTATAACAGCAGGTGCAATACTTATCGTCAGCTTTAGGCTAATGTCTGTTAGACTGCTGTCCATAAATGCCTGGTTGATCAAGTGTTCCAAATAAAGATAAAAACAACTTATCTTTTCATCAGAATACAACCAATATAGTGATAATATTTCTAAAATAATCAGGAAACATTGGTATCTGCTAAATAAATCTAATCCCCATGTTGTTGTTGCTAATAAAGGGTCATATCCTTGCTTGCACTGTTCGCAGTGTAATTCAATGATAAAAGGGAAATGTTGCACAAATTAATGATAATAAAAAAAGAGAGAAAAAGGGCCTTTATACCTGTGATACAGGATATGTAGTTTACATCTTGAAATGCCCAAGTGGGCGGGGCTATGTCAGTGATACAATAAACCCTATAAAGGAACGGATAAGTGCCCACAAATCATCCATAAGATGTAAAGATATGACATTGCCAGTTTCATCACACTTTCTATCGGCAGGACATATAACTAAGCCAGCTGAGGTTTCAGGTGATTGACCACATTCCCAAACAAAGGAGAGGAGGTAACAGAGAGTTACTGCTCAAAAAGAGGGAAATATGGTGGATACAACACCTCAAAATTTTACATTTGAATGGGTTAAACAAAGATTATGATCTCCACTTGTTTTTATGATTTATTTATACAATAAGTGTATTTGTATATTAATGGAACCGTTGTGAAGGAGATATTGCTACAAAAAACCTGACCGGCAGGGGGTATTGACATTGTTTTTTTCTATGGAAATTAAGAAAGCTTATTAAGATAATTTGCATACAGGTGGTATATAAGGGAGGTGTCTAACCTTAATCTATAGCATGACTAAGGGTCTACGTGACTCGAAACGTTGCTGTTTTTATCCTGATGTTGTTTAAATAAAAGATTTTTTTTTAAGTATTGTGCTAACGCTATCATTTGTTTTGTGGATTTATATATAGGAGGTTGGCAGGCCTCGTTAGCGTGCGTGCACAAGTGCTGAAAAGCTGTGAAGCTTAATTATAGACTCTCACACCCAGAGAGGGATATTTGGAAGGTGCTGGACTTATCGAGTTTGATGGATATTTATTCATACCTGCTGAAAGTTACGTGCACCACATAGATAACATGGAAGCATCAAATGAGGATTTGTATGTGTTCTCCTATTCGGATATAGATGCCTCAAGAATTACAGCATTGTCTAAAGGTCCTAGAGATTTCCTTAAAGGTACATCTAACATCAATGTAGCTAAAAATTGGGAAAAAGCAAAGAAAAAATTGTTGTCTTATGAGCTACATTGCACCACTCTGGCTGAATACTTTAGAGTCAGACGCATACCCTGGGGATTAAGGATAAAACTGAGACCAACCAACATGACCAACAATGTGAAATATAAGAAGAGATTTGAATCTATCCTCAATAAGTGTTCATTTGACATCATTGTATGGACGGTAGAATGTCTCCAAGAGGAGATTGAAAATCAAAAACTAACCGTGGCTGAAAATGAAGCTAAATTGGATACCTACTTCTCTGTTGAGGAACTCACGAAGTTGAAAGTGGAGATGAATAAAATACTTGAAGAGTTCCAGAGAGACCTTAAGGAGGTAAAGAGACAAAAATTTGGTTATGATGAAGAGGACTACAAACAAAATCTGATTTACCGCTGGTCCGGTGACAATGAGATCCGTGACGTCACCTGGAGACGACCCGGAAGAGGTACATGGAGGGGAGCGAGGAACGCTCCAAGCAAGATGGCAGCTGCCAATAGTAAATCGTCTTCATCTGAAGATTTTTTAGGCTCCGGCACAGATGCGGATATAGGAGGGGAGGAAGGAAACATAAGCGCTGGCAGCGTCTATCCCAGACAGTCAAATCGGCTACGCAACAGACCATATTCAAGAGGCTGCAAGAAATAAATGAGCCAACTATTCTGGTGACTGACAACACAGACTTTGGTGGTAATGTATATAATGCTGAAATATATGCTTTACACCCCAATTCAAAAAACAACTATAAATTATATGGACACTATCAAAGAGACGCTTGTTATAAACATTTCAAAGTATCAGCTTACTGATGATGAGTTCGCTGTATTGAATAAAGGCTTATCATTTTGCCCCACTACATATGCTAATGAATTTACACTTGAAAAAGATTTGTATAGGTTCTTTAGGAATTTAAGGCTAAAAGCATTTTTCAATACACCACAAGATAATGTGACTAATATTACCAATACCACACATAATGAAGACATGAGTTTTGACACACGTACTTTAGGGTTAAAAAACAAATCTAAGTTTGTACATAATACCCTTTACCCTGGAGTGGAGACATATATTAAGTTTGTACAGGCTGATATTAAAAAATTGTGTTCAGATGAAAAGTCCAGGATTATTGACAATATTACCCCATATGAACATAAGGCTCTTAAAAATCTATCAAGTAATACATCTATCTATATGGAGGTATATACTTAATTTTAGATCATGATCCATTGCCAGATATTCAGAAGGAAATTTCATTAACTATAAATAAAGCACTGCTTAAAAAGGAAATTGCTAGTGATCTTGCTACATTTTTGACAAAAAAAGATCCTATTACACCGGTGTTTAATACAACACCAAAAATCCATAAGAATTTAATGGAACCTCCGGGTAGGCCGATTGTGGAAAGTACAGATTCGGTCTTTACGAACATTGCCATCTTTCTTGATAAATTTTTAAACCCCATGGCTGGGGCCCAGAAGTCTTTTCTTAAAGATACAGGGGACTTCCTGGAAAAAATAAAAACTATTGCAGTAGACGAAGTGGATATACTCTTTTCTTTAGATATAGTTAGCTTATATACAGCCATCCCCCATGAGGCGGGGGTACAGGCAGTGTTAGAATTATTGAAACACAGTAACACCTATTCTAATCTTAAATGTGAATTTATAGAAGATATGTTTAATATTGTATTATATTTGAATTATTTTTTATTTCAGGACACACATTACCTCCAGAGAAAGGGTACAGCCATGGGCTCCAATGTGGCCCCTTCATACGCTAATATTTTTGTAAGCCAATTTGAAAATAGATTTGTTTATACAAACGAGCTTTATCAGGCAAATTGTAAAATTTGGCTTTGTTATATAGATTATATCTTTGGCGTATGGAGGGGCCCATTGGAGACATTAGTTATTTGTTGATGAGCTTAATGGTAATACGAAATGTTTAACATTTACACTGAACTATTCTAAAGATAATATGAGCTATGAAAAATATTAGAGACTTAGTAGTGAAGGCTGATGTGGGTAGTAATAGAAAGGAAACAATAAATGATCTCACTACTGCTAATAAAGGGTCATATCCTTGTTTGCACTGTGCGCAGTGTAATGCAATGATACAAGGGAAATATGTTGCACAAATTAATGATAACAAAAAAAGAGAGATAAAGGGCCTTTATACCTGTGATACAGGATATGTAGTTTACATCTTGAAATGCCCATGTGGGCGGGGCTATGTGGGTGAGACAATTAACCCTATAAAGGAAAGGATAAGTGCCCACAAATCATCCATAAGATGTAAAGATATGACATTGCCAGTTTCATCACACTTTCTATCGGCAGGACATACTATAAGCCAGCTGAGGAGGTAACAGAGAGTTACTGCTCAAAAAGAGGGAAATATGGTGGATACAACACCTCAAAATTTTACATTTGAATGGGTTAAACAAAGATTATGATCTCCACTTGTTTTTATGATTTATTTATACAATAAGTGTATTTGTATATTAATGGAACCGTTGTGAAGGAGATATTGCTACCGGCAGGGGGTATTGACATTGTTTTTTTCTATGGAAATTAAGAAAGCTAATTAAGATAATTTGCATACAGGTGGTATATAAGGGAGGTATCTAACCTTAATCTATAGCATGACTAAGGGTCTACATGACTCGAAACGTTGCTGTTTTTATCCTGATGTTGTTTAAATAAAAGAAGAATTTTTTTAAGTATTGTGCTAACGCTATCATTTGTTTTGTGGATTTATATATATAGGAGGTTGGCAGGCCTCCTTAGCGTGCGTGCACAAGTGCTGAAAAGCTGTGAAGCTTAATTATAGACTCTCATACTATAAGCCAGCTGAGGTTTCAGGTGATTGACCACATTCCCAAACAAAGGAGAGGAGGTAACAGAGAATTACTGCTCAAAAAGAGGGAAGTATGGTGGATACAACACCTCAAAACTTTACATCCAAATGGGTTAAACAGAGATCTCCACTTGTTTTTATGATTTTTTATACAATAAGTGTATTTGTATATTAATGGAACCGTAAGGTTATACACCATTTTGTATGACATTGATACAATGTATAATATGAATAATTACTATGATAAATACAAAATTATATAAAGAGTTTTGTGAAAGAGATATTGCTACAAAAAACCTGACCGGTAGGGGGTATTGACATTGTTTTTTTCTATGGAAATTAAGAAAGATAATTAAGATAATTTGCATACAGGTGGTATATAAGGGAGGTGTGTAACCTTAATCTATAGCATGACTAAGGGTCTACGTGACTCGTAACGTTGCTGTTTTTATCCTGATGTTGTTTAAATAAAATAATTTATTTAAGTATTGTACTGATGCTATTGTTTGTTTTGTGGATTTATATATATATATATATACACACACCCTATGTTGCAGAATTATACGCTAACTCATCTCCCAGCATTCCTCAGTTATGTTTTGCCTCCAGTATAGAGTGATTGTTTTTCTCACCCCTCAGGAGTTTTCGTATTCAGGTAAGCATATTGTTCCATACTCCCCCCCCCCCCCTTTGCATTTGCTTTACTATGGACCAATCTAGTGTATCTCAAGTGTCTGGACCATCAGCTGAGGACAGATCTTCTGATCACTCAAGCCCTTCTTATATATATGCTTCCTCTGCAGAATTGTTCATGTGTTTGCCCAATTTTAGCTGTATAATTCATATGCTGTGCATATCACTAATCTTAGAAGGTGTGAGCATTACATACATCTCAGGACAGCCAAAAGGTTAATACTCAACAGCCTTGACCCTCAGGACTCTTTTGAGCTAGCTCCTAAATAAACAATATGCATTATACTATGGCTGCTATGCCTTCCCCGACTAAACAGGTGTGTGCCTACAGTGGAAGTTACCTATCTTAACTAGCAATTCTCTCCTGGGTCACCTACAGTTGTATAGTTCCCATAAACATAAGAAGGGAATTTGGACTTTAAAGGGACATAAAACAAGTTGGGATAGAGACAAAATAATATAATATGTACTTTAATTACTTTACCTGCAAATTTATACTGCAGTACCTCCTCATTAACCCATTCTTTTTGGTTTCTGACTTGTAGAGCTCTAACTCCCCCCACACATTTCCTTGTAACTAATTTTCCTTATTTTTGAAAATTATTTTAAAATACTTAAAAACAATTTTTAAACAATTTTTTATGCAAACTATTTTTACTTAAGTAGCCCTTTTAGGATCGCGCTTTTGCATGGACTACACGGTTTACCTTGTGACTCAATTTTTGTTTTCCTGACCGTGTGGCGACAGAGAAATCCTGATCCGCTGGTGTCTGGTTCTCTGGAGGCGGCAGTGTCCCAGTTATGGAGGATTCTTGGAGACGGATGTCTCTGATTCAGACTCTACTTTAACGCTACTTATCCTTTCTAGGGAGTGTGGCCTGTTCCCACCGGAGGTTACGACACGGTTCCGCATGGCCATATCTTTGGCGCTGGCGCATCTGCACCTCCTGGGAGTGTGCTTACGATATTGTCCATGTTTTGTTAACTGGGGCTCATCAGGCGTGGGATCGCCTGGTCCAGTTCAGCCTTCCGGGTAGCGACTGCCCCTGAGGCTTCAGGAGGTCAACCTTTGGGGCCAGTGCTTCCTTTTTTCCTGGCGGAGGTATGTTGCACTTTTCATTATAGACTGTAACGCATTCATGTCCTACTAAGAAACGTTTTTGGCGTTGCTGGAGGATCCCACTCTTAATGGGTCTGGGGATTCTCAGTATTACTCTTCGACTGTCTGTTATTTGTGTATCCTTTTCCAGTTCTGAGCTTGGAAGTCTCGGAGCCCTGTTGGGCTGGTCCTGCGGGTCTGTCCGTTCTTCCTGGGTGATAACCTACGGGTTGCCTTATCTTTTATTTTCATCCAGTGAGGATGATTTTTATTTGGTCTAAAGCTCATGTTGTGGTGTGATGTTTCCTTCAGGAACTTTCCTCTCTGGAATTGATACTCGCGATTTTATAGTCGCACTGTTTACAAAAGTCTTTCTGACTGTTCTTTATCCCTCCATCATCGGGGGAGACTCTGTGGCCTTGCAAGTGCTGGGGCCCTTGGTTTCAGGCTGGTCCTGACTGGGTACAAATCCTTCTGTCTTTGAGGCCTAGTTCAGACACGTGGCACCTTTTTATGTCCGGTTGGTTTGGTGAGGGCGCCTAGTGATCACAATATGATATTTGTTTTGATTTATGTGGTTGTCTTGTTTTATTTTACAAGCTTCAACTAGCTTCCTGAGAAAACTTGAGGGTCCATGTTTGCTTAGTGGCATGGGGGATTGGTTCAATCCTCATTCGCCTTTCAATCTAGTGGGCCGGGACTCAGTTGAGATCCGGGGTGACATGCTCAATAGTTTCCGAATTTTTCGGGAACTAGCGTGTTCCTTCCCGTTGTGGGTTGGAGGCTTGGAGGATTTAGGTCCTTACGGTTTTGCCTTTCATGGTCTCTTTGGAAGTGTCCTTTTAGGGCTTGTTCCTTTTAGAGGTTCTCTTCCTTTAGGTTAAGACTTTCTGGACTTTGTCCAGTTTTTCTGGCGGCTTTGACCACTTTATTAGGAAGTGGAGGCCATGAGGCTCTGTCTTCCTTTGGGAGTTAGTCGTCTCCATATCAGGGGCGATAGGAGGTGTTGTCTCCTTTTCCAAGCTTTTTGCTTAGGGGATGTTTTTCTGCCTGGGTTCTGGATGCTTTGCATTCTTCTCCCTTGGGTGTGTTCCTCTGGAATGTTAATCTCAAAGGATTATGGAGACTAGCCTTTCTTTCTACTCTCTTTCGGGTGACTCTGTACTCGTTTTCATTTCCCTTAGTGCTGCCCTTGGGGCCTTTAGGCTCTATTGAAATTGCGTGACTTTGTCGCTGCCTATTACCTTGCTGGGGGTTGTTGATCTCCGGCTAAGGGGGTTCTCTTCCCTTTGGGCTGGGAATTACGAGTGAGTCCTGTACCCGTTCGGGTTTCCCGGTTCTCATCCCCTGTGCTTCAGACAGGGTATCTTGTGTTCCCTGAGGGTGTCGTTCATTCTAGGACGATTCTGGGTTCCGGGTCCAGAATTCTTGTCTTGGATCTTTCTTGGATGTTTGGAGACTTATGATCCGGTGGACTGATTCGGGACAACCCAGTTTTTTTCAGGGACCCTATGTTGCTAGCTCATTTGGCTTGCAAGCAGGTAGGCCAGAGTTCACATCCACCTTCGGGTACTGGTAATAAACTTTAAGGCCTGACTTGTCTTTCGGACGGAGTGTGCTCCTCTATGGGGAGTTTTTTTCCCTGTGGTGTGTCGATTTTTCATTTGGTCCATTTTTTTATTGAGTTGGCATCCGAGCTCTGTTGGGGTGGGTGAGTCCCCTCTTTTTCTTTCCATTCCCTGGGGGCTTGGTTGGGGTCTTTCTGTCCCACTGTCTATCAGACATGTCTGTCGCTTGGGCTGGTCTGGTGTTTGAGCAGGATCTGAGATCTGTGGCTCTGCTATTCATCCTCGGAGCATTCAAGGTACAGTAAGCCTTTTTGAGGTTTCTCCTTTCTCCACATTCAAGATTTGTGGGAAGGACTGACGGCTCTTTGATAGCCTGCAACGATATCCGCTGGTTAGCGGATACTTATCAATCTGAAGGATCCTGCTTTCTACTTGCCCTTTTTCATTTTTAGATGATTGCAGCGTGCAGTGTTTGATTCAGGTGTTGTTCGTCAAACCTATCTGAGCTTGCTGCACAAGGTTTCGTTCTGAATATTCTGAGATACCTTTTTCCGACATGGGGACCTTCGTCTTCAGTTGCTTTCTAGAGTGCGGTTGCACTGTGTTAGGGGAAGATCCTCTCTCTGTTTCAGACTCCCAGCCTTATCCTGTGGTTTCTGTATTTTTGAGGTCTGGACATTGCCTCCCCTTGTTTCTATGAGACTGGTTGGGTCTCTGTTAGCCTGACCCGGTTTTTCGGGTTTTTGTTCTGTGTTTTTATTTAGGACTCGTTGTGCCCTTTTTAGGGTTTTTTTCTGGAGTTCCTTATGATAGCTGGAAGCTAGCTCAGCATACACAGGGGTGTGGAAATTTTTAAAAAAAATACTTGTCCAAGGGACTAAAGTGGGAGCCCAATCCTATTGTCCCTTATGACAATCTACGTGTCCTGATTCGCAAAATAATTTTAACCAAAACTGTTTTATGTAAATAAGGTTTTTATTGATAACAAATTAGGAGACAGACCTAACAATACTTTAATGCAATCAACAAATGCAAGTAGTTAGTGTGATTAAACAGGATTTCCAAATGCAAATTGGAGCTTACTTTATAAAAAAAAAACTAAAGTTAAAGTATACTTTAGGCAGAGTCAACCTCGTAAGGCCTCTTATGTCCACCAACATGCTTGGCTCCACCAGATGTAAGCCAATACTGAATAGTTCTGCTGGGGTCGTATTCTTCAAATTCAGGCCCCTCCATTTTAATGATCATTAAGTCCTGCAGTATGCCTTGCTGAAGTCTTGTTCAAAGTGGATTTTTTACTATGTCCATTGCAGAAAACACCCGTTATGCCTCAGCTGTTGAAACACTTACTGTGAACATCATCTCCACAACCTTCAGTATATTACACAACGTAGAAGGTTTTGATGACAACAATGATGAATATGCAGGCAAAACTTTTATGTTTTTATGTTTGAAATTTTTCATGTGTGCCTTAAGTCCGCAAAACTGACTTTTTCTCAGCCGAGAAAAGAATGCCAAAATAGCCTAATAATTCTTCAAGGTCATCTCTGCCATACGTATATAGTTCCTGTCTGCCTTCAGGCCATGTTGAGTAGTCAAAAACCTGGAATCCACTGGATGGCAAAGAATTAAAAATGGAAAACCTTTCATCAATGTAATCTATAATGTTTTCAATTAGCTGTACATTACGTATGCTAGTAGCTGGTGGGCACTGGCCTGTCAATTGAATCTCCCACCCCTCAGTAGATTGATCTCCAAATTTCCTCTCCTCTGGATGGTACAGTCTTTTGAACAGCTTCATGTTTTCACCAAGATCAAGCCTCAAGCCAGTCAGTCTTACTGCACATTTCTCAAGAGCAGGCTTAACATCAAGTAACAGAAGGTCATTCGATTGAAAACATTCTGACAGCTGAGATACAGGCTCAAGAATATCTCTCAAAATGCACAGGGTAGAGAGAAAATTCAAACTGGTGATGCATTTCAGGTATTTTCTTGCTTTAGCTGAAGACTCATCAGTCCCAGCACCAACCTGACCAAGATGTAAAACCACAATTTGCAAGTTTTGCTGCATTGCTTTTAGCGCCCTACTTTTACTAGACACCCATCTCACTTGTTTAATGTCACTGAAATTAGCAAAACTTTCTTCTATTACCCTTGCAATTTCTTTTGCATCTCTTCTCCTTTTAGGGCTATTCCAGTAGAACTTGAAGACCATTTTAAAGTTTCTTCAAAACAAAGAAGATAAGGTGTTTTCTTCACTGCATCTAGAATTGCCAGTTGAAGCTTGTGTGCTACACAATGTACAGGCAGAAGAAATGGGATGTCTTTCTTTATCAGTACTGCTGCTACACCACCTTTTGAACCCAGCATTAAAGCAGCACCATCAAAATTTACAGAGATAAGCGTTGGAACAGGCTGTTCTGGGGACCTCATATGTAGCATATTCAAAGACAGGTTTTTTAGACCTTTAACAATCACATCCAACACACCTGTAGCATGTGCGTGGTCCACTGGGACAAGGTCTACAAATGCTGTATAAGGTTTCCCTTCATTGACAACCCTGATTAGCACGGTTTCCTATTCAATTATGGCACTATCTGTGCTGCCATCTGCAACAATACAGATAAACTGTGAATTTCTGACAATCTCTTTGATGTCCTGTCGAATTATTTCCGCTTCACATTTAATGAATTCAGCAGCTTTTTCATGATTAGTGTAGTTTTTCCCTAAGTCCACACCAGCCTTTACCATTGCTCGGCACAATATATCCATGTCTGAAAGAGGCTTCCCCTGTTTTGCAATTAAATATGCATTGTTAAATAAAATAGTTAGCCTCTTCCTTTCTCCTTCCTTCAGTTTTTGAAGAGCTTTAACAGAAACGGGTTGCGCTGATTTAACTGCAGAACTGGTACTGCTAGTGAACGCTGATGCCTCTGGTGCTTTGTTTTTTGCTTGTTTGAACCACGAACTGCATGCCAGGTGAGCTTTGCTTGTTCCATGAGCTTTGATTGGTTCAATGCGAAATTTATCACAGCCACTAACAAAGGCATTGCTACCAGATCCAGAGTGACTCATTGCTATGGTAGGGTATTTAAAGCAAATTTCACAGAACATCTTTTCTTCCCCTTGACTCTCCTTCAAAACAAGCCATGGCCAGGAATCTTTCCAGTGAGGTTGAAAGACTCTCTGTCTATTCTCTGTATCATACCTTTTGTCTTTTGATACAGTAACAGCAGTAGGATTTGGTCTTCTACTCTCGCAGTGGCTATGGCTCTGAGACACATTCCCAGTATATTGTGTGCCCATCTCTTCTGTGGCTACCTCTTGTGTGCCAGCCGTCTCTTGTGTGACTACATCTTGTTTGCTGGTATTCGTAAAGACTTTGAGGTGCCATATTGACTGTCCAAAAACTGCTATGAAAACTGTTTTCCTAGGCAAACTGGATTCTATTCTTATTACACCTCAAAACACTTCTAAACTTTGCATACACGACTCTGTAAAAATAAGGACATTGTTGGAGTTTACATTTTTTTTTTTTTTTTTTTTTTTAATTTTTCATATGGGATCTGCAAGGACCCAAGAATGAACAAAAACACAAATTTCTAAGAAATTAGCAATTTTATTCAATTATGAAATTACAGCCCAATATATCATAAGACAAAGTAAGAATCTCACTTGACAAAAAGACAGAGCTACAGTGGTTAAAGGGACATAAAACAAGTTGGGATAGATACAAAATATAATATGTACTTTAATTACTTTACCTGCAAATGTATACTGCAGTGCTTCACCATTAACCCTTGAATTGTACAGCTCTAACTCCCCCCCCCCCCCCCCACAATTTCTTATATGCCTAGAAACGAATAAGCTGCTGTGAACTACAGTTGAAATACAATTTCTGATGCTAAACACTGATAAGGGCAGGTGGATCAGCCTTCTCTATGGCTGCAACTAACAATTATTTTTATAATCGATTAATCAGACGATTATTTTTTCAATTAATCGGATAAAAAAAGAATCAATAATTGTTTCCTATGTTTTAAATAGAATCCACATACTGAGTGTTACAAATATAAACTTCAGACTAAAACTTTACATTAACACAACTGTTAATTGACAACTGTTAATAAACACAATTTTTAAGCAACAGAGCACAGTTTTATAATTAAGCAAAACAAAACCCAAAAACTGTTTGAAAAGAGGTAGAACTATCACCTTGGCAAGGGGCCTCTCAATAAAGTAACCCTTAACTTCATTCTAAAATAAAAAAATATTTTGAATATCTTTATGCAATGGTAAATAACCAGCTATAAGGTTAGGTGAAAATATCTAGTCCACTCTAAAAATAAGATATATACTTATAAAGGTTGAATCTGGAATATATCACAATTGATTAAAAATATAAAAAAAAATAAATATCAAAAGCGCTAAGGACTATATATCAATAACAGGACAGAGCCATACACATTTATACAGTACATATAATCAGCAATAGCAAGTTATCCGCTAATAATACAGATAATAGTGCACATCAATTTAAATAACTCCCATCAGTCTAGGGGCTATGTGTAAATAACAAGCTTAGCACTATATCATGCAAAGTATAGTTCCAAATCACCGGATTTAATATAAACAATCCAAATGATGACTCCTATTATATCTGGGTTGCACATAAGCCAGGGGTAGTTGTAAACTTATACTGTCCTGGAAAAGTGAAAAGTAAAATGTCTGTAGACGTCCTTTAGGCTAAGGACATAACCATAAAACACAATACCATGTGCAGGAGCTCAGTGGAGTGAAGCAGCTGGTGTTGTTCACAGACCATCTAATTGCAAACCAACCAATCGATTATGAGATTCGTTGACAACTATTTTCATAATCGATTATTATCGATTATGACGATTAGTTGTTGCAGCTCTAGACAGCATAGCTATGTAACTAACTAATTTTGCTTATTTTTGAAAATTATTTTAAAATACTTACAAGCAATTATTTTTAAAAAATTATTGTGCTCTTTTTTACAAAATTAGCCCTTTTTCGCTGCCCCAGAAATGCTGGAATGCATTGGCAGATAAACATGAGCAACTGAAGTGATCCAGCAGTCACTATGTAGAATGTTGCATTCCATAATTTCTAGGCAAGTAAAAAAAATTGAGGAAATACATTAAGTTTTTTTTCTTTTTTTTGGGGGGGGGGGGGGGGGGCGCAAACAAACTTTGCATTGTATTTTCAGGATTTGATTTGCATTATGTCCCTTCAAATTTCCCTGTGTTTTTTCACTGCCCTAGAAATGATGGAATGCAACATTCTACACAGTGATTGCTGCATCACTGCAGGAGCTCATATATATCTGCCAATGCATTCCAGCATTTCTGGGGCACCCAGAAACATTGGAGGAAAAATAGTGCAAATCAAATAATGAAAGTACATTGCAAAGTTTTTTGTATTTTTTTTTAAAAAATAACACAATGGTGATTTTTTTTAACAAACTTTGCAATGTATTTTCATGGATTCTAGCATTTCTGGGGCAGTAAAAAAAGCAGGAAAATTGAAGGAAAATGGGGAAAATCAAATAATGAACATACATTGCAAAGTTTGTTTTTTAACCCCTTAATGACCACAGCACTTTTCCATTTTCTGTCCGTTTGGGACCAGGGCTATTTTTACATTTCTGCAGTGCTTGTGTTTAGCTGTAATTTTCCTCTTGCTCATTTACTGTACCCACACATATTATATACCATTAAATGGACTTTCTAAAGATACCATTATTTTCATCATATCTTATAATTTACTATAAAAAAAATTATAAAATATGAGGAAAAATGGAAAAAAACACACTTTTTCTAACTTTGACCCCCAAACTCTGTTACATATCTACAACCACCAAAAAACACCCATGCTAAATAGCTTCTAAATTTTGTCCTGAGTTTAGAAATACCCAATGTTTACATCTTCTTTGCTTTTTTTGCAAGTTATAGGGCCATAAACACAAGTAGCACTTTGCTATTTCCAAACCATTTTTTTTCAAAATTAGTGCTAGTTACATTAGAACACTAATATCTTTCAGGAATCCCTGAATATCCCATGACATGTATATATTTTTTTTTAGTAGACATACCAAAGTATTGATCTAGGCGAATTTTGGTATATTTCATACCACCATTTCACCGCCAAATGTGATCAAATACAAAAAATTGTTCACTTTTTCACAAATTTTTTCACAAACTTTCGGTTTCTCACTGAAATTATTTACAAACAGCTTGTGCAATTATGGCATAAATGGTTGTAAATGCTTCTCTGGGATCCCCTTTGTTCAGAAATAGCAGACATATATGTCTTTGGCATTGCTTTTTGGTAATTAGAAGGCCGCTAAATGCCACTGCGCACCACACGTGTATTATGCCCAGCAGTTAAGGGGTTAATTAGGGAGCTTGTAGGGTTAATTTTAGCTTTAGTGTAGTGTAGTAGACGACCCCAAGTATTGATCTAGGCCCATTTTGGTATATTTCATGCCACCATTTCACCGCCAAATGCGATCAAATTAAAAAAAACTTTCAATTTTTCACAATTTTAGGTTTCTTACTGAAATCATTTACAAACAGCTTGTGCAATTATGGCACAAATGGTTGTAAATGCTTCTCTGGGATCCCCTTTGTTCAGAAATAGCAGACATATATGACTTTGGCGTTGCTTTCTGGTAATTAGAAGGCCGCTAAATGCTACTGCGCCTCACACGTGTATTATGGCTAGCAGTGAAGGGGTTAATTAGGGAGTTTGTAGGAAGCTTGCAGGGTTAATTTTAGCTTTAGTGTAGAGATCAGCCTCCCACCTGACACATCCCACCCCCTGATCCCTCCCAAACAGCTCCCTTCCCTCCCCCACCCCACAATTGTCCCCGCCATCTTAAGTACTGGCAGAAAGTCTGCCAGTACTAAAATAAAAGGGTTTTTAAAAATAATAAAAAAATGTTTTAGCATATTTACATATGCTACTGTGTAGGATCCCCCCCTTAGCCCCCAACCTCCCTGATCCCCCCCAAAACCGCTCTCTAACCCTCCCCTCTGCCTTATTGGGGGCCATCTTTGGTACTGGCAGCTGTCTGCCAGTACCCAGTTTGCAAGAAAATATGGGTTTTTTTATTTTTTTCCCCGGCTTTTCTGTAGTGTAGCTTCCCCCTCCCCACAGACCAACCCCCACCACCTAACTGATGCGTTTTTTATCTGATTTTGTACATTTTTTTAACCGTTTTTTTTTTATTTTCCTAAACTTTTTTTTCTGTGTGTAGCGGTTCCCACCCGCTCCCTCCCCGTGCACGCGCCCGCCCCCACCCTCCCGTGCACGTGCGCGCGTCTGGCATCCCCGCCCACAATCCCGCCCCCCTCCACATCACGAGGGCCATCGATGGCCGCCACCCGCCTCCCGGTTCGGCTCCCACCCACCAACGCACTGTAAGCCACCGATCTCCGGTGCAGAGAGGGCCACAGAGTGGCTCTCTCTGCACCGGATGGCTTAAAAATGTTATTGCAGGATGCCTCCATATCGAGGCATCACTGCAATAACCGGAAAGCAGCTGGAAGCGAGCAGGATCGCTTCCAGCTGCTTTCCACACCGAGGACGTGCAGGGTACGTTCTCAGGCATTAACTGCCTTTTTTTTGAGGACGTACCCTGCACGTCCTCGGTCGTTAAGGGGTTAAACACACAATGGTGAATGTATTTTCTTGTTGTTTTTTTTTTGTTTTCAAAGAAACCTTGCAATGCACTTTTCCCTATTGTCCTCCAATTTTCCTGTATTTCCCCCCACTTCCCCTAGAGAATGCTAGAATCCATTTGCAGATATGCATGAGCTCCTGTAGTGATCCAGCAGTCACTGTGTAGAATGTCGCATTCCATCAATTGACAGGGAAAAAACACAGAAAAAAAATGAAGGAAAATAAGGCAAATCAAATTATGAAAATGCAATGCAAAGTGTACAAGAACAGGACACACGCGACATTCTGCCACGGATATGCACAGAACAAGCTGAAAACTTGTCTAGTAAAAGCTTCCTCTCCATAATGAAAGAGCACAATGATAAATGGGTATTACCATTGCTTATAGTAAAATTTAAACGGAACTTGTTCGTTAGTTTCGCAGCTTCTGACCTTAACTGTGGGACAGCAGTGCCCTTAAAGTTTTATTGGGCATTTATTTTTATTTTCTGTTTAAATTTTACTATAAGCAATGGTAATACCCATTTATCATTGTGCTGTTCCATTTGAAGCTGGTTAAAGGGGGGGGGGTCCCCCAATGTTGTATTGGGGGACTTCAATACTTAGCAGCTGGCTAATGTAATTGCTAATGCTAGATACTTGCCTATAGTGGCTAATGCAGCACTTTTACATGAACCTGTGCTTATTTATGTATATAGTCCTGAGGACTTGCAGACTATGAAGTTTTATTTTTTAAATACTTTGTCTTTGAAAGACGTCCCCTTTAGTGTGTAACAAGGCAGGACAGAACCTAGGTGTGCTGTAAATAGTGGCCAAACCTCCTTGGTATACCTAAAGTGAACTTTCTGTTCCGACTCTTTGAAATAATACCTTGAAATAAAAATGTTTAAATTGTCCTTTTTTACTAGAAGAGATGCAAATGTATGAAGTGCTTACGGATCTTTTGTATTATACTTTTTTTGGCTTCACTAAGCCTACAACTATTACTAAGCTAGCACTAATATCTTATTATAGCTATATTATTAATACTGGTACAGCTATTACTGAGCTAGCATTAATATCTTATTATAGCTATTCCTATTATTAATACTGGTACAGCTATTACTGAGCTAGCACTAATTATATCTTATTATAGCTATTCCTATTATTAATACTGGTACAGCTATTACTGACCTAGCACTAATTATATCTTATTATAGCTATTCCTATTATTAATACTGGTACAGCTATTACTGAGCTAGCACTAATTATATCTTATTATAGCTATTCCTATTATTAATACTGGTACAGCTATTACTGAGCTAGCACTAATTATATCTTATTATAGCTATTCAAATTATTAATACTGGTACAGCTATTACTGAGCTAGCACTAATTATATCTTATTATAGCTATTCCTATTATTAATACTGGTACAGCTATTACTGAGCTAGCACTAATTATATCTTATTATAGCTATTCAAATTATTAATACTGGTACAGCTATTACTGAGCTAGCACTAATTATATCTTATTATAGCTATTCCTATTATTAATACTGGTACAGCTATTACTGAGCTAGCACTAATTATATCTTATTATAGCTATTCATATTATTAATACTGGTACAGCTATTACTGAGCTAGCACTAATTATATCTTATAGCTATTCATATTATTAATACTGGTACAGCTATTACTGAGCTAGCACTAATTATATCTTATTATAGCTATTCCTATTATTAATATTGGTACAGCTATTACTGAGCTAGCACTAATTATATCTTATTATAGCTATTCCTGTTATTAATACTGGTACAGCTATTACTTAGCTAGCACTAATTATATCTTATTATAGCTATTCCTATTATTAATACTGGTACAGCTATTACTGAGCTATTACTGAGCTAGCACTAATATCTTATTATAGCTTCTTCCTATTTTTAATATTGGTACAGCTATTACTGAGCTCGCATTAATATCTCATTATAGCAATTCCTATTATTAATACTGGTACAGCTATTACTGAGCTTAGCTCAGTAATAGTTGTACCAGTATTAATAATATGAATAGCTATAATAAAGATATAATTAGTGCTAGCTCAGTAATAGTTGTACCAGTATTAATAATAGGAATAGCTATAATAAGATATAATTAGTGCTAGCTCAGTAATAGTTGTACCAGTATTAATAATAGGAAAGGGAAGTAAAATGAAGGTGCCAGGGATAATTTGCACTGTGCTAACTGATAAATTACACCAGATGCAGTCTGCTTCTACTTGCCCGCAGCAGGGCTAAATGGGGGGAAAAACCACATTCCCTGCGTCCAGAACTGCTTGTCCCAGGCGTTGGGCGATAGGAATTGCGCATCCCTGATACTAATGCACTGTGGCTACTCTGCACTGTAGCAAACTGAGGGTTGCAAGTTCAATCCCCGGTGAGGTCTACTCAGCCTTTTCTTCTTTCGAAGTTGATAAAATGAGCAGCGCCTTGAATCATGTTTTCTCTGTGCCTTTTCTTTGTGGAAGAATACGGTAGTTTGTTACCTTTCTTTAGTAAGGGGTGTGTTGTTTGGCGACCGACTGCTGGGGATGGTGTCTCTTGGAGGCTGTTGACTCCATCGAATCTAGTTCCTGCGGTCTCTAGCAAGGCTGTGGACTATCTGGGCCTAAGTGTCCTTGGGCCTTTTCCTTTTTTCAAAGTTGTTCTCGGCTTCGGACGAAGCGGGATTTTGTTGGGTAGGTGGTTTCAGGCCTGGTGCCCTCAGAATGGGCCGCCTCTTGTACCCTCCTGTTTTTGCTTTCAGTGTCCTCTATAGCTTGGGTATTGTTTTCCCAAAAGTAATGAATGTAGCTGTGACTCTTTCTATTTATGAATAAAAACTTACATTATGCTTACCTGATAATTTTCTTTTCTTCAGATGGATAGAGTCCACAGCTCCCTGTCCATATTTTTTCTGTGGGGCGTCAGTTATTTTTGTTCTTCTGGCACCTTTTCACCCTGATATTTCTTCTACTGTTCCTTGTTCCTCGGCAGAATGACTGGGGGATGAGGGAAGTGGGACTAGTATTTAAGCCTTTGCCTCCACCAGGTTCTGAATTCCCAAAAGTAATGAAAGCAGCTGTCGACTCTTTCCATCTGAAGAAAAGAAAATTATCAGGTAAGCATAATTTAAGTTTTTTACCTTGTATCTAAGCCTCTGCAAACTGCCCCCTTATTTCAGTTCTTTCTTTTACAAGATATGATGAGTCCACGGATTTCATCCTTACTTATGGGATATCGCCTCCCGGTCAGCAGGAGGAGGCAAAGAGCACCACAGCAGAGCTGTATATATAGCTCCTCCCTTCCCTCCCACTCCAGTCATTCTCTTTGCCTGTGTTAGTGTAGGTAGAGGTAAAGTGAGGTGTTAGTTTAGATTCTTCAATCAAGAGTTTATTATTTTTAAAATGGTACCAGTGAGTGCTGTTTTACTCAGGGTGTAGCCGTATTTCTTGTCAGCCTCTAGATAGCAGAGCTACAGGTGGCTCTAAAGCATTGGGAACTGGTGGGATTAATTTCTCACTGCGCCTCCCATACTGTGTGCTGCCCTTTTTCCTGATGGTCTTAGCAATTATTAACTAAGGCCTTGTATGTCTCCACGGAATGACAGGAAGAAAAGAAGACTTCTTGATGTTGTGGGACTGTTCAGGCTGTTGATCAGCACTAAGTTATGTGCAGCTTTAATTTCTGGGACAGAATTAACTCAGACACTGCTGCTATTTTTACTTCTCTGACTTCCTAAGTGTCACATACACCTCAGGGCTTCCCTATTCTCTACATGGGGAGATGCGGTGGGGGAAGTTCAGGACATGGGAATTTTGTTCGACTATTTACAAACTCAAGAGTCTAAACAAGTTTCTGGGACACTGAAAAAATATACTTTGTATTTAGAGTGGCGTTCTTAAACGCAACTGAGTTGGACTATGGACTGGCGCTGGGAACCCTGTTTTTGGAGATAGACTCCAGTGTAGGGGTAATTGAGGTTCCAGACCGTGTTTTGAGTACACTTTTTATTATTTGGCCAGACTGCATGGTGTTGTTCAGCTACTTATGCAGCACGGTTTTTTGGCCGTTTACACTGGCGTATTAGTTCACGCCCACAATGGGCAGAGTTGGCTTTGCACGCTCTGGCAAACCGTGCAGTTAGTCTCTACAGGAGTCATGACAGGAAGCGGATCTGTTTGTTAGCTGCAGAGACCGCGTGTTTATCTATTGAAGCAAGCGGTCTTCGGCAGGGTAAACTTGGGGACTGAGATCGGAGTCCCGAGGAGAAGGTAGGAGCAGAGCTGTTGAGGCAGCAGAGGCTTTTTAGTTTAACAGTTTGGGTGTTCCTTTCAATACCACTAAGTTTTTTCAATACCACTAAGTTTGTTTCCTGAATACGTCCCGTACTACGTACCGGAGTGTGTGGGCTGTTAATTTATTGTTGCAAATTTAAAGGCACAGCATCTCACTATTTTTCAGCAGTTTTGTTACTTGCAATAATATTAGATTTAATTTTGTTTTCAATTCATGACCAAATTTGTTTTGCTTAATTGTCAACATGGATGATATTCTGAATGTTACATGTTCATTATGTTTAAATGCCACTGTGGAACCTCCTGTTACTTTTTGTCCCTTATGTACTGAGAGGGCTTTGCAGTTTAGAGAACAAATGTTTTTTGATAAAAATTTGGCAAAAGCGGATGCTTCTCAGGGTTCTACCGATGAGATTCAGAGTATGCCCCACCTTTCTCCCCAAGCGTCACAGTCCTTAACGCCTGCTCAGGCGCATTTCCAGTATCTCCGCAGATTTGTCTGCGATTACACTACAGGACATAGCTGCAGTTATGCCATCTACACTTTCAAAAGCGTTATCTGCCTTTCCCGTATTGCAAGGCAAACGCAGAAGGAAGGACGCCCTCATGGTCAATACAGCTTCTGATGCTTTAATGACGATATCAGATGTACCATCACAGGGCTCAGAATTGGAGGCCCTGTCTGAAGGCAAACTTTCTGAATCGGAAAGCGCCTTGCTGCCGACAGATTCAGAAGTGGTTTCCGGTTTAAGCTAGAACACCTCCGTCTGTTATTGAGGGAGGTTTTGGTGACTCCAGACGACTGCGATTCCATTGTAGTTCCTCCAGAAAAATTGAGTAAGTTGGACAGATATCTAGAAGTTCCTTCTTATTCGGATGTTTTTCCAGTTCCCAAGAGAACTTCAGAGATTATTGCTAAGGAATGGGAGAGGCCAGGTATTCCATTCTCCACTTCTCCTGTTTTCAGGAAGATGTATCCTATAGCGGATGCAATCAGGGATTCTTGGCAGACGGTTCCTAAGGTGGAAGGAGCTATTTCCACCTTAGCTAAACGAACTACTATTCCTATTGAGGATAGTTGTGCCTTCAAGGACCCTATGGATAAGAAATTAGAGGGTCTTCTTAAGAAGCTTTATGTTCATCAGGGGTTGCTTTTACAACTGGCGGCCTGCATTGTCATGGTTACGACTGTAGCTGCTTATTGGTTTGATGCCCTGGAAGAATCTCTTAAGACTGAGACTTCTTTGGAAGAAATACAGGACAGAATTAAGCCTTATGGTTGAAATCTTGATCTGCGGATGTGTCATTTAAATCTAAGCTTTTGGCTATTCCTTACAAGGGGAAGACCCTGTTTGGGCCTGACCTGAAGGAGATTATTTCTGACATCACGGAAGGTAAGGGTAATTCCCTCCCTCAGGATAAAAAATCCAAGCAGAGGGGTTGACAGAGTAATTTTCGTGCCTTTTGAAACTTTAAGGGAACCCCCCTTCCTCTTCTTCTAAACAGGAAGGTATCGATTCGCAAGCCAAATCTACCTGGAGACCAAGGGTAAACAATCCAAGAAGCCTGCTGCTGCTCCCAAGTCAGCATGAAGGGTTGGCCCCCGATCCGGGACCAGATCTAGTAGGGGGCAGACTGTCTTTCTTCATCCAGGCTTGGATAAGAGATGTGCTGGATCCCTGGGCATTAGCGATAGTGTCTCAGGTATACAAGCTGGAATTCAGAAATTCTTCCCCCAGAGGAAGGTTTCTTCTTTCTCTATTGTCTGTAGACCAGATAAAGAGAGAGGCGTTCTTACGCTGTGTAAGAGACCTATCCTTCATGGGAGTAATTTGTCCCGTTCCAATTCAGGAACAGGGACAGGGGTTTTATTTAAATCTGTTTGTAGTTCCCAAAAAAGAGGGAACTTTCAGACCTATCTTGGATCTCAAGAGTCTAAACAAGTTTCTCAGAGTTCCATCTTTCAAGATGGAAACTATAAGTAACATTCTTCCATTGATCCAGGAGGGTCAATTTATGACTACCGTGGATCTAAAGGATGCATATCTTCATGTTCCTATCCACAGCGATCATCACAAGTTCCTGAAGTTTGCCTTTCTGGACAAACATTTTCAGTTTGTGGCTCTACCTTTCGGTCTGGCCACGGCACCCAGAATTTTCACAAAGGTTCTGGGGTCTCTGCTGGCGGTCATTGCAGTGGCGCCTTATCTGGACAATATTCTGATCCAGGCGTCGTCTTATCAGCTAGCAAAGTCTCATACCGACATTCTTCTATCCTTCCTGAGGACTCATGGGTGGAAGGTAAATCTGGAAAAGAGTTCGCTAGTTCCACAAACAAGGGTTCCTTTCTTGGGAACTCTAATCGACTCTCTATCCATGAAAATCTTTCTGACGGAGGTCAGAAAATTAAAGATCCTGAACACATGCCGAGCTCTTCAGACAGATCCTCGGCCGTCAGTGGCTCAGTGCATGGAGGTAATTGGCTTGATGGTAGCGGCAATGGACATCATTCCATTTGCTCGGTTTCATCTCAGGCCTCTGCAACTGACCATGCTCAGTCAGTGGAATGGCGACTATACAAATTTGTCTCCTCAAATAAATCTAGACCAGAGAACAAGGGACTCTCTTCTATGGTGGTTGTCGCTGGATCATCTATCCCAGGGGACATGCTTCCGCAGACCCTCATGGGTGATAGTGATAACGGATGCCAGCCTGTTAGGATGGGGAGCAGTCTGGAACTCCCTGAGGGCTCAAGGTGTATGGACTCGAACGGACTCTCTACTTACCATCAATATCCTAGAGTTGAGAGCAATATTTAATGCACTTCAGGCTTGGCCTCAGTTGGCTGCGGCCAAGTTCATCAGATTCCAGTCGGACAACATTATGACTGTAGCTTACATCAATCATCAGGGAGGAACAAGGAGTTCCTTAGCGATGACAGAAGTAGCCAAGATAATTCATTGGGCGGAGGCTCACTCTTGTTATCTGTCGGCGATCCACATCCCAGGTGTGGAAAACTGGGAGGCGGTTTTTCTGAGCAGACAGACATTTCATCCGGAAGAATGGGAACTTCATCTGGAAGTATTTGCCAACCTGATTCTCAGATGGGGTAGGCCGGAGTTGGATCTTATGGTGTCTCGTCAGAATGCCAAGCTTCCGAGATACGGGTCCAGGTCCAGGGATCCCCAGGCCGAGCTGATAGATGCCTTGGCAGTACCTTGGTCCTTCAGCCTAGCTTATGTGTTCCCTCCATTTGCTCTCCTTCCCCGGGTGATTGCTCGAGTCAAACAGGAGAGGGCTTCGGTGCTCCTCATCGCTCCTGCGTGGCCTCGCAGGACTTGGTATGCCAATCTGGTGGACATGTCATCTCAGCCACCGTGGAAACTTCCATTGAGGAAAGACCTTCTCATTCAGGGACCCTTCCATCATACGAATCTAGTTTCTCTGCAGCTAACTGCTTGGAGATTGAACGCTTAATTTTATCCAAGCGAGGGTTTTCTGATTCGGTCATAGATACTTGATTCAGGCACGTAAGCCTGTTACTAGAAAAATTTACCATAAAATATGGCATAAATATCTTTATTGGTGCGAATCCAAGGGCTACTCATGGAGTAGGGTTAGGATTCCCAGGATTTTGTCTTTTCTCCAAGATGGATTGGAGAAAGGATTGTCAGCAAGTTCCTTAAAGGGACAGATTTCTGTCTATTTTGTTACACAAGCGTCTGGCAGATGTTCCAGATGTTCAATCTTTTTGTCAGGCTCTGACTAGAATCAGGCCTGTGTTTAGACCAATTGCGCCTTCTTGGAGTTTGAATTTAGTTCTTACAATTCTTCAAGGGGTTCCGTTTGAACCTATGCATTCCATAGATATTAAGTTACTATCTTGGAAAGTTTTATTTTTGGTTGCTATTTCTTCTGCTCGCAGAGTATCTGAGCTTTCAGCGTTACAATGTGATTCTCCTTATCTTATTTTTCATTCGGATAAGGTAGTGTTACGTACCAAACCTGGTTTTCTTCCTAAGGTTGTTTCAAATAAAAATATTAATCAGGAAATTGTTGTTCCTTCCTTGTGTCCTAATCCTTCTAAGAAGGAGCGACTGTTGCATAATTTGGACGTGGTCCGTGCCTTGAAGTTTTATTTACAAGCCACTAAGGATTTTCGTCAATTGTCTTCCCTGTTATGTTTTCTGTGAAGCGTAGGGGTCAGAAGGCTATGGCTACCTCTCTCTCATTTTGGCTGAAGAGTATCATCCGTTTTGCTTATGAAACTGCTGGACAGCAGCCTCCTGATCGAATTACAGCTCATTTCACTAGGGCTGTGGCTTCCTCATGGGCATTTAAAAATGATGCTTCTGTTGAACAGATTTGCAAAGCTGCAACTTGGTCTTCTCTTCACACTTTTTCCAAATTTTCCAAATTTGATACTTTTGCCTCCTCCGAGGCTGTTTTTGGGAGAAAAGTTCTTCAAGCAGTGGTTCCTTCCGTTTAGGTTCCCTGTCTTGTCCCTACCCTTTCATCCGTGTCCTATAGCTTTGCTATTGTATCCCATAAGTAAGGATGAAATCCGTGGACTCATCGTATCTTGTAAAAGTAAAGGAAATTTATTCTTACCTGATAAATTTGTTTCTTTTAGGATACGATGAGTCCACGGCCCACCCTGTTTTTGTATGACAGGTCTTTTTTTGTTTAAATTCATTCACCTCTGCACCTTGGCTTTTCCTTTCTCTTCATAACTTTGGTCGAATGACTGGAGTGTGAGGGAAGGGAGGAGCTATATATACAGCTCTGCTGTAGTGCTCTTTGCCTCCTCCTGCTGACCAGGAGGCGATATCCTATAAGTAAGGATGAAATCCGTGGACTCATCGTATCGTAAAAGAAACAAATTTATCAGGTAAGAATAAATGTCCTTTTTGTCAGACTTGCATTTTAGCCAATCAGTGCTGACTGATATACTCCTACAATTTTATCTGTATGACACACATGAACTAGCTCCCTCTGGTGGTGGAAAACTGTCAAAATGTATTCCGATAAGAGCCGGCCTTCAAGGTCTAAGAAATTAGCATATGAGCTTACCTTGGTTTAGCTTTCAACTAAGAATACCAAGAGAACATAGGGAAATTGGTGATAAAAGTAAATTGGATTTTTTTTTTTTAAATTACATGCCTTATCTGAATTATTAAAGTTTATTTTGGTCTTTAATGTCCCTTTAATGAATCTCAAGGCAGCTGGTGATGATGTGTCCTTTAATTCCAGGTTGCTGTATATAAGTGTTATGCACCTTAGTGGTGGATGAACCCAGCTATATTCCTAAACAACTATCTTCCCTATACCTGAAACACTATCTGAGGAATGGAACAAGCCAGGAATACCCTTTGTACCTCCTGCTAATTTTAAAGCCATGGTTCATTTGCCAGCCTCTGACCTGGAGGTCTGATAGTCCCTGAAGTAGATGAAGCTATCTCCAGTATACAATTATAGACTATTATATTACTATTATAGACAATAACACCTCAAACGCCCAGTTTATCCATAGGCTCTCATTTCTGCTGGCAGAATATTTATATTGCCCTGCTGTCTGTATGGCAGTGGCCATGTCTGTTTGCTGAGTATGTATATGAGGCTGCATCTGAAGAAACCCAGCCAGGATCAGGTAAAGCTTGTCAAGGTTGCGAACAGCATTACTTATTATAAAGCAGTGGAAATGGTTCACATTAATGAGAAAAGTGCTGCTATGTCTGTTTTAGGTAGACGTGCCTTATGCCTAATCTTGGTCTGAAATGAAATATCACTCAAGCTTGTAAGTGAACAGTGGTTAATGCCATTTATTTAAAAGGGCAGTGACTGGGCTAACAATGTCTGTATAAAAACTGCAGTCAAAACATTTTAACCTTTTACATTCACAAACAGAAAAACATCCAGCTATTTCACATTCGAAGCAGCTTTACATGATCAGAATAAGCCATCTGCTAATCATACATTGTCACTTGCCAAACCCACTTAAGTCAGTGCACACATCAGCAGGCGATTGTTCTACCGGTCCTGTAATCTCTGCACATTCAGCGGCTCAGGTGGCACTGGAGTTTTGGAGAATTAAAAAAAATGAAACATATTATTTTCAGCCTTATCTTTGCTTTGAATACATCATTATATTTAGCATTTAGTTAGTATTTAATATCCCTTTAAGAATCCGCAGCTCTGCACTACATATTTACGTAATTGAAAAAGGGCACTTGTGTGAAACGTGTATGCCCTTCCATGAAATGCTTTCATATGCTGTGACTCCACTGTGCTGCTGTTTTAAAAAAACTTAAATATAAAGCATGAAGTTTTATATGTGGAGTGAGTGTTGAATATATTTTTGGGTTTGTTTGTGGACCATATATGCTGTGCACTACATACCCTGTCTAATAAAGTGGTGCTAAAGATTGTTAAATTTCCGCTGCTGACTCTTGGTCCTTTTTTAGACGGACACTATAGTAATTTTAAAAAAGCAGATCTGATTAAATGCTTACTGTATGTATATTATTATTATTGTAATTTACATGTATTATATTTTTTTAACCATTTTAATGTATAAACCTATTATTTTTTTTTACGGTTTCCAAACATAAACTGTGGTCTCTAATCAGCAGCAGCATATACACATATTCCTGCTAATCATCCACACATTGCAGGCATCCATAAGCCAGTACAGGAATCTGTGAAAAAAATCACAAACAAGAGGGCACCTCCTAGTCTGATACTGGGATAATAATGATGATAAATTGACACAAGCAGGGAACTCGCAGTGTCCCAGCAAACTGATCCTCCAATAGGATATCGAGGCACAGGTGTTCCAAGGGCTGGAAATAACGATTCAAGCTTGGGCTTCCATAAAATATAATATATATTTTATTAAAAGTGGTATTAAAAACCCATGGGTATAATGCCTGATGAAACAGCTAGCTGAGCTGAGAAACGCATTGCAATCTGTTATCATTATTGTTTTTATATACTGTACCTGGAGTAATGCTTATACCCATGGGTTTCTTCTAGTGGTTGTCCTTGTTAGTTATCTTGTTATGAAAAAACAAGTTTTTTGCTGTAAACTCAATGTTTATTCTGGAGGTGGGCTGAACACATAGGACCAATAGAGGGCGCTAATACTGTTATATTTTCCCTAGTAAATCTCTCATATTAGGTTAAATTCCACTGATTTTTGGTGGTTTTAATCCTTATATGTAGCTTGGTGTGACTCAAGCCTAAGTTTTTCCTTTTACTTGAAAATATATAAGTTCAAGGTGTGTATCATACTCTGTCTGGCATATAAGCTAAATGCCAGGACTTGAGTGTCTCTGTGGTTTTTAATAAAGAGCCTGCGGCACAATTGGTTTAAAATACACAATTTTGTGCTGCATAGTTAATGAGTCAATGGGGTCTATTTATGAAGCAGCATATGCTGCTTTCGACCCTCTCTGCTTCAGTTCTGACTGACTCCTTCACCTCTGAGGTGGTGGACAGCAATCAGCCAGATCGAATACGATTGGGTTGACACCCCCTGCTAGCGGACGATTGACCGCGAATCTGCAGAGGGCGGTATTGCACCAGCAGTTCACCAGAACTGCTGGTGCAATGATAAATGCAGACAGCGTATGCTGTCAACATTTGAGAACAACATAGAAAAGGAAGTGGGGATTTCACAATAAGAAATTCCCAAAAGTCTAGGTAAATCCAGCACAACTGTAAAATTGAATAAAAGCTTGTATGTCAAAAACAATGTAAATATTTATTAAACAAATGCACAATACACACATTCACATTCATACAGGGGATCCCACACAAAGCAGTATTAATGAAGTACTGGCCAAAAAATTATTATCTGGTGCACCAGGGGAAATAGACCAAAAACAGTCCATTTAAAACTTGCAGGTATTTGTAATCCAATAAGTGCAGCGTTAATGCAAGAAATGGATGCAGTTATACAGTCCCCGGTGTATAAAAACCAGTTACTTCAGACTTGAACCCCCAGAGTTACTGAGTCGGTTGGTGCTTAAAAGACATAGCATAGGAGGAGCAATAGAAACACGCGTCTTTATTCACAGGTGCTGTATTCCTTTAAGACAGTGATATTCGGTGTACAGATGCGTATAACATATTCTACCTGTATTTGTTCACGCGGTCGCTCCTCCTAGCTGCCTTGTACATGGAGTGTCCAGACATCAGGGGTAAGTCACGATGAGCAGGGGATCTGCTGTAAGGGCTGAGGTGGTGGACAGCAATCAGCCAGATCGAATACGATCGGGTTGACACCCCCTGCTAGCGGACGATTGACCGCGAATCTGCAGAGGGCGGTATTGCACCAGCAGTTCACCAGAACTGCTGGTGCAATGATAAATGCAGACAGCGTATGCTGTCAACATTTATCGAGGTGCGGCAGGCATGATTCGCTATAGCGGATCATGTCTGTCCGCACATACATAAATAGACCCCATTGTCTGTTAGGAGGGTGCTGTTTTTAGGCAATGCCACAGTTATCTCCTTTTAAATATCATGGTACCTTTAGTAGAAGGGGCTTTCTACTCTGGCTAAGAGAATTTGATCATTATAGAGGGAACTTCGATCCCTATGGAGGATAGCTGCTCCTTGACAGATCCATGGATAAGAAGCTGTAGGTTTAATTGCTCATTTAGAGCAATGCCTGGTCTTATTAGACTTGCTGTGCTAGCATGTCAGGCATTGTGGCTGAAATCTTGATCAGCTGAGAAGCCTACCTGTGGCTTAGTGGTACAGCCTAGGCGTTATAGTTCAATATTTTATGTTTCCTCCAAATCCATGCTTTTGGCGTTTTCCTTCACGGATGAGACCTTGTTTGCGCTTGGTCTGGCAGGATTTTCCTCTGACTTTTCGGGTGAAAAAAGGGGTTTTCTACCTCACGTCAAGAGAGAAAGACTATAGGCAGTTTTTCCTTTTTCTGCAGTCATGTCTCTTGGAGTCCTATCTAAGATTTCCTCCCAGAGGCAGATTTCTCCTTTTAGCGTATCTGCAATCCAGGTATGATGAGAGGCATTACTTGAACTGGAAACGGGGTCTTAGTATTTCCTCAAGTTTCTCAGGTTCTGACCTTCAAAGTAGTATCCATTCTCCTTTGGTTCAAGAGGGCCTGTTCATAACGAACATATACCTGAAGGATGTGTATTTATTGTTTCCATTATTCGGGATCTTCTCAAGTTTCTGAGTCTTGACATTCTAGAAAGGCTTTTAAGTCTTGGGGTATTGCAAGGGTGCTCCTCTGGACAATATATGATTCAGGTGTCATCCTTCGAGCAAACTCTCTTTTCAAGAGATCTTGTCCAATCTACTTTCAAATGGATGGGAAATGAATCTGGGGAAGAGTTCCCTTGTTCCATCTACAAGGGTGATTTATTTAGGGACCTTAATAGATTCTCTATCTAGGAGATTTCTAACAGAGGTCAGATAATCAAGGATTATTCCTTTCTCTGCAGTCTACTGTCCGGCCAACTGCAAGCTCTTGTGGTCCAGTAAATAGCTTTGCCATTTTGCAACCATAAGGTAGGAAGTTTGGATCTAGCTGCAGTTGATTTTACCTTCACTTTTCAGTGTCTCAATGTAATTGTATCTGATGGTTATCATGGACATCATTCCCTTTGCTATTTTCCATAAAATGGAGAATATTCGGATCTGTCTCAGAGGATAGATCTAGATCAGTTGACAAGAGACTCTCTCCTGTAGTGGTTTCTCAGGAGTATCTGTCTCAGGGCGTGTGCTTCTAGAGACATTCCTGGGTGATGTGACCATGGATGCCAACCTGCTGGGCTGGGAAGCAGTCTGGAGGGTTAATTTATCAAGCTCCATACGGAGCTTGATGCTAAAGACTGCTGCTCCATAACCTGTCCGCCTGCTCTGAGGCGGCAGACAGAAATCAATTGTGGCCAATTTGCAGGGGGCGGCATTGCACCAGCAGTGCGGCGGACATAATACGCTACATCGTATAATGTCCGTCCGCTCAATAATAAATTGACCCCTGGGTCTTGTTTAAGGCGCAGGAATTATGGACTCGGAAGTGTGCTCTCCTCTTTCCCATCTTGGAGTTGAGAGCAATTTACAATGCTCTGTAGGCTTGGCCTCAGTTGTCCTTAGCTTGGTTCCAGTTAGACAATATCACCTCAATGGTTTACATCAACCAGCGAGAAACTCGGAGTTACTTTATCAGGCTGGCATTGCCGTTTCCTCCATTTGCTCTCCTTCCATGAGTCATTGCTCGTATCAAACAGGAGAGCGTTGGTAATTCTAGTAGTCCCTGTGTGGCCTCGCAGGATCTGGTATGCAGATCTAGTGGAGTTGTCATCTCTTCCACCTTGGAGACTGCCTCTGAGGAAGGACCTTCTGATTTAGGGTCCCTTCTTTCATCAAAATTTTCGTTTCTCTGAAGCTGACTGCTTGGAGATTGAACGCTTAGTTCTGTCTAAGCATGGTTTTTCTGAGTTGGACATTGAGACCATGATTCAGGCTTTCAAGCCTGTTACGAAAAAGATTTACCATAAGAGATGGCGTAATTATCTTTATTGGTGTGAATCAAAGTGCTACTCTTGGGAGCCCATTTATCAAATGTCTGTCGGACCTGATCCGACAGTGTGGATCAGGTCCGATAGACATCGCTGAATGCAGAGAACAATACGCTCTCGGTATTCAGTACTGCAACGCCGCCCCCTGCAGACTCCCGGCCAATCTGCCACCAGCAGGGGGTGTCAATCAACCCGATCGTACTTGATCGGGTTGTATTGTGGCGATTCCTGTCCGCCTCATCAGAGCAGGCGGACAGGGTTATGGAGCAGCAGTCTTTAGACCGCTGCTTCATAACTGCTGTTTCTGGCGAGTCTGAAGACTCGCCAGAAACTCGGCTCTTCAAGCTCCATTCGGAGCTTGATAAATGGGACCCTTGGAGTAGGGTCAGGATTCTTAGAATTGTGTCCTTTCTACAGGAAGGTCTGGAGAAGGGTTTGTCAGTCAGTACTCTGAAAGGTCAGATTTCTGCTTCATCTATTCTGTTGCATAAGCGTTTGGCGGACGTGCCAGATGTGCAATCTTTTTGTCAGGCCTTGATCAGAATCAGGCCTGTGTTTAAGTCTGTTGCTCCTCCTGGGAGCCTTAACTTTTGTTCTTAAAGTTTTGCAGCAAGCTCCATATAAGCCATTGCATTTCATAGATATTAAGTTGTTATCTTGGAAGTTTTTGTTTCTAATTGCTATCTCTTCTGCTCGGAGAGTGTCAGAACTCTCAGCTTTGCAGTGTGATTCGTCTTATCTTATCTTTCATGCCGATGAGGCGGTTCTTCGTACTAAATTAGGTTTCTTCCTAAAGTGGTTTTGGACAGAAATTTTAATCAGGAAATTGTTGTTCCTTCTCTTTGTCATAGTTCTTTTTTTCTAAAGAGGTTGTGCATGCTTTAAAATTTTATTTACAGGCGACTAAGGATTTTCACCAGTCTTCTGCCCTGTTTGTTTCGCTGGGAAACGTAAAGGTCAGAAAGCTTCTGCTACTTCTCTTTCTCTCTGGTTGAGAAGTATAATTGGTTTTGCTTATGAAACTGCTGGGCAGCAGTCTCCTGAGAGAATTGCAGCTCATTCCACTAGGGCTGTCTCTTTTTCTTGGGTTTTCAAAAACGAAGCTTCTGTGGAACGGATTTGCAAGGCTGCAACTTGGTCTTCTCTGCATTCCCTGTTCAAACTTTACAAATTGGATACTTTTGCCTCGGCTGAGGTTCTTTTGGGAGAATGGTTCTTCAAGCAGTGGTGCCATCTGTTAGGTTACCTGTCTTGTCCCTCCCTAATCATCGGTGTCCTCTAGCTTGGGTATTGGTTCCCAACATTAATTGACGATTCTCTGGACTCACCGTATCTTAGGAAATAATTTATGCTTACCTGATAAATGTATTTTATTTCCGTATACGGCGAGTCCACGGCCCGCCCTTTATTTTAAGACAGTTATTTTTAACTTTAATCTCAGGCACCTCTACACCTTGTGTTATTTCCTTTTTCTCTATTTTCCTTTGGTCGAATGACTGGGGATTGTGGGAAGGGAAGTGACATTTAACAGCTTTGCTGTGGTGCTCTTTGCCTCCTCATGCTGGCCAAAAGTGATATTCCCAACAGTAATTGATGATTCAGTGGACTCACCATATCCGGAAAGAAAGAAATTTATCAGGTAAGCAAAAATTTTGTTTCTCCTTTGTACATTTTCTAATCTGTCCAGAGAAGCTTATCTCTCCTTAACCTCTTGAATGCTAACGATGGCTCAGAGCCGTCGTTAGCACTGAACCACCTTTAGAGCAATCTGGGGGCTCCCACTGACCCCCACCCCAGCGACCGGGCCTGTATAGTGATGATGTCACTGCGCAACTTTATTTAAAATTTACAATACAAAGTATAGGGAAAGGGGGCATGCTGCTTAGAAGCCTGTATCTCAGATGGATTCACAGACTAAACACACTAAGTCCCGTTGGTTTGAATGAGAAGATTGAGTACTCATGTTTCTTATAAATTTGCATAAAGCGATTGCCCACATGTATTAAGGTAATCTAAACATACATAAAGAGTAACATTCATCTACCTATAAAGAGCAAATATCCCTATCTGATTTCCTTTAGCCTGTTAAGATTTGTATAAGTGTAAGATTTTATCTGTGAACAGTGAGTTGTATCATGAAGAGGTTAAAAATCAGCATAGGAAGACTATAACATTCAAAACCATTGTTCCGGAGCTTACCGGTGATTGTAATATAAAAATGATTGGTTAAAAAATATATATTGCATGGGGTAAGCTTTAGAGGTATATATGGTCATATGATTGTGAAATATGGCAATATAGGGATATCTCTTTCTTCTCTTAATTCACTGATGTCTTTAGCATTTTAAAAAACGTACAGATAAGTTTGTGTTAAAATGCAACAAGAAGATGGTCATAATGTAAATAAACAAAAATAATAAATATTTCTTTGGTTGTGTCTTGTGGCAAAAGACTGCAACAGGAAATAAGTGGTAAATAAGTATTTTCCCAGCCTATCCCAATTTCAGAACAGCACATACTAAGGTGGAAAATGTCACGTAATGTAGTTTGATCAACTTCTCTAACTACACCTCAGTGCAAAGGAGGCGTTACCTGAAGCAAAGAAATCAGTTTAAAGTAGGGATCAGCCTCTCTCTAGCACATCTGATGAAGCCCCGGTCTCTAACCTTGTGTGGGAGGGGCGAAACGCGTCATGCAGAGACACTGGTGACGTAGAGCCTGGAGCAGGTGAATCAAACAGACCGCCAAACTTTCTCAAGATCTCCTCCACGGTAATGCGAGCGAAGTCGCCAGCTCACACCTCTCGATGAATTCAAGTGATTCGGGTATGTCCATGTATACTTGCCATCTTTCCAGTGGTGAGCGCAGACGGATATGAAGGTGAGATTAGGCGAGGATTAAGTCTTGCTTACCGCAACAACAACAAAGTTGTTAAGAGATCAAGCATTCAACACAACAGCATCTTTGTACATTTGTATCAGCTACCTGACACATTGCATGCAATTAGTGTTGAAAAGTTTACACTGTGAACAGATGAAAAAACAAGCGGCAATATTCTACACATACTGAAGTGGATATATAAGTTCTAAGCCTGAGCGTGTAGTTTACACTTATGTGCCAGGCGATCTCAGCAAAGGTTGCAATTGTTACAAATGAACTGCTATTACTAGTAGAACTGTGATGTTTACAAAAGCGTGCAACTAGCACTCAGTGTCTGGGACTGGACATTATTATTCACAGATATCCAGTTACATCTTGTGAGTTTTTCACTGGGGCCCCGCTTGCTACATTTCACACCAGTAACCGGTTACTTGAGATTTTGATACTGTGTGTGCCATCTAGTTATAAATTGTGTCTGTATGGGCAATTCTATATAGTACTATATTAGCATACTGCAGTATCATAGTTAGGAGTTCTGTTTGTTTATCTACTCTAGGCTCTTCTTGTTTTTAGTTGTGGGTTTTGTTTTGTTGGGATTTGGGTGGAGCATAGACGTCCCACTCTTGGGAGTCATTCCGTGTATTAGTAATAAAGCAAGTTGAACACTGTGCAGCCTTGGTCCTTCTTTGATTGATACATTATCATATTCAATCCTTTTCTTGTTATAAATAGGTATAAATATATACAGATATATATATATATATACAGATATATATATATATATATATATATATATATATATATATATATATATATATATATATAGGAATATCTATTAATAAATTCTTGGAACATATTCTGCTATGTGCAGAACATGGGAATGTGAAAATATTTACAGTAAAAACACCAGTATAACACTTTGTTAAAGGGATAGGAAACTCAAAATTAAACTTGCATGATTCAGATAGAGCATGTCATTTTAAGACACCTTTAAATTCACTTCTATTTTCAAATGTGCTTCGTTCTCTTAGTATTTTTCTAGATTGTAAGTTCCCATGGGAATAGGGCCCACAATTCCCCCTGTATTTGTCTATAAAAATGTTGTCTTTTATCGTATTGTTTCTCTATTGTACTGTTATCCTTGTACCCATGGGCAGCGCTGCGGAATCTGTCGGCGCTTTATAAATAAAGAATAATAATAATAATATCCCTTGTTAAAAAAAGAATATGCACATATCATACACTAGTGGGAGCTGCTGCTAATTGGTGCCTGCACACATTTGTTTCTTGTGATTGGCTAAATAGATATTTTCAGCTTCTTGTCAGTAGTGCAATAACAAGAGAATTAAGAAAATTTGATAATATACAGGGAGTGCAGAATTATTAGGCAAATGAGTATTTTGACCACATCATCCTCTTTATGCATGTTGTCTTACTCCAAGCTGTATAGGCTCGAAAGCGTACTACCAATTAAGCATATTAGGTGATGTGCATCTCTGTAATGATAAGGGGTGTGGTCTAAAGACATCAACACCCTATATCAGGTGTGCATAATTATTAGGCAACTTCCTTTCCTTTGGCAAAATGGGTCAAAAGAAGGACTTGACAGGCTCAGAAAAGTCAAAAATAGTGAGATATCTTGCAGAGGGATGCAGCACTCTTAAAATTGCAAAGCTTCTGAAGCGTGATCATCGAACAATCAAGCGTTTCATTCAAAATAGTCAACAGGGTCGCAAGAAGCGTGTGGAAAAACCAAGGCGCAAAATAACTGCCCATGAACTGAGAAAAGTCAAGCGTGCAGCTGCCAAGATGCCACTTGCCACCAGTTTGGCCATATTTCAGAGCTGCAACATCACTGGAGTGCCCAAAAGCACAAGGTGTGCAATACTCAGAGACATGGCCAAGGTAAGAAAGGCTGAAAGACGACCACCACTGAACAAGACACACAAGCTGAAACGTCAAGACTGGGCCAAGAAATATCTCAAGACTGATTTTTCTAAGGTTTTATGGACTGATGAAATGAGAGTGAGTCTTGATGGGCCAGATGGATGGGCCCGTGGCTGGATTGGTAAAGGGCAGAGAGCTCCAGTCCGACTCAGACGCCAGCAAGGTGGAGGTGGAGTACTGGTTTGGGCTGGTATCATCAAAGATGAGCTTGTGGGGCCTTTTCGGGTTGAGGATGGAGTCAAGCTCAACTCCCAGTCCTACTGCCAGTTTCTGGAAGACACCTTCTTCAAGCAGTGGTACAGGAAGAAGTCTGCATCCTTCAAGAAAAACATGATTTTCATGCAGGACAATGCTCCATCACACACGTCCAAGTACTCCACAGCGTGGCTGGCAAGAAAGGGTATAAAAGAAGAAAATCTAATGACATGGCCTCCTTGTTCACCTGATCTGAACCCCATTGAGAACCTGTAGTCCATCATCAAATGTGAGATTTACAAGGAGGGAAAACAGTACACCTCTCTGAACAGTGTCTGGGAGGCTGTGGTTGCTGCTGCACGCAATGTTGATGGTGAACAGATCAAAACACTGACAGAATCCATGGATGGCAGGCTTTTGAGTGTCCTTGCAAAGAAAGGTGGCTATATTGGTCACCGATTTGTTTTTGTTTTGTTTTTGAATGTCAGAAATGTATATTTGTGAATGTTGAGATGTTATATTGGTTTCACTGGTAAAAATAAATAATTGAAATGGGTATATATTTGTTTTTTGTTAAGTTGCCTAATAATTATGCACAGTAATAGTCACCTGCACACACAGATATCCCCCTAAAATAGCTATAACTAAAAACAAATTAAAAACTACTTCCAAAACTATTTAGCTTTGATATTAATGAGCTTTTTGGGTTCATTGAGAACATGGTTGTTGTTCAATAATAAAATTAATCCTCAAAAATACAACTTGCCTAATAATTCTGCACTCCCTGTAATTAAATTGGAAAGTTGGTTAAAATTGTATGTTCTTTCGGAATCATAAAAGAAAAATGTTGGGGTTTACTATCCCTTTAAATAATATGAAAATTGCATAAATATGATTATACATGTTTCCTATAGTTGCCATTTTTCCAACATATATACACATATAAACAAATAAATACACATATATACACACCACCAGCAAAAAGATTTACTGACTGAAGGCTCAGATGATGTTTAGCATTTTATTAGCAATAAAGTATTTTTTAATTAAAAGAATGTACTTTTATTTTTTTAGACATAATTCTATTGCACACTTAAGCTACATAAATATAACTTTTATATGCACTGGGAAACTGTGACTCACTTTATTGCTATATTCGCTCAATTGCGGTGGTCTGGAACTGAACCCGCAATATCTCTGAGATACGCCTGTGTGTATATATAATTCTCCAGATACTCTCCCTCCGTCCCCTTCGCTCTGATCATGACCTCTACTCTCCTCCTCTCTTGTTACCTCCTCATATTCCCGTTTACAGGACTTCTCCAGACTGACCCCATCTTGTGGAACTCTCTGCCTCGCTCCACAAGAGTCTCCCCTAATTTCTCCAACATTGGTGTGTCCGGTCCACGGCGTCATCCTTACTTGTGGGAATATCTCTTCCCCAACAGGAAATGGCAAAGAGTCCCAGCAAAGCTGGCCATATAGTCCCTCCTAGGCTCCGCCCACCCCAGTCATTCTCTTTGCCGTAGCACAGGCAACATCTCCACGGAGATGGTTAAGAGTATGTGGTGTTTAGTTGTAGTTTTTTATTCTACTATCAAGAGTTTGTTATTTTAAAATAGTGCTGGTATGTACTATTTACACATACACATATTTACACATAGAAAAGGATGAAGATTTCTGTTTGTGAGAGGAAGATGATTTTAGCAGACAGTAACTGAAATCGATTGCTGTTTCCACATAGGACTGTTGAGATGAAGTAACTTCAGTTGGGGGAAACAGTTAGCAGACTTTTCTGCTTAAGGTATGACTAGCCATATTTCTAACAAGACTGTGTAATGCTGGAAGGCTGTCATTTCCCCTCATGGGGACCGGTAAGCCATTTTCTTAGTCTCAAACAGAATAAAGGGCTTAATATGGGCTATAAAACTGGTAGACACTTTTATGGGCTAAATCGATTGCTTTATTTGGACATTTTATACATGTTTATGCTGATAATTCACACTTATAAACTTGGGGAACGTTTTTTAACGTCAGGCACTATGTTAGACACCTTTTCCAGTCAGGAAGGGCCTTCCCAGTTGTAGGCTGAGCCTCATTTTCGCGCCATTACTGCGCAGTTGTTTTTGAGAGCAAGACATGCAGATGCATGTGTGAGGACCTGAAAGTAGTTGGAAAAGTTCCTAAAAGGCGTCATTTGGTATCTTATTCCCCTCTGGGCTTGGTAAAGTCACAGCAAAGGCTGTAGCTGGGACTGTATAGGTGTTAAATCTGTAACCGGCTCCGGTTTCGTTATTTTAAGGGTTAATGCTCTGAAAATTGGTGTGCAATACTTTTAATGCTTTAAGACACTGTGGTGAAATTTTGGTAAATTTTGAACAATTCCTTCATATATTTTCACATATTCAGTAATAACGTGTGCTCTGTTTAAAATTTAAAGAGACAGTAACGGTTTTGTTTTAAAACGGTTTTTGTGCTTTATTGACAAGTTTAAGCCTGTTTAACATGTCTGTGCCTTCAGATAAGCTATGTTCTATATGTATGAAAGCCAATGTATCTCCCCCTTCAAAATTGTGTGATAATTGTGCCATAGCGTCCAAACAAAGTAAGGACAGTACTGCCACAGATAATGAAATTGCCCAAGATGATTCCTCAGATGAAGGGAGTAGACATGGTTCTACATCATCTCCTTCTGTGTCTACACCAGTTTTGCCCACGCAGGAGGCCCCTAGTACTTCTAGCGCGCCAATGCTTATTACCATGCAACAATTGACGGCTGTAATGGATAACTCCATAGCAAATATTTTATCCAAAATGCCTGCATATCAGAGAAAGCGCGATTGCTCTGTTTTAAACACTGAAGAGCAGGAGGGCGCTGATGATAATTGTTCTGTCATACCCTCACACCAATCTGAAGGGGCCATGAGGGAGGTTTTGTCAGATGGGGAAATTTCAGATTCAGGAAAAATTTCTCAACAGGCTGAACCTGATGTTGTGACATTTAAATTTAAATTAGAACATCTCCGTGCACTGCTTAAGGAGGTGTTATCTACTCTGGATGATTGTGACAACTTGGTCATTCCAGAAAAATTATGCAAGATGGACAAGTTCCTAGAGGTTCCGGTGCACCCCGACGCTTTTCCTATACCCAAGCGGGTGGCGGACATAGTGAATAAGGAGTGGGAGAAGCCCGGCATACCTTTTGTTCCCCCTCCTATATTTAAGAAATTATTTCCTATGGTCGACCCCAGAAAGGACTTATGGCAGACAGTCCCTAAGGTCGAGGGGGCAGTTTCTACTCTAAACAAGCGCACTACTATTCCTATCGAGGATAGTTGTGCTTTCACAGATCCTATGGATAAAAAATTGGAAGGTTTGCTTAAAAAGATTTTTGTACAGCAAGGTTACCTTCTACAACCCATTTCGTGCATTGTTCCTGTCACTACAGCAGCGTGGTTCTGGTTCGAGGAACTAGAAAAGTCGCTCAGTAGAGAGACTCCATATGAGGAGGTTATGGACAGAGTTCACGCACTTAAGTTGGCTAACACTTTTATTTTAGATGCTGCTTTGCAATTAGCTAGATTAGCGGCGAAAAATTCAGGGTTTGCAATTGTGGCGCGCAGAGCTCTTTGGCTAAAGTCTTGGTCAGCGGATGTATCATCCAAGACAAAATTGCTTAACATCCCCTTCAAGGGTAAAACTCTCTTTGGACCAGAATTGAAAGAGATTATCTCAGACATCACTGGGGGAAAGGGTCACGCCCTCCCACAAGATAGGCCTTTCAAGGCCAAGAATAAGTCTAATTTTCGTTCCTTTCGTAATTTCAGGAACGGACCGGGCTCTAATACCTCACAGACCAAACCAGCCTGGAAACCGATGCAAGGCTGGAACAAGGGTAAGCAGGCCAAGAAGCCTGCCGCTGCTAACAAAACAGCATGAAGGAGTAGCCCCCGATCCGGGACCGGATCTAGTGGGGGGCAGACTCTCTCTCTTTGCTCAGGCTTGGGCAAGACATGTTCAGGATCCCTGGACGCTAGAAATAGTTTCTCAGGGTTATCTTCTGGAATTCAAGGAACTACCCCAAGGGGAAGGTTCCACATGTCTCACTTATCCTCAAACCAAATAAAGAGACAGGCGTTCTTACATTGTGTAGAAGACCTGTTAAAGATGGGAGTGATACACCCAGTTCCAATGACGGAACAAGGAATGGGATTTTACTCAAATCTGTTCGTAGTTCCCAAAAAAGAGGGAACCTTCAGACCAATTCTGGATTTAAAGATCCTATACAAATTTCTCAGGATACCATCGTTCAAAATGGAAACCATTCGAACGATTCTACCCACTATCCAAGAAGGTCAATTTATGACTACCGTGGATCTAAAGGATGCGTACCTACATATTCCTATCCACAAAGAACATCATCAGTTCCTAAGGTTCGCCTTTCTGGACAAACATTACCAGTTTGTGGCCCTCCCATTCGGATTAGCCACTGCTCCAAGGATTTTCACAAAGGTACTCGGGTCCCTTCTAGCGGTTCTAAGACCGAGGGGCATTGCAGTAGTACCATACTTGGACGACATTCTAATACAAGCGTCATCCCTTTCAAAATCAAAGGCTCATACAGACATTGTTCTGGCCTTTCTCAGATCTCACGGATGGAAGGTGAACATAGAAAAAAGTTCTCTGTCTCCGTCAACCAGAGTTCCCTTCTTGGAAACAATAATAGATTCCTTAGAAATGAAGATCTTTCTGACAGATGTCAGAAAGTCAAAACTTCTAAGCGCTTGTCAAGTTCTTCATTCTGTTCCACGTCCTTCCATAGCTCAGTGCATGGAAGTAGTAGGGTTGATGGTTGCGGCAATGGACATAGTTCCTTTTGCGCGAATTCATCTAAGACCATTACAACTGTGCATGCTGAAACAGTGGAATGGGGACTATACAGATTTGTCTCCAGTGATTCAAGTAGATCAGAAGACCAGAGATTCACTCCGTTGGTGGATATCCCTGGACCACCTATCCCAGGTAATGAGCTTCCGCAGACCAGAGTGGGTCATTGTCACGACCGACGCCAGTCTAGTGGGCTGGGGTGCGGTCTGGGAATCCCTGAAAGCTCAGGGACTATGGTCTCGGGAAGAGTCTCTTCTCCCGATAAACATTCTGGAACTAAGAGCGATATTCAATGCTCTCAGGGCTTGGCCTCAGCTTGCAAAGGCCAGATTCATAAGATTCCAATCAGACAACATGATGACTGTTGCGTATATCAATCATCAGGGGGGAACAAGGAGTTCCCTGGCGATGAAAGAAGTAACCAAAATAATACAATGGGCGGAGAATCACTCCTGCCATCTATCTGCGATCCACATCCCAGGTGTGGAAAACTGGGAAGCGGATTATCTGAGTCGTCAGACATTCCATCCGGGGGAGTGGGAACTCCACCCGGAGATTTTTGCCCAATTGACTCAATTATGGGGCATTCCAGACATGGATCTGATGGCGTCTCGTCAGAACTTCAAGGTTCCTTGCTACGGGTCCAGATCCAGGGATCCCAAGGCGACTCTAGTGGATGCATTAGTAGCGCCTTGGACCTTCAACCTTGCTTATGTGTTTCCACCGTTTCCTTTCATTCCCAGGCTGGTAGCCAGGATCAAACAGGAGAGGGCCTCGGTGATCTTGATAGCCCCTGCGTGGCCACGCAGGACTTGGTATGCAGACCTGGTGAATATGTCATCGGTTCCACAATGGAAGCTACCTTTGAGACAGGACCTTCTTGTTCAGGGTCCATTCGAACATCCAAATCTGGTCTCCCTCCAGCTGACGGCTTGGAGATTGAACGCTTGATTCTATCAAAGCGTGGGTTTTCAGATTCTGTGATTGATACTCTGGTTCAGGCCAGAAAACCGGTAACTAGAAAGATTTACCATAAGATATGGAAAAGATATATCTGCTGGTGTGAATCCAAGGGATTACCTTGGAATAAGATAAAAATTCCTAAGATTCTTTCCTTTCTGCAAGAAGGTTTGGATAAAGGATTATCTGCGAGTTCTCTAAAGGGACAGATTTCTGCTTTATCTGTCTTACTACACAAACGACTGGCATCTATGCCAGATGTTCAAGCATTTGTTCAGGCTCTGGTTAGGATCAAGCCTGTTTACAGACCTTTGACTCCTCCCTGGAGTTTAAATTTAGTTCTTTCAGTTCTTCAAGGGGTTCCGCTTGAACCTCTACATTCCATAGATATTAAGTTGTTATCTTGGAAAGTTTTGTTTTTGGTTGCTATTTCTTCTGCTAGAAGAGTTTCAGAGTTATCTGCTCTGCAGTGTGCTCCGCCCTATCTGGTGTTCCATGCAGATAAGGTGGTTTTGCGTACTAAGCCTGGTTTTCTTCCTAAGGTTGTTTCTAACAAAAATATTAACCAGGAGATGGTTGTACCTTCTTTGTGTCCGAATCCAGTTTCAAAGAAGGAACGTTTGTTACACAATTTGGACGTAGTCCGTGCTCTAAAATTCTATTTAGAAGCTACAAAAGATTTCAGACAAACATCTTCTCTGTTTGTCGTCTATTCTGGTAAAAGGAGAGGTCAAAAAGCGACTTCTACCTCTCTTTCCTTTTGGCTTAAAAGCATCATCCGTTTGGCTTACGAGACTGCCGGACGGCAGCCTCCTGAAAAAATCACAGCTCACTCCACTAGGGCTGTGGCTTCCACATGGGCCTTCAAGAACGAGGCTTCTGTTGATCAGATATGTAAGGCAGCGACTTGGTCTTCACTGCACACTTTTGCCAAATTTTACAAATTTGATACTTTTGCTTCTTCGGAGGCTATTTTTGGGAGAAAGGTTTTGCAAGCCGTGGTGCCTTCCGTTTAGGTAACCTGATTTGCTCCCTCCCTTCATCCGTGTCCTAAAGCTTTGGTATTGGTTCCCACAAGTAAGGATGACGCCGTGGACCGGACACACCATTGTTGGAGAAAACAGAATTTATGCTTACCTGATAAATTACTTTCTCCAACGGTGTGTCCGGTCCAGGGCCCGCCCTGGTTTTTTAATCAGGTCTGATGAATTATTTTCTCTAACTACAGTCACCACGGTACCATATGGTTTCTCCTATATTTTTCCTCCTGTCCGTCGGTCGAATGACTGGGGTGGGCGGAGCCTAGGAGGGACTATATGGCCAGCTTTGCTGGGACTCTTTGCCATTTCCTGTTGGGGAAGAGATATTCCCACAAGTAAGGATGACGCCGTGGACCGGACACACCGTTGGAGAAAGTAATTTATCAGGTAAGCATAAATTCTGTTTTTGAAAGCTTCAAGCGCTCCCTAGAGACTATACTGTTCAGGGATGCATACAACCTACATTAACCTTTTCTTAATACCAGTTCCTCTCTTCCCAATACTATCCCGCCATGAACCCCCTTAGCATGCAAGTCTAAGAGCCCAACTGTTAGCAGTTCACCTTCATATGAGCTGACTACAACAGTGCGACTCTCTGCAGAGCCCTCTACCCATTTGATCCTTATAAATGCTACCTTGTATACTGCCTACGTTTACAGCGCTGCGGAATCTGTTGGCGCTCTACAAATAACCGATAATAATAATAATAATAATATACATACACATATACGTAGACAATTTAGACATGTATAGGTATGTATCTCAAAAAGCCCTTTGCCTGCCTTTTTTTCTAACACCTGAAAGTTAACCACAGCTCTGAGAATGCGCCAATTTGATGAGCGTTAACCCAATTGCGCTCAAGCGATAGCATTTACTTTCAACTTGTAATACGAGCGCAATTTAACTTTCACGCAAGTGGACGCGAAAACCTAATAACGCTTGCACGGAAACGATAGAGCTCCACTCGTAATCTGGCCCATATTGTTTAAAGGAGGCTTCTAAACAAGGACATTGTTTCAAAATTAATTTATAATAATAGACTTAGATACTTTAACATGTACTGCTTGTGGAAGAGAATGTGACACGATGGTACGACAGGAGATGTCAGATAAATTATGGGAATTTTTTTACTAATAAAAAGAGGAAAACAAAATCAGATTATCACACAGAAATAAGCAAGTTCAACCCTTTCACAGCTATTACATACCTCTCTGATCTGATAGTCATTTTTAGTCTTTTACATTTATTGCATTAAAACAATTTCAGGGGCTGCCCTGTGAAATACCTACATAAAATTATATCAGAATTATCTACCAATGACAGGGGCATTTATAACTATGTGTTTTATTGGAGGGGGAAGAAAGGGGCTCTAAAATAATCTCCCTCTCACCCTAATAAAAACCTCCCTATGCTTAGTGGGGGCAGATGATCTGTATCCTTCAGATACATCATTCATGTGTACTCACCTGTACTGATATTGTCCCTGATTTTCTGCATCACAGCTTGTAGCTATTTACATATAGAACAATCACCCACATAATCTCACCTGCATTTATATTGTTAAATATTTCACGCTCTGGCACATTCATTTGCCACTGATCATCTGTTTGTTCCAGGTTACATAAAATCTTAGCATCATTGTCATCTGAATAAAAACAAAAGAATCACAATATCTGGTTTCTGTGCTACATTTTTAACATAAGATTAAAATAAAAATGTGTACAGTAAATAAACCTGAGCCTACATCATTAGCAGTCACATCCTGAAGAAACATTCCATGTAATGACATTAGCATAACAGTAAATACAACCTGTGTCATGCAGTAAAGTGAGTTAGCTGCAAATCAGTTACTTTACTAGCTACAAATACAGCCATTGATGGGACCAATCAGAATTCCCATGTGACATGTATTGCACACGCTTTGTAGAGTTTTCCACATTTTTCATTAAAATCGAAAAACAACCAATTTATATTAAACTTTATAAATGCACTTACATCACTGTAACACCCCATATACCTGACATGGAGACAATACAGCGCTAGTATCCCAACAGCCACTATACCTGACATGGGAACCATACAGCACTAGTATTCCAACAGCTCCTATACCTGACATGGGGACATATAGCACTAGTATTCTAAAAAATGCTATACCTGACATTGGGACAATAGAGCACTAGTATTCTGACAGCCCCCTATACCTGACATAGAGACAATACAGCACTAGTATTCTGACAGCCCCTTATACCTTACATGGGGACAATACAGCACTAGTATTCCAGCAGCCCCTATACCTGACATGGGGACAATACAGCACTAGTATTCCAGCAGCCTCTATACCTGACATGGGGACAATACAGCACTAGTATTCCAGAAGCCCCTATATCTGATATGGGAACAATATAGCACTAGTATTCCAGCAGCCCCTATACCTGATATGGGAACAATATAGCACTAGTATTCCAGCAGCCCCTATACCTGATATGGGAACAATATAGCACTAGTATTCCAGCAGCCCCTATACGTGACTTGGGGACAATATAGAACTAGTATTCCAACAGCCCCTATAAATGACATGGTGACAATACAGTACTAAAATTCCAGCCGCCCCTATACCTGATATGGGGACAATTACAGGACTACAGCGATAGACACTATATTAAAAATGTATTTCAAAATTATAATTTTTTTTTTTAACAATAAAGATATTTAAAAAGCAAATTTTTATTTCAGCCTTATCTCTATAAGGCTGAAATAAAAATTTGCTTTTTAAATATCTTTATTGTTAAAAAAAAAATTTAGTACTGTATTGTCACAAAACCTAAGAATGTAAGATGGTTTTCCTACTTTACATAAACGTTTTTTCATATAAAAATATTAATATATAAAAATGCTGTAATATTCCTAACAAAATATTTACCTCTCACTCCTCTTTAAAAAAAATCATGTATTTCTCTTAAATGCAAAACTTGTTTATAAACAAACAGTTCATTAGTTCACACATGATGCATTCACTGTACTGTGATTTACTCTCTGTCACTCACTTCTGTAGTGTATGTGCATTTCCCAAGTGAGATATTTTATTACTACACAGTGTTACCTGAGCTCTCATTTCCTGGGATCTCCATAGTCCTTAATGCTTGGTGAGTCTCCATCATGACGTTCTTGTAAAGCTCCTTGTGTCCCTCTATATACTTCCACTCCTTCATAGAGAAATACAAGGCAACATCATCATACTTTATAGGTACCTGAAACACACACAACTCATTCAGCACTGACGCAGGGACTAGTTCTGCCACACACTTTTACTGACAAAGCCCGGATAATGATCACTGAGAATCTACAGAGACACAGGCAGAAGGTCACTATGACAGACGGAAGATACTGCCCTGGCACTGGAATTATGTCCCATTCCCCAGTGAATGCTGCTGTGGGGGAAGTGTTACTGAGAAAATGCAGACACAGAAGGAACTACACACAGGGCCAAATTGGTCAGTAAAGGAAGTCACTATGTCCTGGTATAATGTCACATAACCCAGCAGTGCCCACCTCACCTTTACCCAAACTAAGTACAGGTGTCCCTCGGTTTACAACGGTTCAATTCGCACCGTTTCAGAATAACAACCCTTTTTTCAGTCATGTGACTGCTATAGAAAAGCATTGAGAAGCAGTGCATTGATTAAAATAGCCAGTAGTTGGAGCTGTCCGCTTGTGTTGCAGCAAAGATATGCAAGCCAAGCAAGCTGAAATTAATCAGTTTAACCAGACCTGAGCTATCGAGCAGCTTGCAAAGGAACAAAATCTGTCTATAAATCAATCCAGATTGGAATGCATAGAAAGAACTGTTTGCAGAAAAATGCAAGTAAAGTCTGTGTTGTGTGATTATTTTATTAGGTTAATAATGCTGTTTAGCATTTAAAGTCTTCATTTCAAAGCTTTAAAAATAATGTAGGTGTTACTTATGCCAATTTTGGGAGGGGCCTGGAACCTAACTCCCTCACTTCCCATTGACATACATTATAAACTGGGTTTCAATTTACAACGGTTGTGATTTACAACCATTCCTTCTGGAACCTAACCCCGGCGTAAACTGAGGGCTACCTGTACAATTCTCCAAACAGGACAGCGTATAAGTGGTCATAGAAGATGCTGACGTCAGTTTGTAATATAAAAAAGTCTTTGTCATAAACCGTTAAAAAGAAAAATCCACTTCAAGACTTTACAGGGCACAGCACAGCAAACATGGAGTACTCAGCGTACCCGGCGTCCACAGTTGACGCGTTTCACGCCCACAAGGCGTTTCATCAGAGCTGATTACCATAACACATACAGAACTATTTATCAAGAAGGAGTTGGTTATATAAACCAATGAGAATCCATTAACTATTATCTTCCTTCTCACTGCATTAAAACATACAAATAATTAATACATCATTCAACAATAATTCATAGTTTAAAAACAGAAGAACATGAACTCAGGTACTGATTACTCTCTTGGACATTAGACATTAATAGCAACTCCATATTGTTGTTTCTAAATATATCTTTTTCATAATAATAGTTAGTCAGCCTCCGTTGTTTAGTCGAAATAATTCTTAGGGATTATAATCAAGTAACTCTACTGTTAACAATTAAAGACAGCAGAAAATATCAATTCCGTATAAAAATATAAATGAAGGAGTTTCGCTAGTAATCCATATTTGACAATGTATCACTGTTAAGTTACATTACACTTGATTATTGTTACTATATCATCATTATTCCTTAGAAGAAATGAACCTCATGCAATGCATTACTTTCCTTTAAATAAACAAATATTGCAATAAATATGAATATCTGAAAAATATTCTTAACTCTTTCTTGCACTTTTGTTATACTCATTATTATAGTCTACCTTTTAATTTCATGATGGTATATTTACATATTTTGTATATTATATATATTCAATGGTCTATTTTAAGTCTGATCAATAAATAGTTTTAAGTCACTTATTTTATTGATACCATACAGATGTCCCGTTTTGAGGGTGTGAATCCAATAGATCTCACGCTTACTCAGGGCAGCATACCTATCTCCTCCTCTTAATCCTAAGGTAACACATTCTATTTCCTGGAACCCGAAAGCACCAAACCTATCATCATGTTTTGCAAAGTGTTTTGCTACAGGCGTTTTCGGTACCTCGGCCTCCAGGGAAAGGAGGTGCTCCCGGATCCTGTCCTTCAAAAGCCTTGGGGTTAATCCTGTGTATTGCATCTTACAAATTTTGCAGGTTATTAAATATACGACAAACGCTGAATTGCAGTTAATACGGCTCTATCTTATATTCCTGTTTTGTATGAGTTGATACAAAGGAATCTCCTGTATCAACATACTTACAACTTTTGCACGGATTGACACCACGTTTAAAAAACCTGCTTTTAGTTGTTAACTAATTTCTTTTTGATTTTTCATTTGTTACATTTTCTCCAAAGTTTCTTTGAACTATGTCTCCTATAGTTTTAGATTTCCTTGAAATAAAGTTACACATTTTGGAAACATTTCTCAGGTCTAAATCTCTTTCAAGTATGGGCATCCTTTTTCTAATTATCTTACATATTTCACCATATTGTTTGCTGTAAGTTGTGATGAAATTAATACCTCCTTTTTTAAAACCCCTATTCTTGTTTTTCCTTTCTCTCAATAGGGAATCCCTGTCCATATTGGAAACTTTAAAGGGACATTTCTTTCAATAGATTTAAATCATAACCTCTATCACATCATCTATTTGTTAATAGATCTGCATGTTTCCAGTAACTATCTGTTATGGTATAACCATGTTATCGAGGGTTAATACCAGATGAAAGATGCCCTGAATACAGGATCAGCAACACACGAATCCAGTTAATTTCCCCACAAACACGAGACCAAGCTCCGTCTTGAAGGTAAAACAGAATCTACTTTATTGAGGGCTATATACACGGTAGTTATGCAGGTCTCCCACCTGGTTGACACTCTCCTTCAACTCTCAGAGCTCTGTGTTTTCTTTAAAATCAGGTCCTTTTGCTCAGATACTTGTTTATAGTCCTTCTCCTGCTTACTTCTGGTTCAAAAACAACTCCAACTGTCTTAGACAAAACAGTTACTCAAAACTGAAGTTAACCCCTCCAACAACAGTTACTCAAAACTGAAGTTAACCCCTCCAGTACTGTTGGATTTGCACCCTGTACCTATAATGAGCACAGGGTGACTTAACATAATGCCCGAATCCATAATCCGTAGGGAGGTTGACAGAGGGGTCTGTCACACTATCTAATGTGGTACAGTTTCTTCTCAACCTTATATACTGTCCCTTTGGTATACTTTTCTTTAACTGGTATGGGTGTGAAGAATCTGCCCTCAAAATTGTGTTTCCAGAAATCTCCTTACTATATACCTCTGTGACTATTACATTATCTCCATGACTTAGTTTTACGTCCAAATACGGAATGGAGTCATCTGAGGACTCATAGGTAAATTTCAAATTTCCTCAGTTGTCATTCAGGCGTCTTACAAAGTCATCAAGTTCTATGTTGTCACCTTTCCAAAACAAAAGCATATTGTCAATATATCTTGTATAGAATTGGATGTTCTGGCTTTATATATTATTAAAGCCAAAAATTGCCTTCTCTGCATAATCTGCCAAATATAATTTTGCATATGATGGGGCGAATTTCGCCCCCATCGCAAATTTCCCTCTTGAATATAAAATTCTCCATCTAATATAAAATAATGAAGTACTATGGTCTAGATAACAATTCAAGAGATAATTTGGTCTGTGCTTCACACAATCAGTATAGCTCGATATGGTATTAGAAATCACTGGTTAAAATATTTAACGAAAGACTTGTTTGTTGTGTGCAATTTAATTAGTGCATTACATGCTTATAATGAGATGTTCTAATTAGCATGCTTAACAAACAACATAATATTACCAGCCGATTATCAAGTTCATGATGCACACAATGATAAACTGTTTTTATTGCTTTTTTAAAAAAATTGTGTAAACGGTTAATGGGAGCAGCAATTGCAGGTTCCCTAACCCCACCACCAATAAACACTTAAACAGTCATACCCTATAGCATTTAACCCCTAATCTGTCAGGCCCCCACAGCAATAACCCTACCACCCCTAAGACCCCCTAACCACACTTAACCCTTAAATTCTCTAACCCTTTTTTAGGCGCTTATAACTTTTGTTTGAATAAAAAAAATCTTTGAAATGTGACAGTGTAATGTGAACCACCAATTCTTCTTTGTAGTTTAGAAGTGTTTCTGTTGAGGTAGAATTAATTCTAATATGAGAATCACAACTGCGGCCTTGTTGAATTTTTATAAAAATGTTCTGTCACTTTAAATAATTCTTATACGCTTGATAGCAGCATTTGTAGCTCAAAATAAAGACACTCATTAAAATATATGGATATATAATAATGTCAGACACTAGATGGCACCAGAGAACAACTTGTAACAACTGCACAATACTTTAATACATTTGTTGCAGATTCAGAGAGACATTTTTATATAAACAAACTGCTGCCTTAAACCAATAGATCCTGCCAGATGATAGAAGGACATACAGTTTTATGTTATAAACTGATATCAGGAAAAAATTAATTAAATAGTATACATACAAAACATAGTCAGATCAAACTTAAAGTAGCTGTGTAAGCGCTTACCAAAAACAGACAGAGCTGAACAGGAGACAAAGAGAGATTGCTGCAACTTGATAATGTCATGACACAACAGCTGATCAGAAGTGCAGTCCCGTGAAGTAGTTTGAAGGAGATTCACAAACATAGGCCTAGATTTAGAGTTTTGTCGGTAACGACCCGCGTAGCTAACGCTGGGTTTTTTCTTGCCGCACCTTTTAAATACCTCTGGTATTGAGAGTTCACAGAATGGCTGCGTTAGGCTCCAAAAAGGGAGCATACAGGCATATTTACCGCCACTGCAACTCTCGATATCAGAGTTGCTTACGGACGCGGCCAGCTTCAAAAACGTGCTCGTGCACGATTCCCCCATAGGAAACAATGGGGCTGTTTGAGCTGAAAAAAAAACCTAACACCTGCAAAAAAGCCGCGTTCAGCTCCTAACGCAGCCCCATTGTTTGCTATGGGGAAACACTTCCTACGTCTGCACCTAACACTCTAACATGTACCCCGAGTCTAAACACCCCTAACCTTACACTTATTAACCCCTAATCTGCCGCCCCCGCTATCGCTGACCCCTGCATATTATTATTAACCCCTAATCTGCCGCTCCGTAAACCGCCGCTACTTACATTATCCCTATGTATCCCTAATCTGCTGCCACTAACACCGACGACCCCTGGGTGGTGGGTTGTAATGTTGGGGGGGGGGGGTGTGTATTGTATGTGTTTTTTTACAGGCAAAAGAGCTGAATTTCTTGGGGCATGCCCCGCAAAGGGCCCTTTTCAGGGCTGGTAAGGTAAAAGAGCTTTGAACTTTTGTAATTTAGAATAGGATAGGGCATTTTTTTATTTTGGGGGGCTTTGTTATTTTATTAGGGGGCTTAGAGTAGGTGTAATTAGTTTAAAATTGTTGTAATATTTTTCTAATGTTTGTAAATATTTTTTTATTTTTTGTAACTTAGTTCTTTTTTATTTTTTGTACTTTAGTTAGTTTATTTAATTGTATTTATTTGTAGGCATTGTATTTAATTCATTTATTGATAGTGTAGTGTTAGGTTTAATTGTAGGTAATTGTAGGTATTTAATTTATTTATTGATAGTGTAGTGTTAGGTTTAATTGTAACTTAGGTTAGGATTTATTTTACATGTAAATTTGTAATTATTTTAACTATTTTAGCTATTAAATAGTTCTTAACTATTTAATAGCTATTGTACCTGGTTAAAATAAATACAAAGTTACCTGTAAAATAAATATAAATCCTAAAATAGCTATAATATAATTATATATATATTAGGGTTTATTTTACAGGTAAGTATTTAGCTTTAAATAGGAATAATTTATTTAATAAGAGTTAATTTATTTCGTTAGATTTAAATTATATTTAGCTTAGGGGGATGTTAGGGTTAGATTTAGCTTTAGGGGTTAATCCATTTATTACAGTAGCGGCGAGATTCGGTCGGCAGATTAGGGGTTAATAATTGAAGTTAGGTGTCGGCGATGTTAGGGAGGGCAGATTAGGGGTTAATACTATTTATTATAGGGTTATTGAGGCGGGAGTGAGGCGGATTAGGGGTTAATAACTTTATTATAGTAGCGGTGCGGTCCGCTCGGCAGATTAGGGGTTAATAAGTGTAGGCAGGTGGAGGCGACGTTGAGGGGGGCAGATTAGGGGTTAATAAATATAATATAGGGGTCGGCGGTGTTAGGGGCAGCAGATTAGGGGTACATAAGTATAACGTAGGTGGCGGTCGGCAGATTAGGGGTTAATTATTGTAGGTAGCTGGCGGCGACGTTGTGGGGGGCAGGTTAGGGGTTAATAAATATAATATAGGGGTCGGCGATGTTAGGGGCAGCAGATTAGGGGTACATAAGTATAACGTAGGTGGCGGTCGGCAGATTAGGGGTTAAAAAAATTTAATTGAGTGGCGGCGATGTGGGGGGACCTCGGTTTAGGGGTACATAGGTAGTTTATGGCTGTTAGTGTACTTTAGAGCACAGTAGTTAAGAGCTTTATGAACCGGCGTTAGCCCAGAAAGCTCTTAACTACTGACTTTTTTCTGCGGCTGGAGTTTTGTCGTTAGATTTCTAACGCTCACTTCAGACACGACTCTAAATACCGGAGTTAGAAAGATCCCATTGAAAAGATAGGATACGCAATTGACGTAAGGGGATCTGCGGTATGGAAAAGTCGCGGCTGAAAAGTGAGCGTTAGACCCTTTCCTGACTGACTCCAAATACCGGCGGTAGCCTAAAACCAGCGTTAGGAGCCTCTAACGCTGGTTTTCACGGCTACCGCCAAACTCTAAATCTAGGCCTTAGAAAGGATGATGATCAGCTACAAATTGCAACAGATACAACTTTAGGAGCTGGATAACAATATGAGAGAAGACACGCTGGATACCTTGAAGACAACAGGTCAGTGGAACCGGATGCAATACCAAGCAATGATTGGAGGGTTCACAGCTGATTTATAGTCATAGGAGTGAACTTAGTACTTAAAGGGATATGAACAGATGATAACATGATGAAAAATAATGGAAATAACGGATGTTGAAAGCTATGAATGTACAAAGTATTACAGAACCCCCCCCCCATAGCCGAACCACTACGTAGGTCAAGACTGGGGACTGTCAGGAAAACGTCTATGAAATAGGGAAATCAGGCGGGGAGCAGATATATTAACAACTGGTTCCCAGGAATCCTCATCGGAATGATAGCCAAGCCAGTGTACAAGATACTCCAGAACCCCATTCCTGCGCCCGGAATCCAGAATGGAATTGTCAGGGTTTTTTCCCTGTTTTGTTTGCCATGTGCTGCTGGCAGCCATTTTACTCACCTCTCTTCCTAAATACGGTGCATTTGTGGGGGATGCTGCTCATTTCCTGCACTTCCTTTTATGGCCAGACTGGTGTGCATCATCCATGTGAGACAGGATGCAGTCTCAGAATTGTGATGTCATCACTTATTATTTAAAGGGCCTCTGTTCAGTATGCTTTGCCTTTGCGTTGTCTCAGACCTTTTTGTGAGAGTTCCTGTGTATTACCTGGCTGCTTGACGTCCTTCCTGGTTCCTGATCCCTGGCTTGTTCCTGACTCTGCCATTTTCCTTGTTCCTGATTCCGGCTCGTCTGACTATTCGCTTTGGCTCCTGACTCGGCTCGTCTGACTACCAGCTCTGGTTTTGACTCCTGGCTTGTTATTTGACTTGTGGACTTTTTATTATTTTTTGCTATTAATAAAGGTGTGATTATTTTTGCACTTCTCGTCTCAGTCTGATCCCTGGCACCCTGACAGGAATGAACATCGTATTGCAGATTCAAGTCTGGAAGAGCTGATGGAGGTGTACGGCCAGAAGACCTCACAGGTGAATAAGGCTTCAGAAGTGAAACGTGGAATGTAGGATGGATACGTAGAGTAGGAGGCAAATCCAAAGTAAATGCATTACAATTGACAACATGTATGATAAGAAATGGTCCAATGAAACAAGATGTGAACTTCTTAGAAGGAACTGGAAGCCGAATAGGACGAGTTGACAACCAAACCTTATCCCCAACAGCATAAGTAGGGGAAGGTCGTCATCTCAAGTCATAAGATACTTTCTGTTTATCTTGAGCATCCTTAATATTCTTCTGCAACGTCAGGAAGTTGCTAGAGAGAGTACCAGTTAGTTCACTAAGAAGCTGGTTGGGAGTGTCTCTAGTTGGTAACCAGTGAAAAGTAGGATGGTATCCATAATTGGCAAAAAAGGGGGTCTGACGAGTGGTAGAACTAAGAGAGTTATTAAAAGCAAATACAGCTGAGGAGAGTAATGTTGACCAGTTATTCTGTTGGTCATTACAAAACAGTCTTAGATACTGTTCGAGCCATTGATTTGTCCGCTCTGTTTGTCAATTAGACTGAGGATGGTAAGAGGTAGAGAATCTTAATTTGATACAAAGAATGCGACACAATTCTCTGCAGAATTTTGAAGTAAACTGTGAGCCACGGTCAGAGGTGATACTATCTGGAAGACGATGGAGTTTAACAATGTTATCTAAGAACATACAGGCTTTGTGTGAGGCGTTTGGCAGGGAATTACAGGGTACGAAATGTGCCATTTTAGTTAAAATATCAACGATGACAAAAATGGTATTATAAGTGTTAGATTTCGGTAAATCAACAATAAAATCCATGGAGATGTCTGACCACGGTCTTTTAGGTATGGGTAGTGATAGTAACAATCCATATGGTGTACGTCTCTCAGGTTTTGTGGTAACACAGGCATGACAAGTCTTAAAGGGACAGTCAAGTCCAAAAAAAGCTTTCATGTTTCAAATAGGGCATGTAATTTTAAACAACTTTCCAATTTACTTTTATCACCAATTTTGCTTTGTTCTTTTGGTATTCTTAGTTGAAAGCTAGACTTAGGAAGGCTCATATGATAATTTCTAAGGCCGCCTCTAATCACATGCTTTTGTATTTGCTTTTCACAGCAGGGGAGAGCTAGTTCAGGTAAACCCTATAGATAACATTGTGAGCACGCCCGTGGATTGTGGCAGACACTGCACTAATTGGCTAAAATGAAAGTCAATAGATAATAAATAAAATGTCATGTGATCAAGGGGATGTCAGAAGATGCTTAGATACAAGGTAATCACAGAGGTTTAAAGTATATTAATATAACTGTGTTGTTTATGCAAAACTGGGGAATGGGTAATAAAGGGATTATCTATCTTTTAAAACAACAAAAATTCTGGTGTTGACTGTCCCTTTAACGTATTCAAAAGTGTCTTTCATTAAGGATGGCCACCTGTATTTACGTTTTACTAAGTTGTAGGTTTTTTGTTGACCTGGGTGTCCAACTAGAGGGGCATCATGGTGAGCTTGTAG